>NC_042624.1:118757744-119110747 GCF_901001135.1 Rhinatrema bivittatum
CAGGAGAAATTGCATGTTTTAAAACAGCTGGCCGGCAACTTAACTTTGTGCAAATAACCTGAGCCTGAAGAGGGCTGGGGAGGGGGGAGCAGGCCCCAGGTTGCAGCCCTGGGCAGGGAGGGTGCCCGGATTATTTTCTTTAAGGAGAGCTGCAGCTCTCCCGGCACACAGCACGCAGCCAGATAAGGGTGAAAGGACTTTACCTCCCTTCTGTGCCTGTACAAAGCTTGTTAGAGAAGGCCCGACCCGTCCTGCCATTCTCCTGACCGCCGCTGTGATCTTTATCTTTCACCCCCCAGCTCTGATTCAGTCACTGATGTAACAATAGTAATCAATGGTAATTCACGTAGGGTAGAGGCTTTCGTCCCTACGAGATCCCAGTAGATTTTAAAAGCGCGCACTGCAAGAGCAATAATGTTTTGGTTAGTGCTGCCACATTTCAGTTGGGTATTTTGAGGCCCAGAGAGTTTGTGACTTCGCTGGAGGGCATGGGCACAGAGTCAATGGGAAATGCAGTGAGGTAAAAGAAGGTTATTGTAGTGGTTTCCAACCTGTGGTCTGTGCGGCCACCAAAAGTGGTGCACAGAACACAGAAAAGGAAAAAACAAAGGGTCTTTGTGGCTGATAAATAGTCACGTGTATAGCTGAGTATTGAGGAAACCCACCATAAAAAGGCAAAATCTTAAATAATAATCACAGCCAATGTAATCACAGGTCATGGTGTTCCACGCTCATACGAACATAAGAAGTGCCATGCGTGGTCAGATCACGCTCCATCGACCTCAGCATCCTGCTGTCTCTCTCCCACAGTGGCCGGTCCGGGTCACAAATACTCATCAAACTCCCCACTTCTTCTTCTTAGCTCCATAAAGGAATTTGGTTGCTGTATTTTCAGCTGTAAATACCTCCTAAGAACGTCTGAGCAGCTCTGACGCTGTGCATTACAATAGTCCAAGTGGCTCAGAATCGGAGGAGAAGTCAAACCTTAGCAAATCTTTTGTTTAGCAAGGAATGGTGAAAGCTGATGTAATAATCTTAAATGAAAATGAGGACCGTACTGTAGATAAAACCTGGAGTCGAACCTCCCTCCCAGCGACGTGACAATGGGTTTCAGGACAACGCTAACATTCCCAGTCATGGGAAGGGGCTTCAGTGCTTAGTCTGCTCCCCTAGAAAGGAGGGGAGGAGTGAGTGTGAGGGAGGGGAGCAGAGTGAATGGGGAAGAGGAAGGGAGGAGAGGTATGAGAGAGGCAAAGAAGGATAGGAAGGGAGTGGAAGAGGAACTGCACCACATGCAGAGTCCCCCTCCTGCAGCCTAAATGTCAGAGGAAAGATGTAGAAGGGACAGGGGGCAGGGTTGCCAACTTCTGAGAAATTCAGAAATAATATTATTCACCTTCTTTCTATATGGCACAGCCTTGGGAACCCTGTTTCTTCCCTTTTCTACCATTTTAAATCATCAGAAGGGCAAGACATGTCTCCCCTGTGACCCCCTCCCTTAAAGAGTTTGGGGGTCCCTGCTGTAAAATCAGCGGTCATCTGAAAATATTTCTTTGCGGAAAGGCTGGTGAGAGCACGGAAGCTTGTGACAAGCACAGAGGATCTCTAATTGTGAAGACGCGAGAAGAAAGCCAACAGAAGTGCTCCAGGAATAAAACTGGGCAGCCTGGAGGGGCTGTAGGGTCCTCGTGCGCCAGGAATAAAACTGGGCAGCCTGGAGGGGCTGTAGGGTCCTCGTGTGCCTTCAGACTCTGTGTTTCTGTGGGTCTCAAGCAAATCTCAAGCTTAGTTGCAGCTTCCAGTTCCCACCGGTATCCACCGCACACCTTGTAACGTCTGAAGAAAGGTGAATCAAACCATACAAAGTCAGAGGGGGCAGAGAGCCGGGAGGTAAGTGTAAGATTAATGTGAACAAGTGGCTCGTTGTAAACACCCATGAAAGGGCTTAGGGGTTAGAACCTCTTCAGTCACTTTGCACAAGTTCCCCAGACGGGTAGACGTGGACATGAACCCTAACAAAAGCGGTTCAGGTTCAGGTGAGATTCATTCAGAGATGCAGAAGGAGAGAGACGTCTCAGTGAATCAGTGCCTTGCTCTCTCCCAGTTCACTTCTGTTTTCAGGCACTTCCACCACATGTGCTAGAAATCTCCTCTCCTACCACAAGCTCTCCAGCGCTGAAAAGACATCCTTGCAAGTTCTGCATCCTAACAGATGCTAAATGCATCACTCATAAAGTTTTATGTTGAGATTCTCTGCCGTCGGTCGCCAGGGAACGCCTATTATTTAGCCCATGAATCTGTTTCCATTTAACTTGGTCAAAAGTGTCACCTAGCCACGAATCCCATTTTCCGACGCGAAGAGGAACTGTGTCGTCAACGCTGTCTGTTAAGGCCACGAGCCAGCAGGCCTGAAGATGAGAGGATTTTAACAGAATGACTGAAAGTTGCATCCTTTTTTCTCTTTTTCATGACGAACACTGCTTCCTCTCACTCACTCTTCCGCTTGTTGAATGAATATAAAAACACGATCACAATTAAGGCAACCTGCAAAAATGCAAACTCGAGTTCTTTTTAATTTGTTTGCCCAATCTGCACATTCAAGGGCAACAAATGTGACTGAATGTAACATAAGGAAGCACATTTATTTCAAACAAAATGAAAACTTTAACCAAATTTCCCATTTCGTTTCAATTTGTTTCAAAAAGAAAATAATTTTCATTAGTTTCATTTAATTTAAAAGGAAGCCCCCCAAAAATCCCTGCTTCCAGTGCATTCCCATGGGACTCCTCTCCCGTCACTTCTTACCCCATCTGCGGGCGTGATCTCGTAACTCCTGCCCTGCCACTGCTGCTGTCCCGAGGCCTGCGCCATTATGCCGCAGTGGCGGTAGGGGCAGGAGTGACGGGAGAACGTCCCTGGCCATGAAAGACCCACGCAGGGGGTAAGAAGTGGTAGGGAGGGGCTTGGGGAAAGAGCCTGGATCCACCGGGTTTTTTTTCTTTCTTTTGGTTTGCGTAGTCACTTTTTTTGCATTTTAAATGAACAAAATGAAACAAAGAAAATGAAAAAGCTAATTTGAGAAATGTTCGAGTGCACACCTGTAATATATTATGTACGCCAACCTTTCCTGCAGGTCCGGGCCCTTCATTCACACTGGGGGCACTGGGATCTGTTCCTGGGTTCTCTGGAGCGGTTCCATCAGCCCCCAAGTGTCTGGGACTGAGGGCTTCTTTTTCTGTCTCCTCTCAGACCTGACAGCCGTTGACCTGAGCCTGTACGATGCTCCTACCTTGGCAGAAGCGCTGAAGTGTTACCTGCGTGAGCTTCCATCCCCTGCGATCCCCCCTGGTATATACGGCGGGCTCGTCTCCGCTGCTCAAGGTAAGACCGCGAGGTGGACACAGGGAAGGAAATGTCCAAAGCACCTCTGCCAGTAAAACATTGTTTTTTGTTTTGGTTTTTTTTTTTTTTTTTTACAAAACAGCCTCCTGATATGCGCACACCTGAATGTAATCCTGAATGAGGATTTTCGAAAGGCAGAATTTAAATTAAAAGAAATCTAAATCAACTTATATATATATATAAATATATATATACATACATACAGCTGTGCTCATAAGTTTACATATCCTGGCAGAATTTGTAAGATATGTTGCATTTTAAGAAAACGTGAGTGGTCAGACAAAACATCTGTTATTGTTAATGTGTTTCAAAGTAAAGTATTTTATGCATCACAGAATAGCACAAGAATTTAACAAACCATAGCAATAAGGGAAACAATAAAATGGTCCTGTTCAAAAGTTTGCATACCCTTGAATGTTTGGGCTGATGATATCCACTCAAGCTGACACTCACAGGTTGAGATGGCAATGAAGGCTCGGTATCCACCCCTGAGCCTTATTTGAATGTAATTAGTGAGGTGATACAAAAATAAATTCACCTGTTTCAGTAGACAAAGACACTTTTTTTTTTTATAAAGTATGTATGACCACAGGGGTGACCGGCCCGGGGATTCGCTGCCCCCGCCGGCCCAGGAGATACCTTGTGGTCTGCCGAGCGCAGCTCTGTCACAGCCGCGCTCGGCAGACCACGTCACTAGAGCGACCGGCCCACCGGGCCCGATCCCCCGATAGGCCAATCCGCCCCTGTATGACCATCATATAAAAGACTCTGAAATCTACTTATCTGTAGGAAATCAAAAACTGGTCTAACCTCATGTAGATCCATGGTTAAGACAATTTGGGTAGGGGGACTTCGAAAAGAGATCCCCCCGATCCAGATTTGAAAGTACCCGCCACCAGGACAATGAGTCCTGGAGAGACTGGTGACTCGGATACAATCCTGGAGGCTCTGAGTGGCCTGGCACCACTGTGACCTCAGGGTTCATTGGGCTTTGCGCATGTGTAAATGTGGCAAGGGAGTGACATGGACGGTTGTGGCCATGTGGCCAAACAGCCTCGACATGTGACAGAATGTTACCAAACAAAACAACAAGGATCCAGAGTAAAACAACGGAATTATATTAAACTATACCATTTCATCTGTTCATTCAGACCATTAGGCGCCATCGAGTCCCAAATCAAAAATAAATTTTTGTTCCCGGTAGTTGAGAAAACTTGAATATCTCCCCCTCTAGGCGGGACTCGAATCGTCTATAGGACAGTCCATGCTGGTGTGGTAGGCAGTATTGTATCATCGGGTCCTTGAGCGTCTGACATGTAATCTTGCAGCCTCACGTACACACTGCGGCCCGTCTTGTTGCTTTGTTTGGTAACGTTCTGGCACACTCCTTCCGGAACAGCATGAGATAAGTGACAGTGCATGATCCGTTAGTAACACCGTCGTTATATGCAGTGAAGACTCGTGTGAATGAAAACAGTGTAGTCACAACTATTTTGTAAGTACGAGCACAGTTTTTTAAAAAATGTTTTTTAGTTTTTTAAAAGCAAATAAGATCGTTGGTTGTTTTCCTCATCTAAACAAATATATTCATGCTTGCTCGTTGCCACATGATAGTCATTTTAAAGACTGACATTTTCATTTTATGCCCCTGATGCAGAGAAACCGAAACACTGATTCAGTGCTGACAGTGTCGTTAGTAACGCTGTCGTTATATGCAGTGAAGCTTCCTATGAATGAAAATAGTGTAGTCACAACTATTGAGAAACTGAAGCACTGAAACAGTGCTGACAGTGACGTTAGTAACGCTGTCGTTATATGCAGGGAAGCCTCCTATGAATGAAAATAGTGTAGTCCTAACTATTGAGAAACTGAAACACTGATTCGGTGCTGACAGTGACGTTAGTAACGCTGTCGTTATGTGCAGTGAAGCCTCCTATGAATGAAAATAGTGTAGTCACAACTATTGAGAAACTGAAACAGTGCTGACAGTGTCGTTAGTAACGCTGTCGTTATATGCAGGGAAGCCTCCTATGAATGAAAATAGTGTAGTCACAACTATTGAGAAACTGAAACACTGATTCAGTGCTGACAGTGTCGTTAGTAACGCTGTCGTTATATGCAGTGAAGCCTCCTATGAATGAAAATAGTGTAGTCACAACTATTGAGAAACTGAAACACTGAAGCAGTGCTGACAGTGACGTTAGTAACGCTGTCGTTATATGCAGTGAAGCCTCCTATGAATGAAAATAGTGTAGTCACAACTATTGAGAAACTGAAGCACTGAAACAGTGCTGACAGTGACGTTAGTAACGCTGTCGTTATATGCAGTGAAGCCTCCTATGAATGAAAATAGTGTAGTCACAACTATTGAGAAACTGAAACAGTGCTGACAGTGACGTTAGTAACGCTGTCGTTATATGCAGTGAAGCCTCCTATGAATGAAAATAGTGTAGTCACAACTATTGAGAAACTGAAGCACTGAAACAGTGCTGACAGTGACGTTAGTAACGCTGTCGTTATATGCAGTGAAGCCTCCTATGAATGAAAATAGTGTAGTCACAACTATTGAGAAACTGAAGCACTGAAACAGTGCTGACAGTGACGTTAGTAACGCTGTCGTTATATGCAGTGAAGCCTCCTATGAATGAAAATAGTGTAGTCACAACTATTGAGAAACTGAAACAGTGCTGACAGTGACGTTAGTAACGCTGTCGTTATATGCAGTGAAGCCTCCTATGAATGAAAATAGTGTAGTCACAACTATTGAGAAACTGAAACACTGAAGCAGTGCTGACAGTGTCGTTAGTAACGCTGTCGTTATATGCAGTGAAGCCTCCTATGAATGAAAATAGTGTAGTCACAACTATTGAGAAACTGAAGCACTGAAACAGTGCTGACAGTGACGTTAGTAACGCTGTCGTTATATGCAGTGAAGCCTCCTATGAATGAAAATAGTGTAGTCACAACTATTGAGAAACTGAAGCACTGAAACAGTGCTGACAGTGTCGTTAGTAACGCTGTCGTTATATGCAGTGAAGCCTCCTATGAATGAAAATAGTGTAGTCACAACTATTGAGAAACTGAAGCACTGAAACAGTGCTGACAGTGACGTTAGTAACGCTGTCGTTATATGCAGTGAAGCCTCCTATGAATGAAAATAGTGTAGTCACAACTATTGAGAAACTGAAACACTGAAACAGTGCTGGGTGGGGATCTTTAGCGAAAAGAATTTGGATTATCGAGCCTGTCTTCTCACGTTTTTTACTTGCAATTTGAAAAAAATTCTCAAAAATAATGCTCCTAATGTGGAACCTTGCATTGTGCAGCTGTAAGAGGTATTGTCACATTGTATTCAGGAATGTTCTCAGTGGCTTTGTAAACTTAACAAAATTTCAAGAGCTTGGTTACATGAGCATTTTGGAAAGTCAGAAAAGGTCCTGCCTTTAGATGTGGAGTATCCTCGGGTGTCCGGAAGTGAGAATGATCGAATATTCCCATTTTTATAGAAAAGACAAGGAAGGAACCATTCTTCAGAGCCAAAAGACAGGGAGTGAGTGAGTACCAGTGTGGGTTAGTGAGTTAATTTGACCGAGCCGATGACCTTTCCCGGGTTGAAGGACACCGCAGCAGGTGCTCGCTAAAGGACAGCCACCCAAATGGTGGGACTGAGAAAAGCGTAGAATTTCTCCCCAGGGGCCACGGGGACTGAGACGGGTCCTGAGCCGAAGTTCACTGTGCGCAGGCTGTGATTTACAAAGGCAAAATAACTGAAGAAACGATTAGAGATCTAATTAATCAGAAACAGCAATGACTGCTGTAAGCAGCTTCAGCTAAGACACACACACGGCCATTGATTGTGCTGCTGGCAAAGTTTAAGGCTAAGTATTGCTGTGCCAGTGGACGCCCAATATAAATTAGCAGGCTGCAATGTTACTGTTTGCATACTGTCACACTTTGTCCAGGTTCATACGGTGTTAAACGGTGCTGCAGGCTCCTCATCTCTCACCCAGGCAATGGAGGATTATGTGAATCTGTAGGTGGGGAGAATGAGCGTTGACTTGGGCTGTTGGGATGCAGAACTCTTTTTTTCATTTTGTCCATGGCCGGGATGTGGGCAAATAATGAGCCCAGCTTTCAAAACTTATCCACGCTGCACCATTTGTGTGTGTACATGGGCCTGTGGAGCTTCATGCTAGTATTTTATAAACTGGGTGGCGGGAGTTCATAGAATACCACAAATGTTTGCTCGAGCGTTTTAGTACACGTGTACGTTTGTAATAAGGGAATGTGCGTACTTTCTAATTCCAGTTATTAAAGATACGCACGTATATTTTATGAGCATAAGAACCTGTAATTGCAGGCAGATGTCGTACAAAGTGCTCTGCTTTGGAAATGGTTCACCCTGACCCTGCAATATCTCACCCTGAATCCCCACCATTACCTCCCACCCAAAATCTACAGACAAAAGACAAGTGCAATTTCAACCGTACAAGTCAATTAGCAGGTGCAAGAGCGTACAAGTTTGGTAATGTATGTGCATACAGGAACTTGTGTGCGGACTATCAAACCCTAGCCCAGAACAACCGTGAACCGCCTCATTTTCCCCCATTCCCATCTGAGCGCGACACTGCAAGTTCGCACGTATGCTCATAAGAACATAAGAACCTGCCATACTGGGTCAGACCAAGGGTCCATCAAGCCCAGCATCCTGTTTCCAACAGTGGCCAATCCAGGCCATAAGAACCTGGCAAGTACCCAAACATTAAATAAATCTCAAGCTACTATTGCTTATTAATTAAGAGCAGTTTATGGATTTTTCCTCTAGGAACTTATCCAAACCTTTTTTAAACCCAGTTACACTAACTGCTGTAACCACATCCTCTGGCAATGAATTCCAGAGCTTAACTGCCCTGGGTGAAAAATAATTTTCTTCAATTTATTTTAAATGTGCTACTTGCTAACTTCATGGAGTGCCCCCTGGTCCTGTTATCTGAGAGAGTAAATAACTAATTCACATTTACCTGATCAAGTCCTTTTAAGATTTTAGACTTCTATCATATCCCGCCTCAGCCGTCTCTTCTCCAAGCTGAACAGCCCTAACTTCCTTAGCCTTACCTCATGGAGGAGCCGTTCCATGCCCCTTATCATTTTGGTTGCCCTTCTCTGCACTTTCTCCAGTGCAGTGATATCCTTTTTGAGATGAGGTTTCACCATGGAGCGATACAGAGGCATTATGACATTTTCCGTTTTATTCACGTTTCCCTTCCTAATAATTCCTAACATATTGTTTGCTTTTTTGACAGCTGCAGCACACTGAGCCGACGATTTTAAAGTATTATCCACTATGATGCCTAGATCTTTTTCCTGGGTGGTAGCTCCTAATATGGAACCTAACATCGTGTAACTACAGCAAGGGTTATTTTTCCCTATGTGCAACACCTTGCACTTATCCACATTAAATTTCATCTGCCATTTGGAAGCCCAATCTTCCAGTCTCGCGAGGTCCTCCTGCTCATGCTTTTATAAAATGGCATTTACTGCACACTAACCATGAAGTGTGTGTGTGTATGGAGGGGGGGGAGGGTATGAGGGTGCCTCGGAAGATTCCAGCTGGCAGTGTTTGTAAGCTCTGGCGAGGAGGGGGGAGGAGAAGTTGTGCTTTCTGTACATTGCTTCCACGGGTTTTTGTTCCGTGCACTCGCCTCTTCAGCATCCACTGCCAGGGTACCTCTCTTGTTCCACTTACGGTGCTCACAGTGTCCTAAGACATGGCATCACCTTAATCTTGCTGGAGGCAATTCTCATTGTGCACACGGCATGTACATGTGTAAGGAGCATGCACATGCATGTGAGGCCTGTTAGTATTATGGTGTTTGTTATCAGTGCATTGATAAGATTCTTTTTTGCTCTCAGAAATGCCGTTTCTAAGCCCGTTCTGGCAGAGGTTGGTATTCTCTGCACTTGGAGTGTTCTCTGCCCTGCAGTTTTCCATTTTTTCCTGTTAATGAGCGCTGGTGTAAGGAAGCAGCGCTGCCACGCTCTGCTGCTCTCAGAGAGGGTGTATCAAGCTTTGTGCATGGAATGAAACCTGCCCCGGGTGGGAAGAGGCTCCTCTAAATATCCTGATTAGCAGTGTGTAAGCACCTATTAGAGTTACCACCAGGGAATCGCAGGAATTCTGGGCTGTAGGCGAAGCATAAATTGCTCATTACTTTTTATTTTCCAGTGAATTGAGCGCTGGTGAGAAGTCTGTAATTGACAGCACTGGCGAGCCGAGGCCCTCAGCCCTGCATATCTGCCTCAGAGCAGGGGCAGGAAGGGCGCATGGCTTGGTGATGTGCCCAGACCTTGCCCTAGACTTGAGGGGTGATCGTATCCAGTCAAGCCTTGGCTTCTCCACCGAGTCTGCTAAGGAGGGGAGTAATTACGTAAGCGAGGGGGTTTAGAAATGTAGACTCTCGTCCTTTGGAACTTGGGAGGAGACCGGTGGTGGAGCCCAGGAAAGAAGTGGTCCCGGTAGTCCTGCCGCAGTGCATGGCTGTGCTGCTGGGAATCTTGTTTGCAGGGCAAGGGTTGCCTGTAGAAAGCTCTCTTCCCCCCTTCTCCCTTTTGCTGTGTGCCCACCTCTGTCTTGCTGCTTTCTGTATACAGTGGGTGTTTGATCTCGGGGTTATTTAGGGTAACCCCTATTCAGGGTGATGACTGAACTCCAAACAGGCCATTAAAGAATTTACATATCTCGGGGCTGAATCCATCTGTCATGTTCTCCGCTCTTCTTGTCCCTAGGGGTGGGTTCTTTTCTACTGGGGGGAAGGAAGACCTTCAAGACCCAGGCGGGTTAAGTGGATTCCCTTTCCCTCTGGGTGTTACTTTGCCTTCTCATTGATGGTGCGCAGGGACCAGACAGGACACAGGTTTTGTGTTCAAAATAAAAGTTGGTACCTTGATTAAGAACATAAGAACATAAGAAAATGCCATACTGGGTCAGACCAAGGGTCCATCAAGCCCAGCATCCTGTTTCCAACAGTGGCCAATCCAGGCCATAAGAACCTGGCAAGTACCCAAAAACTAAGTCTATTCCATGTAACCATTGCTAATGGCAGTGGCTATTCTCTAAGTGAACCTAATAGCAGGTAATGGACTTCTCCTCCAAGAACTTATCCAATCCTTTTTTAAACACAGCTATACTACCTGCACGAACCACATTCTCTGGCAACAAATTCCAGAGTTTAATTGTGCGTTGAGTAAAAAAGAACTTTCTCCGATTAGTTTTAAATGTGCCCCATGCTAACTTCATGGAGTGTCCCCTAGTCCTTCTACTATCTGAAAGAGTAAATAACCGATTCACATCTACCCGTTCTAGACCTCTCATGATTTTAAACACCTCTATCATATCCCCCCTCAGTCGTCTCTTCTCCAAGCTGAAAAGTCCTAATCTCTTTAGTCTTTCCTCATAGGGGAGTTGTTCCATTCCCCTTATCATTTTGGTAGCCCTTCTCTGTACCTTCTCCATCGCAATTATATCTTTTTTGAGATGCGGCGACCAGAATTGTACACAGTATTCAAGGTGCGGTCTCACCATGGAGCGATACAGAGGCATTATGACATTTTCCGTTTTATTCATCATTCCTTTTCTAATAATTCCCAACATTCTGTTTGCTTTTTTGACTGCCGCAGCACACTGAACCGACGATTTCAATGTGTTATCCACTATGACACCTAGATCTCTTTCTTGGGTTGTAGCACCTAATATGGAACCCAACATCGTGTAATTATAGCATGGGTTATTTTTCCCTATATGCATCACCTTGCACTTTTCCACATTAAATTTCATCTGCCATTTGGATGCCCAATTTTCCAGTCTCACAAGGTCTTCCTGCAATTTATCACAATCTGCTTGTGATTTAACTACTCTGCACAATTTTGTGTCATCTGCAAATTTGATTATCTCACTCGTCGTATTTCTTTCCAGATCATTTATAAATATATTGAACAGTAAGGGTCCCAATACAGATCCCTGAGGCACTCCACTGTCCACTCCCTTCCACTGAGAAAATTGCCCATTTAATCCTACTCTCTGTTTCCTGTCTTTTAGCCAGTTTGCAATCCACGAAAGGACATCGCCACCTATCCCATGACTTTTTACTTTTCCTAGAAGCCTCTCATGAGGAACTTTGTCAAACGCCTTCTGAAAATCCAAGTATACTATATCTACCGGTTCACCTTTATCCACATGTTTATTAACTCCTTCAAAAAAGTGAAGCAGATTTGTGAGGCAAGACTTGCCCTGGGTAAAGCCATGCTGACTTTGTTCCATTAAACCATGTCTTTCTATATGTTCTGTGATTTTGATGTTTAGAACACTTTCCACTATTTTTCCTGGCACTGAAGTCAGGCTAACCGGTCTGTAGTTTCCCGGATCGCCCCTGGAGCCCTTTTTAAATATTGGGGTTACATTTGCTATCCTCCAGTCTTCAGGTACAATGGATGATTTTAATGATAAGTTACAAATTTTTACTAATAGGTCTGAAATTTCATTTTTTAGTTCCTTCAGAACTCTGGGGTGTATACCATCCGGTCCAGGTGATTTACTACTCTTCAGTTTGTCAATCAGGCCTACCACATCTTCTAGGTTCACCGTGATTTGATTCAGTCCATCTGAATCATTACCCATGAAAACCTTCTCCATTACGGGTACCTCCCCAACATCCTCTTCAGTAAACACCGAAGCAAAGAAATCATTTAATCTTTCCGCGATGGCCTTATCTTCTCTAAGTGCCCCTTTAACCCCTCGATCATCTAAAGGTCCAACTGACTCCCTCACAGGCTTTCTGCTTCGGATATATTTAAAAAAGTTTTTACTGTGAGTTTTTGCCTCTACAGCCAACTTTTTTTCAAATTCTCTCTTAGCCTGTCTTATCAATGTCTTACATTTAACTTGCCAATGTTTATGCTTTATCCTATTTTCTTCTGTTGGATCCTTCTTCCAATTTTTGAATGAAGATCTTTTGGCTAAAATAGCTTCTTTCACCTCCCCTTTTAACCATGCCGGTAATCGTTTTGCCTTCTTTCCACCTTTCTTAATGTGTGGAATACATCTGGACTGTGCTTCTAGAATGGTATTTTTTAACAATGACCACGCCTCTTGGACATTTTTTACTTTTGTAGCTGCTCCTTTCAGTTTTTTTCTAACAATTTTTCTCATTTTATCAAAGTTTCCCTTTTGAAAGTTTAGCACGAGAGCTTTGGATTTGCACACTGTTCCTTTTCCAGTCATTAAATCAAATCTGATCATATTATGATCACTATTGCCAAGCGGCCCCACCACCGTTACCTCTCTCACCAAGTCCTGTGCTCCACTGAGAATTAGATCTAAAATTGCTCCCTCTCTCGTCGGTTCCTGAACCATTTGCTCCATAAAGCTATCATTTATTCCATCCAGGAACGTTATCTCTCTAGCGTGACCCGATGATACATTTACCCAGTCTATATTGGGGTAATTGAAGTCTCCCATTATTACTGCACTACCAATTTGGTTGGCTTCCCTAATTTCTCTTAGCATTTCACTGTCCATCTCACCATCTTGACCAGGTGGACGGTAGTATACCCCTATCACTGTAGTCTTCCCTGAT
Organism: Rhinatrema bivittatum; assembly: GCF_901001135.1. Taxonomy (NCBI): domain Eukaryota; kingdom Metazoa; phylum Chordata; class Amphibia; order Gymnophiona; family Rhinatrematidae; genus Rhinatrema; species Rhinatrema bivittatum. The sequence continues at coordinate 118,770,779 of NC_042624.1, forward strand.
ACACAAGGGATTTCTACCCATAAAGATTCAATTTTGTATTTAGTCTCATGCAGGATGTTTATCCTGTTGGACTCTATGCCATCCCGGACATAAAGCGCCACACCTCCTCCCGACTGCTCCTCTCTGTCATTGCGATATAATTTGTACCCCGGTATAGCACTGTCCCATTGGTTATCCTCTTTCCACCATGTCTCTGAGATGCCAATTAAGTCTATGTCATCATTTACTGCTATACATTCTAATTCTCCCATCTTACTTCTTAGACTTCTTCAGAATAACTAAAGTCCAGATTACATCTGTGCTCAGACTGGTTTCTTTCGCTGAACGTCTCTCCACCTCTGAGTGCGTATCCTCAGTACAACTTCCTTATCCTCTTGGCGTGAGTGGATAGATTGTCCCAATCCTGGGTATGAGGGGGATCCCCTTATTCACGAAAAATCATACCTGAGGTCCACGAGAGTCCAGGTCTTCCAAAACCCCAGCCTCTGTCCCGTGTCCCAAAAGGTAGAGATGCAGTGATTGTTGGGGATGGTTTGCCCCTCTAAGCTGGTTAACCCAAGGGCAGGCATCTAGGGTCATCTACTGGGGACCTAGGGGTCTCTGCATTAGTTTCAGGCCTGGGGTTTGAGGATGTCTTCAAGAGTGTGAGGAGGTTATAGATGAGGAAATTAAAGAGAGTAAGGCCCAGGCTCCATCCCTGACACACTCCTTGCCCCCGCCTTCCTGCAGCATGTGCCAAGAAAATGAACGTGGAAAAGCCAATCGACAACTTGGCGGAAGTGAAGGCTCGACAGAAGAAAGTGTGAAATAGGCCCCGAGGTGCCATTCTGAAATGATGGCGCCAGGCTTGGAGCCCTGGGGGTGCTCTGGGCCTTGCTGACCCTCCAGAGATCTTCAGGTACAGCGAGGGGGGAGGACTAGGGTAGGGAAGCAAAAGGAGCAGCGTTCGGGAGGGACAGGAAGCTGCACGCACCACAAACTTTTCTTAGATTTTATTTAAATTTAAACCACTTGGAGCACTTAAAAGGGTGGCAAAGGGATGGGATGGGCGGGGGGAGTCTCTCAAGACCCAGGGAGGGGGAATATTCGGGCCACTCAGTCCCTTTAAGAAAGTGGCAGCCCCGGGCGGTGGGGCCACCTAAGCTGTGGTATTTTTCCTGGCAGTATTTTAACCACAGTGAGAATCCCATGGGTTCCTAAACAGCCCCCTTAGATTCTAAGCCCTCTGTGAATGGGAGATCCCACAGTATCTGCAGGTGAGCAGCCAGAAAAGGCAGAATATAAATTACAAAAATACATTCCTGGAGGCAGAGAAATTGGTGCAGGTGGTGGTGGGGAGAGAGAGTGTGGACTACCGGGGGGGGGGGGGGGGGGGGGGGGGCAGAAGAGAGAAAACTGAGGCACATTTTTCCTCCTGTCCCCTCGCCCCCTCACTAATCAGGGTGAACAGCGACGGGAAGTTCCCAGGTATTTCCTCGGAGCTGCAAGGCAGTTTCTCTTTGAAAGTTACCTTTAACTTTGCCCTTGCACTTTGTACAGGCAGAGGCTGGAAAACCACGAGCATGAGCTGACGACCCAGTCCACGTGCGCGGGTGGACAACCCAGTCCACGTGCGCGGGTGGACGACCCAGTCCACGTGCGCGGGTGGACGACCCAGTCCACGTGCATCAGCGGATGATCCAGTCCACGTGTGCGGGTGGACGATCCAGTCCACGTGCATCAGCGGATGATCCAGTCCACATGTGCGGGGGGACGATCCCGGGGGTCAGAAAGGCCTTTGGCTTTCTGACCCCCGGGAACAGCTCCGTGCAATGCCGCTAGATATGCGCACATTGTGCGATCCAGCGCCTACGTTTGGCAGGGCACAGAAGTTCAGGTTTCCTGGGGCAGTTTTCTTTTAGGCCCATACTTTTTTATTTTCAAAAATATGTGTGCAAATTTACACGGGAAATTTACACTCTACGGATAGTGGGTGCATAAGTGTCAGAACGGGGGGGGGGGGGGGGGGGTCCGCAGGGGCCAGGGCCTCCCCAACCTTTCCACTGGCAAGAGAAGAAAATCGTCACTGGTGGCAGATGGGACAGGGCATTATTTCCTTTTCATGCACCGCCACCCCCCAGTGCAGCCACGGACACCTCGCTCCCCCATACTGCTAAAGAATAGGAGGATCCCAGCCTGGCAGTGCCGCTGGCTGCTTCCTCCTTCTCAGCTGCTGCTAGGAAGAAGATCCCTTTGGGTAAGCAAAGCCTAAAAGCTGGGGGTGGGGTGTGAAAGGGAGGGAGGGAAGGAACGGGGAAGTGGTGGGGGGTGTAAGTGAGAGGGGAGGAAGGAAAGCGGAAGAGGATAAGTGCATGGGGTGGATGAGGCGTGATGGTTGGTGTGGGAGAGAGTGCGCCCATCATTCATCCCTCCCCCAGCTTCCTGGAATTATTATTACTGACATTTTATCTGCCTCTCCTCCGGAAACCCTGAACCCTGCTTCCCCAGCACTTCAAATCTAAACTCCCACCCCTGCCCCAGGCTGCAGATTGCCTCCAGCTACCCCTGGGCAGATCAGATGGGCTGCGTGGATGGTTCCACGCTGTGTCACTGTTTGTACTTTTGCTCACTCATCCTGTGGCACATTTTGAGCTCCTTTTGTGAACCCTAATTGTGCAAGACGACGCCACGTTACGGGAAGAAAACCCCTCTCTTTGGCAGCTTAAAAGGCGTTTGTGGCTCTGTTTGGACATAAAATATTTCTGGCCCCTCGCCCCGCTGATTGTGTGAGAAAGTCACAAAATGAGAAGGAATATTTGGAGAGCCTGCCGTGACACCTTGGTGGACCATCCTGCTAAATCTTTAAAGACACACTCACGCGCTTCAGGACCCCAGCATGGACGCCATCCCCAGGCTGCGATTTTCTGCTGATTTGCCCTTCTCATCTCCTGCGTTTCCTGTGTCTGGGAGTCTTCACCTCTCCGAGTGCTCGGCGGAGTCCCCGTGCTTCTCCCGCTCTCCCCGGAGATGGACTGAGGGGGAGGTGGGGAGGGGAGAAGAGCAGATGGGCAGAGCGCACTGAGATTCCCTCTTCAGAGAGAGCTCGGGGGAGTGGGTGGAACACAAGGCATGGCGGCCTCCTTCTTTCGCAGGCGATAAACCAAGGTGGGGAAATTGATCCGCATCAGAAAGCAGCACTTTCAGACTCGCTTCCTTCTTCATCCATCGTTTGCTCTTCTGCCACAGAGGTTCCCTGCCTCTTTGGTTAGGACGGCTGTCTCCGGGCCAGAGTGACATAAGCATTGCTCCCGTGGAAGAACGCGCGTGACCAGGCCCTCCGTCGAGAGCGCGCTGGTTATCCCAGGAACGAGGACCCGTGCTCCTTCAGGTGTGCCTGGCACCTATAGCCCAAACCTCATTCAACCCTGAATGGTTTCAGGCAAGCTCAGGTCTGCCCGTCTCACTGTGGTACAGAAGTTTAGTGAGAGGCCCTCTCAGACTTTCAGTGTGGGTTGTTTTGCTTTGATTTGTGACGCAAGCTGTCAGTGATTCTCAGTGTGAGCTGTCTCTGATTCACAATACACAAGCCATCTCTGATTTTCAGTGCAAGATCTCTCTAACTCAATGTGAGCTGTCTCTGATTCTTGATGTGAGCTGTCACTGATTTAGTCCCATATCCAGCTGACGGACCAGCAGGAAGATTTCTCCCGGTTTAAGCAGCTCTCTCATGTAACATTTCGCAGTCTGACTGGGGTGAGACATCCAGTGATATTCGAGTTGTGAGTCAGCCTACTCCAGGCTTGCGTGATGGGTCAGAAATGGAATTCAAAGCCCAGTTGGGTTTGGCTGAGATTTTGGTGAACTGGGCCAAGTGAATTGGATTTAATTTGAGGTTCATGCAGGCAGAGACAGTTCCAGCTCTCATTCTTTGCTACACCTGGGCCCAGGCCTCTCTGCTGGCTGAAGGCTGGAAGTGAAGTCTCTTCACAGACCTTAGTCCATCCAGTGATACTCACAAAGCAGGTGGTGCCACAGGACAGGCAAGAGTCAGGTGCATTAGCAGAGCTGTGCAAGGGGTCCCAGGTCTGGGATAACAGGGGTGTTGGAGGGCAAGAGTCAGGTGCATTGGCAGAGCTGTGCTTAGGTCCCAGGTCTGGGATAACAGGGTTGTTGGAGGGCAAGAGTCAGGTGCATTGGCAGAGCTGTGCTTAGGTCCCAGGTCTGGGATAACAGGGGTGCTGGAGGGCAAGAGTCAGGTGCATTGGCAGAGCTGTGCAAGGGGTCCCAGGTCTGGGATAACAGGGGTGCTGGAGGGCAAGAGTCAGGTGCATTAGCAGAGCTGTGCAAGGGGTCCCAGGTCTGGGATAACAGGGTTGTTGGAGGGCAAGAGTCAGGTGCATTAGCAGAGCTGTGCAAGGGGTCCCAGGTCTGGGATAACAGGGTTGTTGGAGGGCAAGAGTCAGGTGCATTGGCAGAGCTGTGCAAGGGGTCCCAGGTCTGGGATAACAGGGGTGTTGGAGGGCAAGAGTCAGGTGCATTGGCAGAGCTGTGCAAGGGGTCCCAGGTCTGGGATAACAGGGGTGCTGGAGGGCAAGAGTCAGGTGCATTAGCAGAGCTGTGCAAGGGGTCCCAGGTCTGGGATAACAGGGTTGTTGGAGGGCAAGAGTGAGGTGCATTGGCAGAGCTGTGCTTAGGTCCCAGGTCTGGGATAACAGGGGTGCTGGAGGGCAAGAGTCAGGTGCATTAGCAGAGCTGTGCAAGGGGTCCCAGGTCTGGGATAACAGGGTTGTTGGAGGGCAAGAGTCAGGTGCATTAGCAGAGCTGTGCAAGGGGTCCCAGGTCTGGGATAACAGGGTTGTTGGAGGGCAAGAGTCAGGTGCATTGGCAGAGCTGTGCAAGGGGTCCCAGGTCTGGGATAACAGGGTTGTTGGAGGGCAAGAGTCAGGTGCATTGGCAGAGCTGTGCAAGGGGTCCCAGGTCTGGGATAACAGGGGTGTTGGAGGGCAAGAGTCAGGTGCATTGGCAGAGCTGTGCAAGGGGGTCCCAGGTCTGGGATAACAGGGGTGTTGGAGGGCAAGAGTCAGGTGCATTGGCAGAGCTGTGCAAGGGGGTCCCAGGTCTGGGATAACAGGGGTTTTGGAGGGCAAGAGTCAGGTGCATTGGCAGAGCTGTGCAAGGGGTCCCAGGTCTGGGATAACAGGGTTGTTGGAGGGCAAGAGTCAGGTGCATTGGCAGAGCTGTGCAAGGGGTCCCAGGTCTGGGATAACAGGGGTGTTGGAGGGCAAGAGTCAGGTGCATTGGCAGAGCTGTGCAAGGGGGTCCCAGGTCTGGGATAACAGGGGTGTTGGAGGGCAAGAGTCAGGTGCATTGGCAGAGCTGTGCAAGGGGGTCCCAGGTCTGGGATAACAGGGGTTTTGGAGGGCAAGAGTCAGGTGCATTGGCAGAGCTGTGCAAGGGGTCCCAGGTCTGGGATAACGGGGTTGTTGGAGGGCAAGAGTCAGGTGCATTGGCAGAGCTGTGCAAGGGGTCCCAGGTCTGGGATAACAGGGGTGTTGGAGGGCAAGAGTCAGGTGCATTGGCAGAGCTGTGCAAGGGGGGTCCCAGGTCTGGGATAACAGGGGTTTTGGAGGGCAAGAGTCAGGTGCATTGGCAGAGCTGTGCAAGGGGTCCCAGGTCTGGGATAACAGGGGTGCTGGAGGGCAGGAGGGAGGTGCATTGGCAGAGCTGTGCAAGGGGGTCCCAGGTCTGGGATAACAGGGGTGTTGGAGGGCAAGAGTCAGGTGCATTGGCAGAGCTGTGCAGGGGGTCCCAGGTCTGGGATAACAGGGGTGTTGGAGGGCAAGAGTCAGGTGCATTGGCAGAGCTGTGCAAGGGGTCCCAGGTCTGGGATAACAGGGGTGCTGGAGGGCAGGAGGGAGGTGCATTGGCAGAGCTGTGCAAGGGGTCCCAGGTCTGGGATAACAGGGGTGCTGGAGGGCAGGAGGGAGGTGCATTGGCAGAGCTGTGCTTAGGTCCCAGGTCTGGAATAGCAGGGGTGCTGGAGGGCAAGAGTCAGGTGCATTGGCAGAGCTGTGCAAGGGGGGTCCCAGGTCTGGGATAACAGGGGTGTTGGAGGGCAAGAGTCAGGTGCATTGGCAGAGCTGTGCAAGGGGGTCCCAGGTCTGGGATAACAGGGGTTTTGGAGGGCAAGAGTCAGGTGCATTGGCAGAGCTGTGCAAGGGGTCCCAGGTCTGGGATAACAGGGTTGTTGGAGGGCAAGAGTCAGGTGCATTGGCAGAGCTGTGCAAGGGGTCCCAGGTCTGGGATAACAGGGGTGTTGGAGGGCAAGAGTCAGGTGCATTAGCAGAGCTGTGCAAGGGGTCCCAGGTCTGGGATAACAGGGGTTTTGGAGGGCAAGAGTCAGGTGCATTGGCAGAGCTGTGCAAGGGGGTCCCAGGTCTGGGATAACAGGGGTTTTGGAGGGCAAGAGTCAGGTGCATTGGCAGAGCTGTGCAAGGGGTCCCAGGTCTGGGATAACAGGGTTGTTGGAGGGCAAGAGTCAGGTGCATTGGCAGAGCTGTGCAAGGGGTCCCAGGTCTGGGATAACAGGGGTGTTGGAGGGCAAGAGTCAGGTGCATTGGCAGAGCTGTGCAAGGGGGTCCCAGGTCTGGGATAACAGGGGTGTTGGAGGGCAAGAGTCAGGTGCATTGGCAGAGCTGTGCAAGGGGGTCCCAGGTCTGGGATAACAGGGGTTTTGGAGGGCAAGAGTCAGGTGCATTGGCAGAGCTGTGCAAGGGGTCCCAGGTCTGGGATAACAGGGGTGCTGGAGGGCAGGAGGGAGGTGCATTGGCAGAGCTGTGCAGGGGGTCCCAGGTCTGGGATAACAGGGGTGTTGGAGGGCAAGAGTCAGGTGCATTGGCAGAGCTGTGCAGGGGGTCCCAGGTCTGGGATAACAGGGGTGTTGGAGGGCAAGAGTCAGGTGCATTGGCAGAGCTGTGCAAGGGGTCCCAGGTCTGGGATAACAGGGTTGTTGGAGGGCAAGAGTCAGGTGCATTGGCAGAGCTGTGCAAGGGGTCCCAGGTCTGGGATAACAGGGGTGTTGGAGGGCAAGAGTCAGGTGCATTGGCAGAGCTGTGCAAGGGGGTCCCAGGTCTGGGATAACAGGGGTGTTGGAGGGCAAGAGTCAGGTGCATTGGCAGAGCTGTGCAAGGGGGTCCCAGGTCTGGGATAACAGGGGTGTTGGAGGGCAAGAGTCAGGTGCATTGGCAGAGCTGTGCAAGGGGGTCCCAGGTCTGGGATAACAGGGGTGCTGGAGGGCAGGAGGGAGGTGCATTGGCAGAGCTGTGCTTAGGTCCCAGGTCTGGAATAGCAGGGGTGCTGGAGGGCAGGAGTGAGGCGCATTGGCAGAGCTGTGCAAGGGGGTCCCAGGTCTGGAATAGCAGGGGTGCTGGAGGGCAGGAGGGAGGTGCATTGGCAGAGCTGTGCAAGGGGTCCCAGGTCTGGGATAACAGGGGTGTTGGAGGGCAAGAGTCAGGTGCATTGGCAGAGCTGTGCAAGGGGTCCCAGGTCTGGGATAACAGGGGTGTTGGAGGGCAAGAGTCAGGTGCATTGGCAGAGCTGTGCAAGGGGGTCCCAGGTCTGGGATAACAGGGGTGCTGGAGGGCAGGAGGGAGGTGCATTGGCAGAGCTGTGCTTAGGTCCCAGGTCTGGAATAGCAGGGGTGCTGGAGGGCAGGAGTGAGGCGCATTGGCAGAGCTGTGCAAGGGGGTCCCAGGTCTGGAATAGCAGGGGTGCTGGAGGGCAGGAGGGAGGTGCATTGGCAGAGCTGTGCAAGGGGTCCCAGGTCTGGGATAACAGGGGTGTTGGAGGGCAAGAGTCAGGTGCATTGGCAGAGCTGTGCTTGGGTCCCAGGTCTGGGATAACAGGGGTGTTGGAGGGCAAGAGTCAGGTGCATTGGCAGAGCTGTGCTTAGGTCCCAGGTCTGGAATAGCAGGGGTGCTGGAGGGCAGGAGTGAGGCGCATTGTCTGATCTGCATATGGGGGTTCTCAGGACAATAGGATAATTGTAGTTTATTTATATTTACATATATACAGTAGTGACATTATTTACTGTTGCATCAGGTACCTACTAATCGTGGCACCTCGATGTTACTAAGAATGCTCCCCCTGGTTCTTTCAGCGTGGCTGCTTTCCCAGTTTGTACTGGTTATTGCAAGCACCGCCTCACTGCCTGGGCTTACGCCTCGCCGGAGGGGTCTCCGTACTGGAATAGTGGGGAGCTCTGCAGGGCACGAGAGACGCAAACTGGCAAATGTGCATGTGAGACGGGACTAGGGGGGAAGAGCAGAAGGTGCTGCAGAGCAGGGGAAGCTTGCAATGCCTTTCTCCACGCTGGGAGCTCACGCTGGCCACGTCAGGAAGATTCCTGGAAACCTGCCTGTGCAGAGCCAGCTCTGAAAATGCAGCTGCGTTTGTCAGTGGGAGGAATATGTAAAAATAGTTCAACAGGGGAGCAGTGGGAATATCAGCAGAAATCTGCCTGGCCTGGCATTCGGGCTCCACGGGAAGGGAACGTGCACAGAAGGTAGAAATACACAGGGCACATTTTTGTGGTGGTGTCTGTGTAGGAGAGGTCGTGGGTCTGGAATTATTCTGATACGGGAAATAATGCGCCATAAAAGTCTTTTGTTTGAGACTTGAGTAAATGTTAAAATTAACTCCCTGAGGCATTAAGAAAGGCTCTTTGTTAGTAAATCTGTCTGATGATTAAATTATTGCAGAGCAGTGAATCTGGGCTGCTGGCTCTGCCGGATCAGATAAAATCGCTTGTTATTGTAGGCGCTGCACAAGGAAGGCAGAGAGGCCAGCACTCGGGATGGGCTCCAGAACCAGGCTCTGCCTGCATCCCCCTCCTCCGAGTCTGGGATTGCGCTGAGCCGGCGCCCCTCTTCCCAGAGGGGGCAGGGACTGCGAGCTGTGCAGGTCCTGTGGGGAGCAGAGGGAGGACCAGTCTAAAGCTCTCAGCTTCCCATGGTGGCTTTCATCAGAGGAGCAGCATTTAGCCGCTGCTTTGGAAGGGGAGCAAGGTGATGTGTAGGCTCCTTGTCCGGCCAGCTCTAACAGATTGTGGTGGCTCGACAGGCCACGGCTGGGAAGCACTGCACAAATCCTGCATTTGTCATAGTCTGGCATGTGCAGATTGCAGGTGTTTTTCATGGAGAAATCAACAGGACCGCCAGCCTCTCCTTCTGCTGGCACAGAAGAACTATCAACCAGGAATCAATAAGACTGGGAAATCAATGCTGACACCAGTGAGATGAGCTCTGGAGGTTACACAGTACATTCTTAAAAGACATTTAATAAATGGGGAAGGCACTGCTGATATTGAATGTGTTGCATAGGTCAAAATTGATTAGCTCAGACACAGAATGGGACTTTAGTACACTTTATCACTGATATTTAACCTTTCCTTGACCCCTGAAAGTCTGAGTAGAGCCATCACCAAGAATTGTTATAGATCTACTATAGAACCAAGCCAGGCCGGACCTACATGACTGCTTAGTTTGTAATGCACCAGTAGTGCCCTGGACTTGTTAAAGTAACATTTCATCAGGATAACCATTGTCTGTACACAGAGACTCTGCTGGTACATAATTCATTACAGCCCCAGTATAAGGAGGAGGATGATGGGAAATGATGTCTTAGAGACCGTGATCCATGTCTTAGATTCACAGATTCTCATGAGTGGGGTACGGCCATACCGGGCTATAACTTGATAAGGAAAGACAGCGAGGTCAGAAAAGGGGGAGGAGTAGCTCTTTATGTCAAAAACAATATCCAAGCAACTAAACTGCAAGGAACGTGAGGTAGAGAAGAAGCATTATGGGCCGTCCTACAAAAGAAGATGATGGTGCATCCATTTTTACTGGAGTGATTTACAGGCTCCAACTCAAACGGAAGAGCTAGACAGGGATTTGGTCGAAGACATCCAGAAGGTGGAAAAGAAGGGAGATGTGTTGATTATGGGAGATTTTAATCTGCCAGATGTAGACTGGAGAATCCCTTCTGTGCAATCTACCAGAAGTAGAGAGATAGTGGACACCCTGCAAGGGGCTCTCTTCAAACAAATGGTAATGGAACCCACGAGGGAGGGAGCTATACTCGACCTAGTGCTCACTAACGGGGATGATGTCTCTAATGTCCGGGTGGGTGCCCACCTCAGCACCAGTGATCATCAAACGGTATCACAAATAGGATGCAGAGAAGTCACATCAAGATCCGGGTTTTGAATTTCAAAAATACGGACTTTGTCGAAATGGGGACTGGGAGAAAATAGGAGAGGTGGAGGAACAGTGGGCCATACTAAAAGGAGCAAGTACCAAGGCCACAAATCCATATGTTTGAAGAGTAAACAAAAGTAAGATAATAAGGAACTGATCTGGTTCTCATAGGAAGTGGCAGATAAAATAAAAGCAAAAAGAACAGCGTTCAAGATATATAAAGGAACCCAAAATGAGGAACACAGAGAAGAATATCTGGTGAAACCGAGGGAGACAAAGAGGGAAATCAAGAAAGCTAAAAGTCAGGTGGAAGAAAGGATTGTCAAAGAGGTAAAGAGAAGTGACAAATCATTTTTCAGATATATCAGAGAAAGGAGAAAGATCCGAACTGGAATCATGAAACTGAAAGGTGACAATGATCACTGTGTGGAGAGAGAAGAAGAAATGGCAGAAATATTAAACAAATGCTTCAGTTTGGTGTTCCCTAAAGAAGACCCTGGAGACGGACCTTTGCTGGTTGACAAGACAGTGGATGGAGATGGGGTAGATGAAACTCTGTTTACAGAAGAGGATGTATGGGAAGAGCTCGGAAAACTGAAAGTGGACAAAGCCACGGGGCCTGATGAGGTTCATCCCGGGATACTGAGGGAGCTCAGAGATGTGCTGGGGGGTCCCGCTGAGGGACCTGTTCAATAGATTCCCTGGAAACGGGAGTGGTGCCGAGTGATTGGAGAAGAGCGGTGGTGGTCCCGCTTCACAAGAGTGGGAGCAGAGAGGAGGCTGGAAACTACAGGCCCTTTAGCCTCACCTTGGTGGTGGGAAAAGTAATGGAGTCACTGTTGAAAGAGAGAATAGTGAACTATCTACAGTCGGGAGAATTGCTGGACCAGAGGCAGCATGGATTCACCAGGGGAAGATCCTGTCAGACAAATCTGATTGACTTTTTTGACTGGGTAACCAAGGAACTGGATCAAGGAAGAGCGTTCGATGTCATCTACTTGGATTTCAGCAAAGCTTTTGATACGGTCCCGCACAGGAGGCTGGTGAGTAAAACGAGAAGCTTAGGAGTGAGTGCCGAGGTGGTGGCCTGGTTTGCAAACTGGTTGACGGACAGAAGACAATGTGTGATGGTAAATGGAACTCTCTCTGAAGAGAAAGCGGTGTTAAGCGGGGTGCCACAAGGATCGGTGTTGGGACTGGTCCTGTTCAATATATTTGTGAGTGACATTGAGGAAGGATAGAAGGTAAGGTTTTATCTATTTGTGGATGCTACTAAGGTCTGCAACAGAGTGGACACGCCTGAAGGAGTAAAAGAGAATGAAAATGATTTAAGGAAGCTGGAAGAGTGGTCAGAGATATGGCATCTGGGATTCAATGCCAAGAAGTGCAGAGTCATGGATCTGGGATGCGGTAATCCAAAAGAGCTGCGTGTGATGGGAAGTGAAGGGCTTCCGCTCCCTTTCCCTGTGTGGCAGAACCTCCTTATTTAGCCCCCTCAGCCCTCTTCCTTTCTCTTACTCGATATTCCTCTCTCTATGCAGCCCAGCATTCTTCTGGCTTTAGCTATCGCCTTGTCACACTGCTTCACCACCTTGAGATCAGCAGACGCTATCACCCCAAGATCCCTCTCTTGAGGATGTAGATCCTGCTTGCTGAGAGGGCTAATAAGGAGGTTCTGCCACAGGTGCCACAAAGGGAAAGGGGGCGGAAGTGCTCATGAAATCCAGGAGGTCCATATTCAGGTCTGGATAGCAAAGTGAGAGGCATATTTAAAAGTGCAGCCGCCCTATGGAATATACCCAATTATCCTAAAGTTAGAGGCATATTCAAAAGTGCAGCCGCCCTATGGAATATACCCGACTATCCTAAAGTGAGAGGCATATTCAGAAGTGCAGCCGCCCTATGGAATAATCCCGACTATCCTAAAGTTAGAGGCATATTCAAAAGTGCAGCCGCCCTATGGAATATACCCAATTATCCTAAAGTTAGAGGCATATTCAAAAGTGCAGCCGCCCTATGGAATATACCCGACTATCCTAAAGTGAGAGGCATATTCAGAAGTGCAGCCGCCCTATGGAATAATCCCGACTATCCTAAAGTTAGAGGCATATTCAAAAGTGCAGCCGCCCTATGGAATATACCCAATTATCCTAAAGTTAGAGGCAGATTCAAAAGTGCAGCCGCCCTATGGAATATACCCAATTATCCTAAAGTTAGAGGCAGATTCAAAAGTGCAGCCGCCCTATGGAATATACCCAATTATCCTAAAGTTAGAGGCATATTCAAAAGTGCAGCCGCCCTATGGAATATACCCAATTATCCTAAAGTTAGAGGCATATTCAAAAGTGCAGCCACCCTATGGAATATACCAGACTATCCTAAAGTGAGAGGTATATTCAAAAGTGCAGCCGCCCTATGGAATATACCCGACTATCTTAAAGTTAGAGGCAGATTCAAAAGTGCAGCCGCCCTATGGAATATACCCAATTATCCTAAAGTTAGAGGCATATTCAAAAGTGCAGCCGCCCTATGGAATATACCCAATTATCCTAAAGTTAGAGGCATATTCAGAAGTGCAGCCGCCCTATGGAATATACCCAATTATCCTAAAGTTAGAGACATATTCAGAAGTGCAGCCGCCCTATGGAATATACCCAATTATCCTAAAGTTAGAGACATATTCAGAAGTGCAGCCGCCCTATGGAATATATCCAATTATCCTAAAGTGAGAGGCAGATTCAAAAGTGCAGCCGCCCCGACTATCTTAAAGTTAGGAAGCTGATTTTTAAGCAGCTCACTTTAGGACAGCCCCTGGAACGCCCCTAAGTTTAGCAGTCTAAATTCCAGCCGCTTTTCGTATTAGCCAGCTAGAATTTAGCCTGATAAGTACCCAAATATTCGTTTAGCTTGGCTAACTTCTGAATATGCTTCTGAATAAATGCTTTTGAATATGGATCTCCGGATTTGGCAGGAAAGGAAAAGAGAACAATGAAGTCCAAAATTCAGTCATCGAACATACCCAGCTGCCTTAAATAGAGCCAAATAAGTTCATCCGGCTAGCTTTAGGACTGCTCTTTGACTCCTAAACTTAATCAGTGCTTTTCTGACTAATTTATCCAAATAGCTGACCCCGCCCAGCCCCAGGTTTATCCTGCTAACATTTTCACCAGATAAAAATTTAGCCATCTCAGACCAGGGTGGTCAGACCTGCGGGATTATTAAATCCCAGCGTTTGTCTAGCTAAGTGGACTTAGCTGGACAAAAAACACTGAGTGTGGACCTTACTGTGTTTATCTGCCAGTAAAGTGCACGGTGTTGTGCTCCACACTGCCCTGCATTAAAGCAAGGCCGGGCCTAGAGTGCAGAGAAGCCAGGACTAGAGTTCGCACTGTTATGGTCCTCAGTTTGATTCTCCTGTTTGTCAGCTGAAGAGTGACACCTGCTGGCCAGTCATGGGGTAAATGTGTGCTGACATGTGAAGGGAGCTGCAGCCTGTGGCACCCTGACAGGATATTCGTACCGTAATGTCCATGCGCTATAGGATAAAATACCCAGTCAGCTGCGAAAAGAGACCCCTGATAGCTCAGCTTTAACCACCCCCCATCACCTGCCTCCCCCTACGTCTGTCCACTTGGTGGCAGGCAGAGCTAGCACCAGCTGCAATTGGACTGTGATGCCTAAGGATCAGAGGAAGCAAGCCAGCCAAAAAATAAAACCAGGTAGGGCTCGAAATCTGCTAATAGCCCCGAGTTAGACTGCCAGTCAAGATCATGACAGACGCTGCTTCAGTGCTCCCCACAAGGGCATGGAATCAGCCCCTCTTGGCAGCACACGGTGCTTAGCCATGCAGAGGGGGCTGGCAACGTTTATTATTTATTTAACTTATCCCAGAGAGGCTTTTCTGTTTCTGGCTGCTGGCCTGCTTTCCCCCAGCGCTGACAGAATGCAGCTCCAGAGCTAAGGCACTTGTCTGCGGCTTGAAGAGCGTGGCGTGCGCTGGAGGGAGTGCTCTGATCGCGAGGCCCCGGCACCACTCGCTTCAGCCACCACTCGGCTTCCGCGCAGACGCCTGCTCTCAGGACTGGAGGACGACTCCTGTGGGAAGCAGGAACGCGTGCGCTGTGCCACGCTTGGGGTAGCATGTCCGCGGAGGTGGCCGATTGAGGTCCCGGGGCTGCGCTCTGCATTTCCTGCTGCTGGCGATGTCCGTCCAGGAGTTGGTTCCCGGTTCTGCTTTGTCTCCTTTGCTGAGTATTGCATTCCCGACTGCTTTGTAGGACTTCTGAAGGAAGCCTGGACACCTCTATAGGGCCCCAGTGGGGGAGGGAGGGAGGGGACACTTCCTGCTGTGCACTGCCCCGAAAATATGGAGATGTTCAACATTTCTTTAAAAAGAGCTTCTTTCCCCATAAGCTGGCGCAGCTTTAGGAAGTAGCAGTGTAAGGTGCTAGGGAGCATTTTCTAGGGCGGCGCTGCTTCGTACACCCAGGGACTGCAGTGATGATGACGTTTCCACCAGCCCAATCTCCCCCCGACTGCTCTCCGGGCCGTGATCCGGGGGGGGGGAGGCAACTTTGGCAACGGAAAGAAAATTCCTTCTCAACCCCAAATGATGCACAATCGACCCAAACCTTTTCTGTTGGAAAGAAATCAATAGAACTAGGGGGTCACGAAATGAAACTCCAGGGGGACGACTCAGAACCAACGTCAGGAAATATTTCTTCATGGAGAGGATGGTGGAGGCCTGGAATGTCCTTCTGGAGGAGGTGGTGAAGACGAAAACAGTGAAAGAATTCAAAGGGGCATGGGATAAACACTGTGGATCCCTAAAGGCTGAAGGATGGGAATAAAGAAAAGAGTGCATGGGGGTAACTTGCTGGTGTGGTGGTTACTGCCCTTAACCAATAAACCTTCATAGTGTTGATGCAGCTCCATCAGTGCTCTCTGCTTCAATGGCGAGAGGTAACGGGGAATTGGACTCAGACAGCAATAAACAAGGGCCCTGACGTTTACAGTCTGGGAAACTGATAAGTATGGGGGTGACCCGTTTGTTGCGGCAGATACTTGCTGGGCAGACTGGCTGGACCGTTGCTCCTTTTCTGCCGTCATTTCTATGTTTCAAATACAGCATCCAACTCAGATCCGCTGAATGTGCCCTTCCCCTCACGCCCACCAATATCTTTTTTCCTCTGAAAACCCGATTTAGTGTTGTAGGCGCCACTACTTTTGCTGGCAAATTGCTCCCTTAGTTCTCCGTGCTTTAATTTAATTTCATAGAGCGATGTCCATACTGCCCTACTTCAAAGAATTTCCTTGAAGCAGAGTGGGTTACAGAGAATCTAAGTAAAATATAAACATTTCTAAAGCACAAATCCTAACCACCCCCACCGCTCTCAGTAAGGGAAAAGTTGGATTGTATCACATAACTAAACAAACAAAAGTACTTCCCCTCCCAACCCATAACCCCATCGTCTACATATCAACAATAAATGAATATAGCACCATAGCAATGCAGCTAAGTTATACAAACAGTGCTGGGACCATGGGCCGGCTGCTTCTACCTACAGGCATAGCAGGGGCCGAGCGCCCTGGCCCCATACTGCTGCTGGCCAGTGCTCGGAGTCAGCGATCAGAGCCATTTCCTTAGTGATGGCGGCTTTCTTCTTTCGGCCGTCTAACATGGTGGACACAGGGTGGCAGCAGGAGGCAGTGCCTTTCTCCTGCTGCCCGGAGAGCAGACCAAGAGCAGGCACAAGGATTTGGTGGGGGAGCCACGCAGCTCTGACAGTAGGCCATTGGCGCAGGGCTACTGCCCACAGCTCGACTGGCGATCACAGTGTCCGGTGCACAAATAAATCACCAACCCAAACGCTCCAGTCCAAGTGCGTCGCCTCCATTTCCGTCAGAGAGGAGGCTCAGACTCCAGCGCTGTGGACCGTCAGATTTCCTTCTTGCAAGTAATTTCCACCTCTACAGATGACCGCTTGGAACGAGGTTTAGTGCATCAGTAAATATTTTACAGGAAAACAAAGCGGCAACAATAGAGTGAGCCATGAAGCAGGTCTGGAACGGGGAGCGAGCTCTCCACCTGCACGTTTCACTGCTTACATTTTATAACTTGGGGACCTGAACAAGTTATCTCTGTAAAGAGCTTTTTCCCACTCTGTGTGCATAGTGCTGCTCCAAGTTTAGGGCAGTAATCTGCCAAGTGCACAAAGCGACACCAATAGCCAATTCTACAGACCCTCTAACCAAGGACAAACCAGGTCCAGCTCAGAATGGGTCTAGGCGAGTGGCCTTGAGTTGAATGTGTTCGTAGATTCTAAGTTCATGGGGGATTTGTTGATTTTTTACAATTTTAAAACGGAGCGTGCCAAACCTCAGAATGCTTTGAGAGGAGAGTTATAAAAAAATATATATATATATGAAAGAAGAGGGAAACTGCCCCAGTGTATATGGGATTATTGGGTCGCAGTGCCGTGGAGACTACGTGTTGCCACGCTGAGGCCCAGCAGAATCGCAGCACGTGCTCGTCTAATTTAATTTAAGGCTGCTGTGCTGGATGCAGTTCATTCCTGTGCAGGCCAGGTCAGACCTAAGCAGATACCGGAGAGCCAATGACTGGAACGTCTCTCTCGGAAGACGTTCGAGGTGCGGTTGATCGCTTGACTCCTGGGAAAGGAAAGCCCCTGGCAAGTAGCTAAGGCTGAGGTCCTTTGGCCCAGGTCCTATCCGGCTTAGGGTGGCGCTCCCCCGCCCCCTTCCAACCACCAGTTTGTCAGTGCAGCCAGGAGTCTCTGGGTTTGTGGGCCTTCCCTGGGGCCTGGAGAGGCAGTGAGCCAGCTTCCCGTCATGGGCTGGGTGCTGAGCTCTCGCGCTCTCTAATTTTAGCTTCTTTTTGGAACGTGTGCTGTAACCGGCTCATGGTTGATCTGCCCTATGTGTAACCCCACAGACACAACTCATGCTGCCCCCCCCCCCCCCCCCCGACACTAATGGCCAGTGTGATCTGGTGGGGGCAGTGGTGGAAATGTGCATTCTAGCCCTGCATTCTGAGGGGCCGGGAACTGGAAGCCCTGGGGGGGGGAGGGTGACTGCCTTAGCCAGTCCAGACTTTGCCCCATTATATGCATGGAGAGGTAGGAAGGAGGTGACTCCAGGACTGAATCAGCCTGTCCCAGACGGTCTCCCTGGCCCACATTAATCCTTCCTGTCACTACTAATGCATCTCAAATCATTCTTAGGGTTGCTTTACTCTGTTTGCTGGTGGAGGTAGGATGTGGGCAATGCACAAAAGTCATTTCAAAATCTTATTGCAGTGGCAGTTTAGTAACAGCCTTACACCTGGAGAGGAAGCTGTGCAGTCTCACTCAGGAGCTCGGCATATGGCGGAAGAGAGACTTTCTGCAGGGCGTCCTGCTCAGAGCACCAGAGAAAAGCTAAATAAATAAATACGCATTAAAGACAAGAAGAAGAAAGTCACTGTATGTTATAAATTACTGTGCGAACCCTCGCTGGTACTGCAAGGAAAGAAAGCTCTCCTGGTTCTGCCTGTGTCTGGTATCAGAGCTCCTGCTGTCCAGGGCCAGAGACCTGAGGAGAGCTTCTGAGCGGCATGGGAGGGACAATCACTTACAAACACACACCTACATACACACACACACACACACACACACAATTACACACACACATACACACACAATTACACACACACACAATTACACACACACACAATTACAAATCCTGACGGTTCCGTACCATTTTAAGAGGGGAGGGGCATAGGTTAGCACCCCCATGAGAGACCTGGCAGTGGTGGGCTCCCATTCTATAATAAACAATAGCCACCATTTTGCATTGTAGAAGTCTGAGTTGACCCTACCAGGTGCAGCGTGTGTCTTGCTGTTTTCCCTGTTCTGTTATTTTTGCTAGGAAAGGAGTCTGGGAGTCTCTGTGGTTGAGACCCTGGGTAAGAAATGGATATCAGCGTACCTTTACTCATGTCATCAGAGGGTTAGCCGTGTTAGTCTTGTGTAACAGAAATGACAAGACTGCATCCCCTTCTGCACAGATAATTTATTTATTTATTTATTTATTTATTTATTTTTTGGTTTTTTTATATACTGATCTTCTTGCATTGGATGCAAATCCAAACCAGTTTACAGTGAAACAATTAAACTTGCCTAAGAGCATTACATGGAACAAAGAACATGGAATAAAATAAGAGTACTTGTGAGCATTCCATAAAAAAGCAAGGAACAATTAAACATTTAGACGCCTTTGGTAACAATTCTTATACAGAGTGTGAGTAAATGTGCCATTAAAGTTAAAACGAAATCAGATGAATGATTGACTGGAATTGAGAAAGAATACTGGGACGGTAGAAAGAGGGCAGAACGGGGAAAGGGTGGAGGGGCGAATAGAAAAGAAGGTGTAAGATAGGGGAGGATTTAAGGGTGAATTAATAACAAATAAAACCAATCAAAGTTGTGGAGGTGAGATTCCAGATCACCACAGAATAATACGATTCTGTGGTGGTCTGGAATCTCACCTCCACTAGGTCTGACTCAACGAATGCTTTGATACCAACCAGCACACCGACGCACAGCCACGCAGAAGAAGATGCAGACCCAGCCTTGCCACCTACTCAGAACATCAAAAACAGAAACTCCCAGTAGACATCCTTCGATGGATGTAAGACCGGGCTGGATTTTTACAGAGAATGTTTCCGACCACGTGCCCAATCTGAGATAATGAATTAACAGCATTGCTTGCCCCCACAACCTCATCCGCATAGAACGGGAAGCCATCCATCCCCTCCAAACAGGAAGCTGACAAAGGAGGAGCCATAGCTGTCACGAATAGATTGGACTCTACATTAGAAGCTAGAAGACAACTCTCCAACACAACATTTTACAAGCCCCTGCCCTCAGACCCCACTGGAATACACCAGGACCTTCCTTAAAAAATGGCTTCATCTCGTAAGATGCCACCCAGCTCTTGTCGTTCTTATTAATCTGAGTACCCAGAGAAGAAGTTTTCCACTCTTCCCACTTTGGGATCCTTTGGATTTTTGCTGAGTACCCAGGATCCAGAGACCTTTTACTGAGAGAGGATCATAGGATCAGCAGCGTCCTCCAGGAGTTAGTCATAGGGAGAAGAAGATTTTGTAGACCCAGTCTGCGGTTCACTGTTATCTCAACAGGAGAAGAAGAGGAGATCTGACCCCCTTCAGGTACCACCAGCAGAAGGGATGAGAGGAGAGATGGGAAAGCAGAGTCTTTTCAATGAAATATACCAGATCCATTGGGAAGGAGTTACCCTCAGCACCTGACTGGCCAGGAGAATCCCTAAATGTATTAAAAGAGAACCACAAAAGCTGTAAAGAACTTTCCATTAACTACAAACTGCAACAGTAAAAGTTATGTTGGAAAGCATGTCAGTCTCCGGCTTGATTATTGCTGCTGTCTACAATTAAGAGATCACCCGTGCAATTCACAAAAAAAATGTAAGGTTTTATTTACCTTGGTTATTCTTTTGTTATCTCATTGTTAATCTCTCTTTTGCCTTCTCTACATTCCAAGTTGCATTTTATCCCTGTTTTATTGTAACTGCTACCTTATTCTTCTATCACATGTTAATGTTTTAAGTTATTAAGTATTTATTCTTTTGTCACACCTTGTTATTTGTAAACCGGCATGATGCGACTCCCATCGCGAATGCCGGTATATAAGAAATTTAAATAAATAAAATAAATAAATAATGTGGGATTTGACTTAAAGCAGGGCTGCGCCTTGTGTCCTTGGGCAGGTCACTTTATCTTCCAAAGTTAGGGCTTGCTTCACTTAGGCAATGGGAAAAATGCTTAGGAAATCAGGCCCTTAGGTTGTGCGCCCTCTGGGGGAGGGAAATACCCATAATACCTGAATGTAATCCACTTTCAAGTGCCAAAGAACAGAATATAAAAATAAATTAATGAATCTCAGGGAACCATGGACTTTCCGATCGAATTAACATCGAGGGAAGACTTGAACGTTTAAGACTCTGTTTGAGGTGTTGGTCCTAGCAGCCCAGAGGTTACACACATAGCACACATATGCATGCATATGAACACACGAGGACATGCACATGCATAATTTGCCCTACACATCGCCATAAGCATGACAGCATACACCCGCTAACAGGCATGCCGACAGAAAATCAATTCCAAACTCAGCCACACATCCACGCACAAAATTCCCCCTCTTATAAACTGCTTGCTGAGGGCTGCAAATAAACACTTAACATTGGCAGCTATAAAAGACAGATCTTTCTTGAGATATCTCAGAGCGCCCTGCTGTAGGTCGCATTTGCCTGTTTCACTGCTTAGGTGGCTGGCTGGTTTGGGTTCTGGTCCTGTCCCTGTGTCTATCCCTTCTTTTACCTCAGTCTTTGTCTCTCTGCTGTGAAAGTGAATCCCCATCCAGTAAAACACTTCTGAAGATCTCTTCTCGCCCTGGCCACAGAGATGGGGAAACGAGATACTGGTGCAATCATGTGTTCCACGTCAGGCTGCCATTGATGTATTGTAACCTGCTACCTCTGGGCTTCTGACTCTGCGTTCATACTGCAGTAATTCCTTCAATCCGAGGCCCAACAGAAACAGCAATGCAGCCTTCTGAAGGGTAGATGGACAGTTTGCAAATTGCATCCTGTACCCATTGGGGAAACTGAGCATGGGGAG
This sequence comes from Rhinatrema bivittatum, assembly GCF_901001135.1. Classification (NCBI taxonomy): domain Eukaryota; kingdom Metazoa; phylum Chordata; class Amphibia; order Gymnophiona; family Rhinatrematidae; genus Rhinatrema; species Rhinatrema bivittatum. Next base: position 118,791,737 of record NC_042624.1, read on the forward strand.
AGAAGTGAGTTACCCCAAATTACAGAGGGAATATGGCCAAAGCTGAGATTAAAACCACCAAGAGTCAGAAAACTGCTGGACTGCCACTCTCATCGCTCCTAGCTACAGTTCCTTCCCTTCCCCACCCTGCCCCCCACTACCACCACCACGCATAGTATAAAAATGCCATAGGCCTGGCGTTCCTTGGGGTAGTATCTCCACATGGGTTAGTTTTACGCACAATAAGCAAAATGCAAATATACACCCCACTTTTTCATGTGAACATTATTTTTTTTGACATGGCCACGTTTCACAGTCTAAACTGCTGCTTCAGGGCGTTCCTCATATTTCACTTCCGGCCAGTATAGAAGCTCTGCACAAACTGGTGTTTTGTTATTTATTGGAAGCCTGCATGAGCCCAGGAAAGATAAGGGCCAAAAGTGGTTTAAACATTGTCAAGTTTGTTGATTGTGAAATCTGACTTTGGATTTACCAATGGTTAAATGGACAAATGTATAGAGGGGATTGTTTCCCAGTGACGGCAGCTTTAAATGGCTATAGGCACCGCTGAGAGTTGTCGGGTTGACATCATGTTGGTGCGCTGTCTGAGGTTTTTTCCCCTACTTTTCCATTGCTTTAGATAGTTATATGTGTGTGTGGCTACGTGTGGATTTTGTATTAAGAATAAGGAATAAAAGGCAAATGTAAAGTAATTAAGTATTATAGTAGAAGATAAAAAATCAATGAAATCGTAAAAAAAACAATTTCACATAAAAAAGTAGGGTATATTTACATTTTGATTATTGGTCAGTTTGGGTTCACCAGTGAGTTCATTTATTGATATGGTATATTAGTTTTATGCACACCCTGACATGAATGATCAGGATATGTTAGGTATGATCTCAAGCTTTCACGTTTACTGCTAATGCTCTTAATGCTTGCATTGTGCCAAAGAGCGCTTCCTTCTGAAGGTCATAAGGTGTCATATGTCTAGGCAACATACAAAGGTGCGCGGGAATGCTCTTTTTATTCACTCTGTTGGCGCCCAATACAATTGGAAGGCTTTCTCTGTTCTTCTGCCACACGTTTTTCGTCTCTAATTGCATCATTTGGTACGTGAGGATTTTTCTGTCTATATATCCCTTATATGAAATAGTCACACAGTTCTGACACTTCTACGGGCAGTGCCGTTCTTGTGGTTTTCTCCTGTACCACAAGGTCCGGTTTTGCATCATCAGGCTTTCTTTTGGTTGGAATGGGAATATCCCAGGTGATCACAGCTTTTTCATTCTCTACAATTCTAGCAGAGTTGTGATTCCAGCGTTTCTGTGGTACAGAAATGTTACAGTGTTTATGCAGTTTCCAGGGGACGATCCAATCTATCTTATTTTCTTTCTGAATACAGATCTTCTGACATCATGTCACACCCAGATATGAGATATGTAACCATTTCTAGTTCTGTTTTACTGAATTTGCATGCGTCTCTTTCACCAGGTGTTTTTATGCTGGCTGTGAACCATCTTGTCCATAAAGGGGATGGAACAACTCCCCTATGAGGAAAGACTAAAGAGGTTAGGACTTTTCAGCTTGGAGAAGAGACGGCTGAGGGGGGATATGATAGAGGTGTTTAAAATCATGAGAGGTCTAGAACGGGTAGATGTGAATCGGTTATTTACTCTTTCAGATAATAGAAAGACTAGGGGGCACTCCATGAAGTTAGCATGGGGCACATTTAAAACTAATCGGAGAAAGTTCTTTTTTACCCAACGCACAATTAAACTCTGGAATTTGTTGCCAGAGGATGTGGTTAGTGCAGTTAGTATAGCTGTGTTTAAAAAAGGATTGGATAAGTTCTTGGAGGAGAAGTCCATTACCTGCTATTAATTAAGTTGACTTAGAAAATAGCCACTGCCATTACTAGCAACGGTTACATGGAATAGACTTAGGGTCAGATTTTTAAAGTTATGCGCGGGCGTAGATTTGTGCGCGCAACCCAGCGCGCACAAATCTACGCCTGATTTTATAACATGCGCGCGCAGCCACGCGCATGTTATAAAATCCAGGGTCGGCGCGCGCAAGGAGGTGCACACATGTGCACCTTGCGGGCACCGAGCCCTAGGGGAGTCCCGATGGCTTTCCCTTCTGCCCCCCTCACCTTCCCCTCTCTTCCCCTACCTAACCCGCCTCCCAGCCCTACCTAAAACCCCCTCTAACCTTTGTTTTGCAAGTTGCGCCTGCCTCTGGGCGGCACACAACCTGCGCCTCTGGCCACGCCCCACCCTGGACCGCCCATGCCCCGCCCCTTTTTTCAAGCTCCGGGACATATGCGCATCCTGGGGCTTGCGCACGTCGCCAGGCCTATGCAAAATAGGCTCGGCGTGCAGAACCCCAGCTGGATTTACGCGCATAGAGCTTTTAAAATCTGCCCCTTGGTATTTGGGTGCTTGCCAGGTACTTGTGACTTGGATTGGCCACTGTTGGAAACGGGATCTGGGCTTGATGGACTCTTGGTCTGACCCAGTATGGCAGGTTCTTATGTGCTTATAGTCCTCAATTTTCAGTCTTTCAATTTTAGGTGTAAATCCTTAGCTATTCTTGTGTCAGGTTTTGATCCACTTGTGATTGCTGAAGTAACTCTTTGCATTTGTGCTTATGGCAATTGTTTTTCCTTGTTTGCTGATCTAACTCTTTAGAGTTTATTTTTCTATTGTTTTGCAAATTCTGTGCTTCTTTCTCCAAACGTGCTGTTGGATTCTCCCTCATTACTTCTGTTCGTCAGAATACTTGTCCATTTTAAAGTTGGAGACCGATTGTGATAGCTTATCCTTCGGTCTGTGTTAAGTACGCCTGTGATCCTAAAATAGTAGCTTTATATGTGTAATCTATTTCTATAAAAGTCGTTATCTCCTTCAGCTCTTGGGATGTATAGTCTTGTTATATACTGGTTCTTATAGATTAATTGGTGCACATGGAAGAGGGTTTTTTTCGGTTTTACACCCATTTTTTCAAGATCGTTATGGCGCCAGTCTGTGATTCCAAAGCTGTTTGAATGTGCAGGGATTGCAAGTTGATTGATGGCTTGTATCTTGCTCTGTGCTGTTAAAGCACTTTTCAATATTAGTTTTGCTCTCCTGTAGTACTCTTTGCTGATCTTTTCTCTCAGTGATTTGTGCTAGATTGCTGTATCTTTCCCTGTTCTTAGATATGTATATACACCTTCATGCTCACGTTCCTTCATATTGCAGTTGTCAGTCAGAGAGATCTTTTCAGTTATGCATAGTTTTCCTTCCTGGAAGTTTGCCTTAGCACGTTTGTCAAGGCCAAATGTCATCCTAATGTCATCTGAGAAGCTCTTCACTACTCAGAGTTGTTCCATCACAAGAGCTGTAAAGCTTCAAGACATCCACAAATAGTAGGAGAGATGATATTTGTGGATCATTTTAGTATCTGTAGGATTAAGGCTAAATCCATAGCCCCAGTCATTAATGAGAATACTCAGTGGATTATGGTGAAACAGAATCTCCCTGAAATATTCCCTGCTGAATCTTTTTATTTTATTTATTTATTTATTTAAGGTTTTTATATACCGGCATTCATGAAATAATCACATCATGCTGGTTTACAAATAAACAGGGGCGCAATAAATACATCAAAAACAGAAATAACGTGTCGAAGAAAAACAGTTACAATTAACAAGGACTATTGAACTGGGATCAGAGGAAATAAAGATAGTTTAGCAGAGACTAAATTATATACAAGGAGATGAGGTACAGCTGCTGTGTTGGATATGTTGATGGCGAGGTGCATTAATTTAAGTCCGGGAAAGCTTGCATAAACAGCCAATTCTTGAGTCTTTTTCTAAAGGTTAGGAGGCAAGGCTCCTGTCTGAGATCGGGAGGGATGGAGTTCTATAACAGTGGGCCAGCTGTGGAGAGGGCTCGATCTCTTAAGGTAATGTGACTAGTGGTTTTAGTAGGGGGTACATGGAGGGATCCTCTGTATGCGTCTCTGGTAGGTCTTGTGGAGTTGTGTAAGCGGAGAGGAAATTGTAAGTCAATTGTGGTGTGTTGATGGATGATTTTGTATATCAAGGATATGGATTTGTAGATGATTCTGAAGTGAATTGGTAACCAATCTTGATGTAAGGAATGATAAATTGTCCATCTTTTCATGGTGAACTTGATGTACTTGATCAATCTAGAATTCACTCGCAGTGTATTAACCAAGAGCGTTCTTATTCTGAAGGACTAGGAATGTTTCTTCTTGTGTACCGAATGTATGTGATATGGCAGTGATGCCCTTATGGATACTTCACCAGCATATTCTAGAGAGAGAGAGTCATTGTCAGGAGATGTGAAAAGAGGGGATGAAAGTAACTAGAACAAGGCTTCTATAGGAGGTATTTTAACCCTTTCGGCTTATCAATAGCCCTCCTCTAGACCAAAAGCAAGGCTGCTGTTTCTAGTCCCGCTGAAACACTTTTCCAAGAGGACTGATGAGCACATCCCTTACCAACATCTGAGGATTTATCTGGCAGGTCCTCTGCATTTAGCAGAGGACCTGCCAGTTTGAATGGTTGTGACAGCTCTTCATGGTGTGGTGATATGATGAGCCTGTGGCACTGCTATGACTGTGGGGGAAGGATGCAGAGTTCTTGGTAAAGATGTAAGTAATAGGGATGTGCATTCGTTAGTTTTTGGACATCTATCCGTTTCATTCGTTTGGACGCCTATCGCATAGCTAATGAACAGACAAATGTACGCGCAAAACGAATGGTATGTGCATTGGTCTAAGGTGCGTCCATTAGGCTCACACCATTCATCGTGCATATGTTTGTTCATTTGTTAGATACATGATAAGCATCCAAACTAATGAAACGAATGGACGCATGAATGCACATCCCTAGTAAAAAATATGCAGGTGGCTATTCCACACGCCACACACACATAGATCGCCTCCAGCCCTACTGCACATACCAGGGTGCATAGTACACCTGCAGGACATACAGGACTGTTCACTTGTTGCATGAATAGAATAGTGTGCATACATGTATATTGCATGAATAATTATCATGTATGCAGGGTGCATACAGTGTTGATAGGATGAAGATCCACAGGCCTTCCCCTGGATCACCACAGATAGATCATTGCTAGAAGGTTGAACTCAGTGGACCAAGGTTGCTTCTCAGCCAAACAGCTACTAAAGCACTGTCCATATAATCTGTCCACAGGCCCTGAACTTGATCCTTTCCATTGATTTCAGTGGAGTCCTGGCAGATTGCTCTATGTAGCTGTGGCTGTGTGATTTGACCTCTTGAATCTCCTAGAAGTATAATTACTAGTCCTGAAATTACTGCGGACAGGATTTTCTAGAGAAGTCTGAAGTCTTATTTATGACTCGTATGGGATAAAGGCTGAATCTTAGGACTCTTGAGTGCACAATAGATTACTGCGTAGGCTCCAGCCCCACCGAATGCACTGTGCCCAGCCTGCTAGCATGTGCCAGTGCCCAGCCTGCAGCCTGACTTATTCACTGCGCTTTGTTTGCAAACTGGTTTTGCAAGTCTCTTGCTCGTAGGTGTCTGTATTCTTCCTGGACACGTTCAGGTGGAAACCGCCCATAGGTCAGTGATTATAATGATATGAGCTGTGCATGAAGGACTTTTTTTTTTTTTTTTTTAAATCCTTTGTGAACCCGCTTTAGGTAATCCTTGGGATTTGATTACGCGGGGTACAAACGTGACGTAATGTAACATAGCAGCAGAGACTCCCTGAGAATCACCGGAGGCTCCCCGGAGATCAGCAGAGGCTTGGCAACTCCGCCGAGGCTGCGGTTACCGTCAGTCGGGTTCCCGCCTTCCTTCCCTTCCTCCAGCCAGTGAAAGCTGGCTGCACTCCCTGACCTATGAAATCATAACTCACAAGACACTGAACCCCTGCCAAAACTGTAAAAGGCCAAAGAAGGCAGAGGCAGAGAGCTTTGTCTCCCATTCTGCACAGTAACCTTGGCGAATATTCCATTAGTCCATATAGCGACTTACGTCGCTCAAAGTGCCGATGAGACTGCTCCTGGGATAACTAACCGGCCCCGCGTCTCGTTAAAGAGCTGCTTGCCATAGCAACTCATGCAGCAACACAGAAACTTCCAGCATGGCTAGCGAGGCCCCGATCAGAGCCCGGCACGTTTCCATGTCTCGCTGGGTGCCGCGTCAGCCTCTGGGGCTCCTATTCCCGGCCTCTGTACTTTTCTGCCCCGTCGTTATGCTTGTGACTGTATTTGTGTAATTTGGGGAAGACAGGAGCGGGCGTAGATGACCCGGCACATTAACAAACGGGCGCTCTTGGTATCAGATGGGTCAGAGAATAGAACTGAACGCAGAATCTTGAAAAAGGCTTTTGTTTGAGCTTTTGCCACCAGACTGCACCCTCCCGTGCACGAAGGAAAAGGCATTTCTCTTCTCAGCTGGGATGCATTCTGGGGGGAGTTTTCAAAAGCTTTCGGTGCCTGGAGCACAAGTTGTGCCGGGGAGTAGTGCGTGCGAGCGGTGTTGCACGTGAATGCTCAGAACCTACACGCGCACAGATTGCTCCTTCGCACATACCTCACCCAACTTGTCCGCACACTTTTACGCCTGCTAACCGGCTTGCGCTGTTGACCTCGCACTTGTCTTTTGCCTGTGGTTTTTGGGTGGGAGGCCTGGGTGAACTGGTGGAAGCATCAGCGAACTGGCGAGTGGAGGTACCGTGAAGAATTGTATTCAGAAGCGCAGCGCATGCTGCTCACTTTTTATGAAATATCGGTTGCCACATATGTGATGGATGTTGCATGCCTGTGTTGCACATCTTTCATGTGTCTGAACTTTCATGCAATAGGTAGGGAAGGTAATCATTTTCCTGCATTACAAACTGAAATGTGTGCACAAACTTTCGGGGCAGAGATATTCCGTGTTTAGCTCCTGCGGCTCGCTTTGTATAAGATCCTTTCTGCAACTTTACAAGTGCCGATGTCTGCAGACTGTTGAAAACTGGGCTTCCTGTGTCAGGATGTGAAGGAGGGAGAGGGGGTAGTGGGGGGAGAGTTTAATAGCTTATACGGAGCAGCCCTGAACTTCTCCTTCTCCCGGGTGGCCTTCGGTATAAGAGAGCTCCTGAAGGCACTTTCTCTCGCTTCTTATTTGCATTTTAATGAAGTCTCTGGGGCTTGGTCACAAAATCCGACTGCAGGAACATCACTCATCCTCCTGAGGGTCCGCTGAGTAGTATTTTCTGGGCGAAAAGCTGCTTAGAAGTGATTATTTGTGGCTGTACAATTCTCCAAAGCCAGTCCTCTTTAGGATTGACAGTCTCTAAGGCAGAGCTTTCCAAACTTTTCATGTTGGTGACACACTTTTTAGACAAACATAATTTCACCACACGGTAATTCAGTCTACTAGTAAACCAGAGGTTAAAGGTTAAACGAACGAAACATATTTCGACAATTTATGTATGTTTCCTTAAATATATACATAAATAAAATGTTTCACGACACAACCTATCTCATGAAAACCTTAAATTTATATTAAAATATATATTCCAAGATTCATGTTATTGTTATAATTTATGAGAAACAATAATAAAACAAATTGTCTGTCCCCCACACACTCATCTCTCTCCTCCCCCCAGCACATGTCTGGCCCCCACACACTCATCTCTCTCCTCCCCCCAGTACATGTCTGGCCCCCACACACTCATCTCTCTCTCCCTCAAGCACATGTCTGGCCCCCACACACTCATATCTCTCCCCCTCAAGCACATGTCTGACCCCCACACACTCATCTCTCTCCCCCCAGCACATGTCTGGCCCCCACACTCATGTACCTCGTCTTTTTGATTGTTGCCAGTTAAGTGCTTCACTCCCTTCCATGATCACCAGACACTGCTGCTTGCAGTCAGTACTCCTCATGGCCAGGCCTCATCGGCAGCAGCAGCAGCCAATGCAAGGATGGCTGGGCTCGTTCCACCTACCAAGCCCCCCAAAAAAACATGATTGACAGCAAAAATCACCCAATAATAAGCAACCCATAAACTGAAAAAAAAAAGCCCAAACTCGCATCAGAGTTGACCGGGCTTGCGCGACACACCTGCACACTGCAGGCGACACACCTGCACACTGCAGGCGACACACTAACGTGTCCCGACACACAGTTTGGAAAGCTCTGCTCTAAGGTTTAGGTGGCCTCCTGCTGTAGAAACTCCCTCCCGTCCGGATGTATTCTGGTCCCTGGGGATCTGCATTCATAGAAAGCAGTAGGGAAGGAGTTAAAAAAGATGCCAGGCCTCAGAAACCCTCGGTGACGTACAGTTAGGTTGGCAGCAGTGGTCAAGGGCCAGAATTCCAAGGTGGGGGCCATTAGAAAGCCTAAGGCTACATTAGGGTTACTGACAGCAGGCAGGCAGGCCAGAAGTGTCTAAACAATTTATTCACATCCCAGACATCACTGTTTCATTTCTAGTGCTGAATGTGGATGGGGGAGGCACTGCTGGTTCAAGTGAGCCCCTTCCTTGCAGGCGTCCTGCAGTTATGGACCCAGTACCACCCAATCCAGGCCCTTTGGCTGAGGCTCCACTGGAAAACCACGGCCCCCAGCTTCCTGGCCGGCAGTTCCTGCCGCACAATCCCGCGGCTCGGATCTTTGGACAGAACGGGATATTGAGAAGAGGCAGTGCAGCCAGGACTGGCAGGTTTCGAGGCTGGTCCGGTTTTGATGGATTTACACGCCATGCTGAGCACCAGAGCGCCAGGGGAGGAGGAGGAGGCATCGTGCACCGGCAGCATCCGATGGGCCGGATCCAGGGTCCGTGATCGCAGGAGCCCTGGGCTAGGGCCCCTGGCCAGGGACTGTCGCTGTGGCGGGTAGGGAGGAGACGTAAAACGGGGGGGGGGGAAATCCCCGGATAATTGCATAGCAACATAGTGAGGCCGGCACAGCAAGCTTCCTATGGTAGCACCCGCCGCTTTGTGCAGGCTCCTCCCGTGCCTTCTGTTAAGGGGAGGTAATTGTGAGTGAAGGCAGATGGTACCGGCGGAGACCAGCCCTGGTTCCGACTGAGCAGGCAACCCAAAGGTGATGCGAGACTGCTGGAAAGAACGGGGCGGGGTATAAGGAGGCAGAGAGGGCGGCAGGTTCAGAGAGGAAGCAGAGAGGGAGATTGATGGGAAGGACAGCAGAAAGAGAGAGAGAGAGAGAGAGGAGAAAGGAAAAGGCGTGAGAGCAGGGAGGAATAAAAAGAAATGTTTGATTAGAGCAGGGCCCGACCTAATTACCACAGCAATTCACTGCCGGGTACTGGGGATCCGACGGCAGCCCACACTCGGGGAGGGCGGGGATGCATGGACAGAATCCAGACCCTTACTCTCATTAGGAGGAGTTATTCTGGGGTTCATTAGAGACTGCCACGTGCGCCACACGTGCGCCAGTTTACAGAATGGACTTCTGGCTTGCTTTCTTTCTAAATTTACTGTGTTACATAAGCAGCAACCCCTCCCAGGAACAGAGCGTCCCCTGGCAGGGAAGGCCGACTGTGGAGGAACTGAAGGGCTCAGGCATCCCTGGCAGGCAGGGAAGGAGCTATTGCTATTGTCAGTTCAAGTTTTCTTTTAGTTTATTTTCGATGACATTAAAAAAAACCCAAAACATAAAGCAAAAGACGTGAGCAGCCCTTCTAGATACCTTTTAAAACATTTATGGGACTGCCATGTTCCAGCTATCAGACTGCTGGGAATAAAACCGAACCGGCTTCTGAGATGATGGCCCTCGCCATGGCAGGCTCTACAGACGGAATAATGCCTCCGCTTCTAATTTGATGTCCGCTGGCAAAGTCGGAAGGGAGGGGCTCACGAAATGGGGATACCTTACTCTGATGCTGTTGCTGGGGTGGGGGAGGGCACCTCCGCCAGATGGTGTGAGCCGACCGGCAGGTGGACAATGTTCCCTTCTTTGCCTGTTAAAGAAGATGTCTCAGGAAAGGGAACAGTGGTCAGATCCTGGGGGGGGCTACATCAAAGTGCAAGGCTGAAGAGTTGTGGACCAGTGGCAGCTTTGCAGGCTGCCGAATAGAGACCTGCTTTTGTTTCCTGGCTCCAGCTTCTGCTTGATGGGCCAGCTGAGCATGGGGATGCTGCAGAGGAGGAGGGAATCCCTGCCAGTTTTGCAACCGTGATACACATGGGTGCGATTCAGGATGCAAAGGTACCGGGTTCTGCAGGAAGTTGGAACCCATGGCCCACCAGTGATGAGGCTGGGATAGGGGAAACCTTGCAAGCCATGAATGAAGGCCCTCCCTCTGATACCTCCACATGGTTTCCTCCCTCCTGTTCAGCCATCATAAACAATATCAAGCAGGCTTGAGGCAGCATCTAACTGAGCCATAGGTTCTGGTAGGGTGGCCCTCTCGCTCCTTGTCATCAGGGACAGGCTAATCCAGTCCATGCATGCAACAGGACATGAATTAGCCGTAACACTTGAATGGCATTGTCTGACAGTGCCGAACATGGACCTAACTCTCAGAGCTCAGTAAAAGCTTTACTGAGCAAGTGCAGCAGTTCCCATGTGCACACTGCCTTATAACTCTCAGAGCTCAATAAAAGCTTTACTGAGCATGTGCAGGACTTCCCATGTGCACACTGCCTCATAACTCTCAGAGCTCAGTAAAAGCTTTACTGAGCATGTGCAAGACTTCCCATGTGCACACTGCCTCATAACTCTCAGAGCTCAGTAAAAGCTTTACTGAGCATGTGCAGGAGTTCCCATGTACACACTGCCTCATAACTCTCAGAGCTCAGTAAAAGCTTTACTGAGCATGTGCAGGAGTTCCCATGTACACACTGCCTCATAACTCTCAGAGCTCAGTAAAGCTTTACTGAGCATGTGCAGGAGTTCCCATGTACACACTGCCTCATAACTCTCAGAGCTCAGTAAAAGCTTTACTGAGCATGTGCAGGAGTTCCCATGTGCACACTGCCTCATAACTCTCAGAGCTCAGTAAAAGCTTTACTGAGCATGTGCAGGACTTCCCATGTGCACACTGCCTCATAACTCTCAGAGCTCAGTAAAAGCTTTACTGAGCATGTGCAGGAGTTCCCATGTACACACTGCCTCATAACTCTCAGAGCTCAGTAAAAGCTTTACTGAGCATGTGCAGGAGTTCCCATGTGCACACTGCCTCATAACTCTCAGAGCTCAATAAAAGCTTTACTGAGCATGTGCAGGAGTGCCCATGTGCACACTGCCTCATAACTCTCAGAGCTCAGTAAAAGCTTTACTGAGCATGTGCAGGAGTTCCCATGTGCACACTGCCTCATAACTCTCAGAGCTCAATAAAAGCTTTACTGAGCATGTGCAGGAGTGCCCATGTGCACACTGCCTCATAACTCTCAGAGCTCAGTAAAAGCTTTACTGAGCATGTGCAGGAGTTCCCATGTACACACTGCCTCATAACTCTCAGAGCTCAGTAAAAGCTTTACTGAGCATGTGCAGGAGTTCCCATGTACACACTGCCTCATGAGCCCCTCAGTCTTTCTTTGTCCAAGCTTCCACATGGACATATCTTAAGTCTCTCTCTTAAAATGTGTTTATTTTTGGCCTTTGTACCCTTATCTGTCTCATTGCTTCTTCTATTTTTTTTTTTTTTGGCGCTGTCTCAGGAAGAATTCACAACACCTATCACCAGGTGTCTCTTCCCGGATCCCAGAATAAGTTTGTGGACCACCTCACCAGAGTGTTTCAACTGCATGGATCGCAGTCGACTTGTTCAGTCACAGAGGAAAGCCGGAGATCAACCTTTTTGCATCAGAAGGCAACAGAAAAGTCAAGAAGTTCTGCTCCACGCATCTGAGCAGCTACAGATCTTCATCTGCTCTCAACACTTTTCTGCTAGACTGGAGCATCAGTCTATTCTATGCGTATCTGCTGATTCCACTAATTATCTGGACTGTCCAGAAGGTCCTTTGGGACAAGGCAAGGATAAGCATTCCTGGCCACAACAAATGTGGTGTCTTGTTTGTCTGTCAGTTCAGTCTCCAATTCCGTGGGGATCTCGCTGGCTCTCATCACACAGAAGGAATGCAAACCATGCCATCTGAAACTACCATCTCTGGTCCTCAGAGCATGGATGATGAATGCACAGTAGTCTCCTCCTTACTCCTCCTCAGGGAGATGGAGGATGTACTGATTTCCACTTTGAAAGCATGAACTTGAAGATCCTATGTTTTCTAATAGAAGAGGTGAAGGGTGACCAAAATGATAAGGGGCATGGAATGGCTGTCCTATAAGGAAAGGCTAAAGAAGTTAGGGCTGTTCAGTTTGGAGAAAAGATGACTGAGTGGGGGATATGATAGAAGTCTACAAAATCATGAAAGGACTTGAACAAGTTAATGTAAATCGGTTATTTACTCTCTCAGACAATAGAAGGACCAGGGGATACTCCATGAAGTTAGCAAGTAGCTCATTTAAAACAAATCGAAGAAAATTATTTTTCACTCAGTGCATAGTTAAGTTCTGGAATTCACCGGCCGCTGCAGATCCACAGCTCAGCCCCCTCACCTCTCTCAAGTGAATCCAGTGCCTGGTTCCTCGTCTCTGGTGGCGGTAGGCCACCGGCTCTGTCCTCGGGCCACCCCTGGTGCCTCGGCTCAGCTACAGCTCCTGGTGCTCCGCATCGGGCCTCTCTGCATGGCCCGCGGAGAGACGCTCCTAGTCAGAGCTGCGTCCCTTCCTAGGCACGCGTGAGCATCACTGTCTTAAGGAGGGCTCGCGGTGGAAACTTAGCCGCGGCCCCGAATGATGACGTCAGCAGAGCTCCGGTACTTAAGCCCGGGCTCCGCTTCCTAGGATTTCCTTTGCAACAGGTCTCCTCGCTGGTCGAGTACTCATTGCCTCCTGAGAGATTCTCCTCGTTCCTTTGTTCCTGATCCTCTCTGACTCCTGCTCCTGTTTTCCTCGTTTCTGTGTTCCTGTTCTTCAACCTATCCTTGGATTGCCTTCTCAGATCTTGACTTTTGGTTTGCCTGACCATGCCGTTGACTCTCTCCAAGCCCAGACCTCTGCTTTGCCTGACCATGCCGTTGACTCTCTCCTGACCTGGACCTCTGCATTGCCTGACTACTCCGTTGCCTCTCTCCAGACCCAGACCTCTGCATTGCCTGACTACATTTTGACTATCTCCTCGTCCAGACCTCAGCCTTGCTTGCCACCGCTTCCAGATTGCCGCCAGCCCTGACTCGAGCTTGCCCTACAACGCCTCTTCAGCCTACGTCTTGGACTTGACCTATTCCGGTTTCAGCCTGTTCTTGCTCGGGTGCCCCCTGTCTGACTTTTGTTCCTTTGGCGCCCGGGACTCCGCCTTGTCCAGTACAGACTTCTCTCCTCTGTTGCTGCCTCTGGGCTGACCTCGATCCTTCCATCGACGATGACATACAGAGGCCCACCTAAGCCCAGCCGGCCCCGGTACCCAAAGGCTCAACCCGCGGGGAACGAGGGCTGGTATTGGTGAAGCGCCAGCCGGCCTTCGTCCATCAGCTCACTTCACCTGCCAACAGTGGGGACCCGTAGGACCCTTTCTACGGGTTGCGTCAACCCCACCTCAGCCCAAAGGTCCACCTCCAGCGCAACAATTGCCAGAGGATGTGATTACAGCAGTTAGTGTAACTGGGTTTAAAAAAGGTTTGGATAAGTTCCTAGAGAAAAAATCCATAACTGTAATTAATAAGCAATAGTAGCTCGTGATTTATCTAATGTTTGGGTACTTGCCAGGTACCTGTGACTTGGATTGGCCACTGTTGGAAACAGGATACTGGGCTTGATGGACCCTTAGCTTATGTTCTTATGTAGGTTCTCTACTTTGATGTGGGACCAGCCAGTTGGATCCCTTTTCTTGTAGCCCAAGGAACTTACTTTGATATCTGTTTTTCTTCTCATACTCAGGCCTTAGCATCTCTTCAATCAAAGTTCATCTCAGCCATTGTGGCAAATCTCCAGCAAGTGAAATAAGCACCGATCTCTCTCCACCTTTTGGAATCAAAATTCATTAAAAGACCTTGGCAGTCTAAACCCCAGGTCAGTAAACTTGCAGTACCTTGGGACGTCAATGTAGTCATAGCTCACCTTCTGAAGCTTCCTTTTGAATGTCTTAAGTAAGCAGACTTGAATTTTCTTACCTAGAATGTGCCGTTTCTCATGGCCCATCACTTTAGCACAAAGAGGTTAGAGGTTTCATATTTTCAGTGCCTTAATTTTTTTAATAATAGGGTGATTCTATGAACTCATCCCAAGTTCCTTCCTTCCTTGCTTTTTTGGGGACGGTCTTTGTACGAAATCCTTGATCCAATTGCCTGATTTGGGAGTTCTAAAAAACCCTTCCCAGTAGTAGATTTGGCCTCTACATTCTCCTTGATATGATCTTACCGCTCAAAATCATCGGGTCTACGGGAACTATCATCTGAAGAAAAATCAAACCGCACTCTCTTCTGTTGTTCCTGACATTTCTTACCCAGCCATATGTACGCGCTCTCTCTCTCCTTAATGTAATCATGCTGAACACGTTTAAATTTGGAAACTTTAGCACACTTAATAGATCGAAATTGCTCAAGTGTAGTCTTCAACTCAACCAATTTTGCATCAAAACTACTTGTCTCAGATTCATCAAAATTAATACAAACTTTATTAAAAAATTCACAACACAACCTGAAATAAAATTCCCGAAGAGCTGAGAACTATGGCTGAACCTAAAATGTTTGAAAAAGCATTGAATATATGGTTGTTTCAAGAAGCATTTGGCGAGCTCAGTTTGCAGAACAGCTTGTAGGATGGATGCTTGTGATAATGGCATTATGGTAGATCTAGGTTGTTGACTGTTAAATTTGTGGAAAAGCTGAAAGTTTGACTTGATGTTCATGATGTAATGTTGTAATTCGTAAACTGCCTCGATCGTGGGCGGGGCAATAGAGAAATGATTTTAAATAAATAAATATTAATGTTGATCAATTTTGTCTGCTTTTGTATGGCTTATGTTTTAATTATTTGTGGATTAGAGCTATACCTTAAACCAGGGGTCAGGAACCTTTTTGGCTGAGAGAGCCATAAACGCCACATATTTTAAAATGTAATTCCATGAGAGCCATACAATATGTTTAAAACTAAATACAAGTAAATGTGTGCATTTTATGTAAGATCACACTTTTAAAGTACAATAAGTCTCTGAAAATATTACACCAGGACTTAAGACACCAATACATCTCCTATTAGGAAAACGGACCAAGTCAGGCTGCTATAGAGTCCTACACAGAAACTACACGCCAGCAGAAAACCTCACCTGAATCACGTGCTGTCCCTCACCTAACATAGAATAAAGAGACCAAAACGCATAACAAGAAGCATGCAGACAAAAACTGAATTGGAAACTGCAACAAGCCAGAGTCTCTGTATGCAGTGTAACAAAGGAAAAAAGAAACATCACACATCCTTATAAAACAAATCAAGAAATATAAAATCATCAGCAGTAAAACTGTACTAACAAAAAGAACATATTTCGAAACAGCTGATGAGTGGAATATCCAATAATTAAAAACTCATATAAAACATTTCCAGATACCAACAAAATATTTCAAAATAGCAGACACAAAGATCCAGTAATGAAAAATAATAAGGATACAAAAATTTTTTTGCTCTGCATACCTGGGAACGTTTGATATCCAGGTGTCCTGAGATTGTTCTGAATTAGCAGGAGGTGGGGTGGTTTGCTTGGAACTTTCTCCTCTCTCAGTCACATACCAGCGCTCTCTCTCACACTGGCTCTCAATGACACACCTATACACACATGCTCTCAGTCACTCACATATACAAATGTTTTTTCTCTCTCACTTATATAGGCTCTTAATTACACATTTACACACATGCTGTCTATCTTTTCACGCTTACACACACACAGGCTTTCAATCACATAAATACATGCTGTCTTTTCTCTCACACACAGACTCTCATTCACATGCTTACAAACATGTCCTCTCTTTCTCTCATTTACACACAGGCTCTCAATCACATACTCACATGCTCCCTCACCTAAATCAGCTCTCAATCACACACATACACACATGGTCTCTCTCTCTCATTTAAACACAGGCTCTCAATCACATACTCACATGCTCCCTCACCTAAATCAGCTCTCAATCACACAGACACACATGGTCTCTCTCTCTCATTTAAACACAGGCTCTCAATCACATACTCACATGCTCCATCACCTAAACCAGCTGTCAATCAGACACAGACACACATGATCTCTCTCTTACTTATACACACAGGCTCTTAATCATACATACACATGATCTCTCTCACACACAAAGGATCTCAATCATACACACATACTCTTTCAAACAAACAGGTTTTCAATTACAAACTTACACATACAGGTTCCCAATGGTAAACTTACATTCATGCTCTCTCTCTCACAGGTAGGATCTCAATCACAGACATACTCTCTTTCACATATACAGGCTCTCAATCATTCACATACATGCAATCTCTCACTCACACACACAGGATCTCAAACACACATGCTTGCTCGCTCATTCATTCACTCTCTCTCTCCCCCCTTCCCCCCCCCCCCCCCGGGAACTTGCGGCAGCAGCAGCCTCCTCCCAACGCTAACCTCCTTCATTTTCAGCCCTCGCGGAGGCGAAGGCGGAGTCCCATCGGCCGCGGTTGAAGATTTTCATTTTCCTCCGAGCCGCGCTGCAATCTTCTTCCCGTCGGACACTAGCGTGCCTGCGCGGGTCTTCCCGCGCAGGCACCCGATGCTCTCCACTTCCTCCGGCGTGCTCTCTTCTTCCCGCGGCCCGGAAGAGGAAGTGGAGAGCATCAGGTGCCTGCGCGGGAAGACCCGCGCAGGCACCCGATGACTCCAGCGCTGGCACCCGGCTGGCACCCGATGACTCCCGCGCAGGCACCCGGATGACTCCAGTCGGCGTGCTCTCTTCTCCTCCCCCCCGCGGCCCGGAAGAGGAAGTGGTGAGCATCGGGTGCCTGCGCGGAAGAAGAGACCACGCTAGTGTGGTCTCTTCTTCCCGCGCAGGCACCCGATGCTCTCCACTTCCTCTTCCGGGCCGCGGGGGGGGGGGGGGGGGGAGAAGAGAGCACGCCGGTGCCGCTGACTCCAGCTGTCCTGCCGCGTTCCGCCCGGGCTGACAGCATTTTAAGCCCGGGCGGCGGAGGACCGGGGAGCAGCTGGGTCAGCGGGGAACCGCGAAGTATGGCGACACTTGTCTGCGAGCCAGATGCAGCCCTCAAAAGAGCCATATCTGGCTCGCGAGCCATGGGTTCCCGACCCCTGCCTTAAACCATAAGTTTTGTTTGTTTGATCAAATCGTTTCCACATAAGATTTACCTGTATAAAGAGAGGTGGATCCCGAGGCATTCTCAGGGTGCGGCAAACTTTATCCAGTCAGTAAAGTTAGGCGGACAAGTCTGGTTGTGGTGAATTAATCCAGATAACTTTATTCAGGTGTGTTCAGCAGCAGAGTTATTCGGAAAAGTCCAGCTGAATAACCAGATAAAGTTACCCGGGCCTCCATGCTGGAAGGGTTTCTTTCTTTGTTAGTACAGGGCTTTTAATTTCTGCTGAAGTGCTGGAATGTGGAGATGCATCTATAAATCCCAAAGTCGTTATTGTTATTGGCATTTATGAATCGCCTATCAGGAAATTGGCGATGTACAAATCAATATACATAATACATCACATTAAAAAAAAAAAAGTCAGCACCATAGGGAAAGTAAATCTGGAGCAAAGTGAAGCAGCAGAATTGGAGGGAAGGGTGTGTGATCTTGGCATACTACACAGAGGGAAGGAAATGTGTGTGGTTGGTACACAGAGCTACAGCATTTATGCCTTGTGAAAGGGAATGGCAAAGCTGCTCCTGCCCGACTCTCTGAGGGACCTTGAGAGGTCCGCGCTATCTCTTTGCTTTTTCTCTCCTTTCTGCCTCTGTTTCCAGTAACAGTAATTACAGCACTGAACTGCAGGTAAGGCTGCACCCGAGGACTAGTGGGGTTCAGCTAAGCCACAAAGGTGATGCTAATCAGCAGCAGTCTCAGGGCCACCACCACCAGGGCTCTGATCATTTAACAATGCAATGCTCTGCAAGTCTCCAGTGCCCGCTCTCAAAATGTCCCAGGGCAAGAAACTCCTTCATCTCCCCTCTCTCACTTATAATAATGGTTACCCCTCCCCTTCCCTCCTCTGCTTGAGGAGACACCAAAATCAACAGATTGCTGCTTGATACAGTGAGGCCCCAGGAGATATTTTTCAGGATTAAAGACATTTTTAGACAATTTATAGCAAGCTTGGTTGGATTTAATGTGATTTCTCAGTCTGTCAATCTACACAAATACTATTAATTTATAGCTCTCTATAGGGAGACAATCAAGCTGTCTGCTAAGGCTCATCTGACCTCTGTGGGTCCTTCCATTGAGAACATTTGGTTTTACTTCACAGAGACCCAGAGCCTGGAAGACTGTGGCCAGCAGGTGAAAAAGCTCCTGGAGTCTCCCCGGGTCTCCCGCCAGCACTGCCGCCTCCTGCACCAGCTGACCGCACATTTCTGCAGACTGTGCAATAATGTCACAAGGAACCAGCTCACTCCCCGGCTGTTGGGGGAACTCTGTGCTGAAATGCTCTTCGGCTGCAGCTTACCCAGGTGAGATATGAGAAGGCAAAACCCTGAGCAAGCCAGTAGCAGAGCTGCTCTGGCGACTATGAGATGCACGCTCGCCGGTACGATGTGTCAAGCAATAGCTCAAGTACCCCTGTGACTACGGGAAGCACGTTGACTGGTACAAGGAGCCAGCCAATAGTAGTGGTGCTCCCGTGACTACGGGACACATGCTTGCTGGTACAAGGTGCCAGCCAATAGTAGTGGTGCTCCCGTGACTACGGGACACATGCTTGCTGGTACAAGGAGCCAGCCAATAGTAGTGGTGCTCCCGTGACTACGGGACACATGCTTGCTGGTACAAGGAGCCAGCCAATATTAGTGGTGCTCCCGTGACTACGGGACACATGCTTGCTGGTACAAGGAGCCAGCCAATAGTAGTAGTGCTCCCGTGACTACGGGACGCAAGCTTGCTGGTACAAGGAGCCAGCCAATAGTAGTGGTGCTCCCGTGACTACGGGACACATGCTTGCTGGTACAAGGTGCCAGCCAATAGTAGTGGTGCTCCGGTGACTACGGGACGCAAGCGTGCTGGTACAAGGAGCCAGCCAATAGTAGTGGTGCTCCGGTGACTACGAGACGCAAGCTTGCTGGTACAAGGAGCCAGCCAATAGTAGTGGTGCTCCCGTGACTACGGGACACATGCTTGCTGGTACAAGGAGCCAGCCAATAGTAGTGGTGCTCCCGTGACTACGGGACACATGCTTGCTGGTACAAGGAGCCAGCCAATAGTAGTGGTGCTCCGGTGACTACGGGACACATGCTTGCTGGTACAAGGAGCCAGCCAATAGTAGTGGTGCTCCGGTGACTACGGGACGCAAGCTTGCTGGTACAAGGAGCCAGCCAATAGTAGTGGTGCTCCGTTGACTACGGGACGCAAGCTTGCTGGTACAAGGAGCCAGCCAATAGTAGTGGTGCTCCGGTGACTAGGGGACGCAAGCTTGCTGGTACAAGGAGCCAGCCAATAGTAGTGGTGCTCCGGTGACTACGGGACGCACGCTTGCTGGTACAAGGAGCCAGCCAATAGTAGTGGTGCTCCGGTGACTACGGGACGCAAGCTTGCTGGTACAAGGAGCCAACCAATAGTAGTGGTGCTCCCTTGACTACGGGATGCAAGCTTGCTGGTACAAGGAGCCAGCCAATAGTAGTGGTGCTCCGGTGACTACGGGATGCAAGCTTGCTGGTACAAGGAGCCAGCCAATAGTAGTGGTGCTCCGGTGACTACGGGACGCAAGCTTGCTGGTACAAGGAGCCAGCCAATAGTAGTGGTGCTCCCTTGACTACGGGACGCAAGCTTGCTGGTACAAGGAGCCAGCCAATAGTAGTGGTGCTCCGGTGACTACGGGGCGCAAGCTTGCTGGTACAAGGAGCCAGCCAATAGTAGTGGTGCTCCGGTGACTACGGGACGCAAGCTTGCTGGTACAAGGAGCCAGCCAATAGTAGTGGTGCTCCCTTGACTACGGGACGCAAGCTTGCTGGTACAAGGAGCCAGCCAATAGTAGTGGTGATCCGGTGACTACGGGATGCAAGCTTGCTGGTACAAGGAGCCAGCCAATAGTAGTGGTGCTCCGGTGACTACGGGAAGCACGTTGACTGGTACAAGGAGCCAGCCAATAGTGGTGCTCCGGTGACTACGGGACGCAAGCTTGCTGGTACAAGGAGCCAGCCAATAGTAGTGGTGCTCCGGTGACTACGGGACGCAAGCTTGCTGGTACAAGGAGCCAGCCAATAGTAGTGGTGCTCCGGTGACTACGGGAAGCACGTTGACTGGTACAAGGAGCCAGCCAACAGTAGTGGTGCTCCGGTGACTACGGGACGCAAGCTTGCTGGTACAAGGAGCCAGCCAATAGTAGTGGTGCTCCCTCGACTACGGGATGCAAGCTTGCTGGTACAAGGAGCCAGCCAATAGTAATGGTGCTCTGGTGACTACGGGACGCACGCTTGCTGGTACAAGGAGCCAGCCAATAGTACTGGTGCTCCGGTGACTACGGGACGCACGCTTGCTGGTACAAGGAGCCAGCCAATAGTAGTGGTGCTCCGGTGACTACGGGACGCACGCTTGCTGGTACAAGGAGCCAGCCAATAGTAGTGGTGCTCCCTCGACTACGGGATGCAAGCTTGCCGGTACAAGGAGCCAGCCAATAGCAGAAGTGCCCTCGTGAATATGGAAAGCACACTCACTGGTACTGTCTGGCAGCCAATAGTAGTGGTGCTCCTGTGATTATGGGAAGCAGGCTGTCTAGTTCATTTTCTTATTGAGGATAAACAGCAACATAGTAAATGATGGCAGATAAAAATGAAATTGGCCCATCCAGTCTGCCCTGTTGAGATTCACCCAATTTGGGTCCATAGGCGTCTAAATTCCCAAATGCAACCCAACACCAGCTCCCTACACTCCCCATGTTTTTTACTTGACCTCTTAACCCTTTTCCTACTGTGCTCTCCAAATCTGTCTCAACATGCCCAAACCTGTCCTCGGGATCCTACAGCCAGGCAGATTTGGCTTCCTAAATGTGAGCTGGAGGCAACTTACAGTCAGGTAGTTCTGTGCCCCTGAGGGCTTACAGTCACAAGAAAGAGATTCAGAATTTGAACCCTGGCTTTTCCTGCTTCTCAGCCTGCTGCTGCAACCACTAGGCTGCTCCTCCACTGTGAAGAGATAGGAGATAAATCTGCATGCAATGAAGGACCAGTACATACAAATTTCTCATTTATGTTCACTGTGGATAGGCTATGGGTCCCCAGGACAGGTTTGAGAAGCTCCAGGTTACAATGATGACCTCTACCACCTTCACTAGGAGGACATGTCAGGCCTTGCCATCTTCATTTTTGATTCTTACTAGGGATGTGCTTTTGTTTCCATTCGTTTTGAAAATGAAACAAAAGAAAAACGAATATAATTTTGTTTGTTTTCTTTTTGTTATGTTTAAAAAAAATACTTGGGCCTCTCTTCAGCTCTCCCCTATCCATCAGCTTCAAATAGCAATCCTGTAGCTCCTGATCTATTTATTCTATTTTTTAAAATGGCACCAGTTACCCGAGACCAGCACCATCGGCTGCGAGCCTGGTGCGATCTTTCGGGAACCGCGAGGCTGCTTTCACGTTGGCCGCTGGCCTGGTTGGGATCTCCTCCTGCAGTTTGGCTGCCAGGCAGGATGAGATCTCCCGGATGGGTGGTGCACAGCGCACACCTTTCAAAGGTTGTGCACAATGGACTCTACACCCCTGTATATAGATAGAGACATAGATTTTGTGTGTGTGTGTGTATCTGTAATGTTTAAATTTTGTTTCTTTCATGTTAAATAAATAAAATTAAACAAAATTGAGACAAAAATCAAACAAAAGAAAAAAGAAATGAAAAATGTGCAGTGCACACCATTAATTCTTACAAGCTCAGGCCCCCTTCTGTGTTTTACTGCCAAGTTTTGTAATAAGCCCCACAGCCTCCCCATGCTCACTGAAGTTTTGGCTTTCAAATTAACTCCGTGCCACCATTACATTACCATCTAGTTCTGCTTTCCTAACTCCCAAACCCGTGCAGTCCAGGCCTGAGATGGGCATCACGTGCATGGGTCCTGCCTGTCAGGGCGGAGCACTCACCACTGCCCCACCAGAATAATTTCAGCAGGATTACACTAGGACGCTTCGCTTGCTGTGGAAGGCCACTCGAATGCAGGGTAACAGCGATAGTTCCGTAAGAAATTTAACACACAGTGAAGGTGAGAGCTTTGATTGCTCTGTGCTTTACATAAAGATAGAGATGGAACCTGCAACCATCGCTGGTATGGAAACAAATTGTTTCAGTGCTAAGACATTGCAATACCAGCCTGATGAGGAAAGAAGGAGTAAGAGAAGCAGAGAAAGAGATTAAAGGGAAGGGAAAGCCCAGTAGCTTATCCCCAGACCCATAGGGAGGCTGCAGATCCTGAATGTTCTGATAAAGTAGCATAAGGATGTCCAGACCAGTGATCATCTCTGTCCTTTGTGTCCACAGCACGGAAGCAAATGCAGAGCAGCACGGAGAGATTATCGAAGCTCTTATCGTGGCCGGAGGAGTGTCTGAGATGCACCTGGCACCAGGTAGGATGCGAAGAGTGCGTGCGTCGTGTTGTAACTTAACCGCTGTGCAGTAAAGCATCTCTAGGGGCAGGAGATGCTGGGCCCACCACCCCACCCAGCCACGGGCCCTGCCAGGGCAAGCTTTGTCCGACTACAGCCGGCCTTATTCCCTCGGATCAGGACCAACAGGCTGACTCGGTTCGCCCATCCGCTTCCTGTAGGAACGGCAGGATTATACCATAAATCATCAGATGCAGTGGGGCAAACTGGCTCAGGCACTCGGGGCTGAACTGGGGGCAGGCAGCACAGCCACCCCAGCAGAGGGGGTGAAATGTAATGCTTTCCGCTTCACCACTGCTGATCCGTGCTTGGTGCAGAGGTGGTGCGGTTAGAGCTTTCATTCTGTGTCTGAGAACTGGAGCTTGATTGGAGAATTGATTCTGCCTTGGCCAGCCTGTGCTATTTATTTGTTTTCTTAATAGCTTTTCAAGGAGCAGGAGGTGTGGCGAGACTGGCATGTCTTCCCTGAGTGTTGATATTGGTAGCCGTCCAGGGAGAGAGGGGGGCATTTGTATACCTTGGGTATATACATTTTTTTTTTTCTGTTTGCTTGCGTGAGATGCATTTTGTGTGCTGTGGGCACCGTCGCATGCTTCAGTGCCTTATTCTGTTTGCGCTCATCAGGTGATCGGGTTCCATACACAGGACAAGGTAGAGAGAATGAAAACAGCTTGTGCATTCGGGGGACGGGGGGTGTGTAGATATTTCAGTTTCGGCAGTGAAAGTGGACCCGGATCACGTGAGATGGGCAGCAGCGACATTGGTGACTCTTGGTTTGGGAGCACGGTTTGGTCCACACCCATCGGGGAGACCTGGCTCTCATGGCTTTATACCAAGATTCGGTGCATAGGGGAATCGAGTTTCCTCACCAGCTAAAAACATGTCTGGAACATAAGACAAGCAGATATGGACTGAATGAAAGCATGCGTCTGGCTGCCGCATTAACTGTTTATCTCTTGCCTTTCAACCAACTGTGAATTCTAAGTCCTTTGTAAACAAGTCAATAAGCTGGGCAGATTTGTTCAAGTTTTGTTTCCATTGGAGTAACATTATCCAGATAACTTATAAGGGATATTCAGCGGCTTGGCATCCCCGTAAAAATAAGTCTTATCCAGCTGACTTTAGACCTTCTATTGAGCAGATCTAACTTATTATCGGCACTTATCTGGGTAAGTTAAGCGGATAACTAGATCTCCCCTGAAATGCCCGCTTCCTGCCCACCACTTATCCCGCTATGTGCCGACCACTGAATGGAGCCAGATATTTAGCCGGCTGAGTGGCGCTGAATATCCGCCTCAGTGATATAGAAATATATATAAGGAATCACGGGACAGCCGTAATGACAAGATGATTTTCTAATGTAGGCTTAGCAGCAGGAAATATTTCAGCCGGGGAAGGTGAAAGAAACGTATGGAAACCTGAGCTCAGCGAGGAGGGTGCAGAGGATAAGCCATGAGGCGGCTGGGATCTGTGGTGGGGGCAGACCAGACGGGGCCCTCCTGTCCAGTCGGATGCCCTGTGTTGAGCTCGCACATGGAAAGGACAGCAGAGTCTGTGAATGGGTGACGCATACCTGCAGGTGAAGAGCAGACTGGGCCAAAACGGGAGCCTGCTAGGTTTCTAACAACAAAGCAAACCAGACACGGTGCTGCTGTAATCTCACTACTGCCAGGACAGAAATTGTAAAGCAGGGGAACGGGGGAGGGGGGGACGGGACTGGAGCCTGTGCCGGATCGAAGGCTTCAGACACCACAATAAGGTAAAATAAGTTGGGGGAGAGTAATAAGTAGACAGATAAAAGCAGAGGTGACCCTAGGAGAGTGCAAGGCGATGCAGCTGGAGGGGTCCCCTTCCCCCCTGAGATCTTGAAAGAGAGACATGGGGGGGGGGGGGGGGAGCCATTGCAATTCCTGGCCCTCCAGACCTCCCGAGGAAGTGATATAAGATGTCAGGGGCAGAGTCTCCCAATAAGAGAGGCCTAGAACAATTGCTCATTTGACCCCTGTGATGCAGCATTACAATAGGGGATGTGACTCCTGCAATGCAGCATTACAGTGGGGTAAATGACCCCCCCTCCCCCCATACAGCAATACAGTGACTGCAGGGGGAAATGACCCCTGCAATGCAATCTTACAGTGACTGGGGGGAAATGACCCCTGCGATGCAGCATTACAGTGGGGGAAATGACCCCTGTGATGCAGCATTACAGTGGGGGAAATGACCCCTGCAATGTAGCATTATAGTGACTGGGGGGAAATGACCCCTGCGATGCAGCATTACAATGGGGGAAATGACCCCTGCGATGCAGCATTACAGTGGGGGAAATGACCCCTGTGATGCAGCATTACAGTGGGGGAAATGACCCCTGCGATGCAGCGTTACAGTGGGGGAAATGACCCCTGCGATGCAGCGTTACAGTGACTGGGGGAGCAGATGACCCCTGCGATGCAGTGTTACAGTGACTGGGAGGGGAAATGACCCCTGCGACGTGTGCTGCTTTATAGTGAGGGACAGTGGGAGGAATGCAGCGTTATGGTCGGCTCGGCCAGTTCCAGGTGCACTGACTGGGATCTTACTGCAGATCCTCCGTGTGTCTGTGCCGTTTCCTGCAAGCAGCTCTTTGTGCGTGAGGCTGTGCAGAGGCCTCGCCGTTTCACGTGCAGTAATAATCCTACAGAAAACTGTAAAATGTAAATCAGCAAGGAGCAACGGGAAGGTGAGCAACGCTCAGGCAATGTGCAGCTTAGGATTGTGTCCTCTGCTTCTGTCACGAGTTACTTTTCCATTTCTTTCTTAGGGAACTGTAACCCCCCTCTCCCCACCCCCGCCTCTCTCTCTCTCTGTCTCTGAAAAATGTTGGCTGCTGGAGCAGGATGGATGTTTGCCATGCGTGCAAGCATGGACTCCATTGTACTGTGAGCTAACTGGCAGGCTTTAAAAGCAATTAATCCTCTTCTCCTGGCAACATTCGTACAACTGAATGACTTTAGGGTTGTGTTTCAGGAATAGGTGAGGGAAACGGGAACACATCGCTTGGAAGCCTGGGTGCCTCTGCACATTTTGAGAACTGCTGTGTTTTCTCAGATGCGGGCAGCAGAAGGGGGAACCCTGAATTTCTAGGGGACTCCATCCTGTCCATCAGATTGTGTCACAGCACCCGTCCTGGTTCCGTATCCTCCGTGAGGTAAAGGGTCGGGGACTGGATGTTACCCAGGGGCTTCTGCTCTGCACCCTGGCTCCACACCTTTTGCTGGGGGATGGATTTCCCGCCATCAGAAGTGCCTGCAGCGGCCGCTCCTGCGTAGCTACGGCGTTATATGTTGGGATGGACGATCCACGCGCCTCAGGCCGGCTGCAACTCGCGATTTCAGAGGGAAGATTCTCCCCTCCCCTAGCTGAGCACAAATTCGGAAGGGTCCAAATGCCTGGGGGGCAGCCAAGGGTTAAACCCGCTGCTGCTGCTTATGCTTTCGACCTTCCTCCACCCGACGTGGTTTCCTGGAATCCCAGACTCCACCGTTTTGCTGGATTCTCTGCCATCATAGTTTACCTCGGGGGGGTCAGCAAACATTTTTGGACCATGTGCCAAAAAACAAACTGCAGCATCTCCTTGGGTCTGTGCGAGAGGTTGGGGTGCCAGGGATCGGAGCGGGAGAGCACTTTCCCCCCATCAAATTCTTACCGCCTCCAGGGCCATTGTGGGCCACAGGCTAGAAATCATCGACATGGGAAGCAGACGAATGGCACCGAAGCAAAAGCTCCTGATGGCACTGAGGTTATTCATGTACTCTGGCCCTGCCTAACCACACCAGATGTAATTAATAATACCCAATACACTCTACATTTACGAGGAAACCACAGCGTCATTGATATATTTCAGTCCAATGCTGCTTTCCTCATTTCTCACTGCTGTGAATCTTGCTTCTCCGAAAGCAGGACAGCAACGTGGGACCTGGAGAAGCCGAATTGAGTGGAATGGAAGTTAGACATGCAGGTCAGGATCAGGCCTGAGGGTTTGGCTGGGAGCGCGGCTCTCTTCCTGCTTGTGCCCTGGGATCTGTGTGCTTCTGAGTGCTGTGCTTCCTGGGCCCGAGCCCGGTGTGTTCAGCACTTAGCAGACAGATCTCAATGCAGGGAGGTCAGTGGCACCTAATCCAGGATATTGATAGCATGCTGGACCCAGTCCAGTAATGGCCTGTTAATCAGGACACTGTGACAGGAATAGTAAACGAGGGTTATGCAATGAGCCTGCTGTAGACGGAGTTTAGGAAGTCTGCTTTCACCCAGAAGCAAGTGCGCAGTCACAAAAGTTATTTTGTAAAAATGCGACCTTTTGTGAGGCTGGGATGGGACTTTTCCCCCGAGGCTGCATCTGCTCCACTTACTTACTAAAAACTTCCGTCATCTGTTGCATTAGGAGGTCCCATGGACTGGGACTGCGTCAGGACTTCAGATGATTCTGTCAGGTGTGTCCATCGTCGGACAGTGCCTTGCTCCTGAGAGAATCAACCTGAGCTCTCCGTGTCACCCACTTCACCGCACAGGCAACAGTGAAGAGAGAGGAGAAAAAGTGACCCAGGGGCACGTACTCTGAGTGTTTATGGCGCCGCACTAGGCTGATTCAACAATGACCATTTGGGGCTGCCAGAATGAATGGCAAAGAATTTAGTGGGAACACAGGCAACCATGTGGCCAGGTTTGTCAGGCAGGCTGCAGCAGTCGCTGTTGGGTCTCTCCAGAAGGCTGCGAATCCAGAAATGAGCAGAAATCCTAGCAGAGCTGCAGGTGCTCATGTAGCTGAGTCTGTCTGGCAGGTTATGCAGGGGAACTAAGGGGCTGTACTTCTGGGCAATGGTACATTGGTATTACCGACTATTTCGATTATTACTGAGGGGGTCAATATGCAAAAGATTTACCCAGCTAAAACGGAGTTTGATCCACGTAAATCTGAATAAATTTGGTCAGGCAAATATCAGTCTGCAATAGCAGGTCCAGATCTGTCCGTCCTCCGCTCAGCTTCCCACCCTCCTGTTAAAAATTTAAAAAAGTGCTGAGTCCCTTCCAGCCAATGATTTTATGAAAAGTGCCATGAGTGGTGTTATCAGAGCAGCCGTTGGACGCTAAGCCAGGAAGTGGCTGATCTAGAGGAACTCCTGGGGAGGCTTCGGTTAAAATAGGGAGGGGGCATTTGCTTTATTTATATGAAAGGGAGGAGAGATTCATGGGTGCATGTGGACTCAGAAAAGGTACAAGAAGGGAATGGAAAAGCTCCCTTATGGAAAAGGCTAAACAAGCTAAAGATCAAGGGTCTTTAGCTTGGAGAAGAGATGTGGAGGATATGATTGAAATTTATAAAATCACAAGTGGGGTGGAACGGGTAAATAGGGAACGGTTATTTATACTTTCAAACAACTCTAGGACTAGAGGACACTCCATGAAACTTGCAACCAGCAGATTTAAAACAAATCATTGGAAGTATTATTTCCCTTTTTAGCTAAAATTCTTGAAAAAGTCGTATTATCACAACTAGAAGAATATCTAGGATGATGACCATATTTTACATCCAAACCAATTCCGTTTCAGGAAAAATCACTTGACTGAGACCTTACTCATATCCTTAGTGAACCCCATATTACGGATTTAACAATGACGAATCTTACATCCTGGTACTAATTGACCTAACAGCAGTCTTTGACACTGTTGACCATGCCCTGCTATGCCATCAGCTGAGAAAAATTGGAATTGACGGCAATGTAATCAAGTGGTTCACCTCCTTCCTATCAAAAGGGATATTCCAAGTCAAACTGGGCAACCATATGTCTGTCATCTTCCTGATTGTTGCAGGTGTCCCCCAGGGTTCAACACTATCCGCAACTCTATTCAATATCTACATGCTTCCCCTATATAACTTGCTATCTAATCTAGGAATCACCTTCTACCTTTATGCTGATGACATTCAGTTGTACATACCATGCACCATTTCCATTGAAAATACTATACTGACTCTTGCAGCAACATGAAGGCTACACAACATGAACTATTCAAGCTCAAACCAACTCTAAACACAAAAAGATTGAAATAATTCTGTTAAGAAGAAATCCACCTATAACGTCTCCACAGACACTTGACCTGGGTATCTTCAATATTACACCCTCAGATCAAGTGCGGGACCTAGGAATACAGATTGATGAGAACTTTACAATGGAAAAGCACATAAATAAATGAATCAAATCAGGCTGTGTTAAACCACGCCTACTACATAGACTGCATCCATTGCTAACTCTCGTGGACTTCCGCACAGTCCTGCAAATCCTCATTTTATCAAACTACTGCAATTTACTTCTACTCAGAGTACCTAACAGACTTCTAAAAAAAACTACAACTACTACAAAAAGCTGCAGCTAGACTATTAACAGAATTCAGGAAATGTGATCACATCTCGCAGTCACTGATAGCGCTTCATTGGCTACCTGTGCAATCCCGAATCCATTACAAAGTCTTAACATTAATACATTCCTCCCTCCACTCTAACAACACTAGTCGGGCTGGGATAGCGGTACAACCATACAAGTCACAGAGATCATTCAAATCTCAAAACAAAGGATTACTAGCTGTGCCATCATTACAGAATACACATCGGCAAAAATAAGAGACCGGATGTTCTCCATAGCAGGCCCTGTACTTTGCAACTCTCTACCCGAGACTTTACGACTGACTCCAGAAACAAAAACATTCAAACGCGACCTAAAAATATGGTTATTTCTAAATGTCTATAACCTAACTTAACACTTTTCTGAACTCACTACTTCCCCCTACATGAAGAAACTTCATTAAGAACCTAACTTTTGATCTCAATCCCTCTTCACTTTCCATCCTTCCCAAGTAAATAAAACTGAAACATATTCTATCACCAACGTAATATCCCTCCACTGACTTATGTTAAAAATGATACCTCATTCCTGCATATCTTTTCACCCCTTATCACGTTAGTCAATGTCTCTAAAATGTATGCTTTATGAACACATCAAGTGAAAGTATTTGTCAATTTATAATATGTAAGTCATTTGTAAACCGTTGTGATCTTCATTTGGAACGACAGTGTATATAAAATGGCTAAATTAATAAATTCAGTGCACAATCAGTGTTGCCAGAGGATGTGGTCAAGGCAACTAACAGTGGATTGGACAAGTTCCTGAAGGAAAAGTCCATAAACAGTTATTAGCCAGTGGACTTAGGAAAGCCAGCGCTTATCCTTGGGAGTGAGATACAAGAAATCGATCAACTATTGAGGATCTGCTGGGTGTCTAAATGTAACATAACATCATAACATACTTGCAACCTGGTTTGGCCACTATCGGAGCAGGATGCTGGGTTCAATGGACTTTGATCTGACCCAGCATGACATATATAATGTTTGTAGATGAATAGCCAGCAAGAAAAAGGAGGCAACATTGCCCCTGTGCAGGTCCCTGGTGAGACCTCACTTGGAAGTCTGTGTACAGTTCTGGAGATCCCCACCTTCATAAGGATATAAACAGGATGGAGCCGGTCCAGAGGGAGGCTGCTAAAATGGTCAGTGGTCTTTGTTCTAAAGCATAGGGGGATAGACAAAGATCTACACGTGTATACCCTGCAGAAAAGGTTGGATATGATAGAGCTATTTAAATACCTAGAAGGAATAAAGGCATGAGGCAGACCCCTTGCAAAGGAAAGGAGATTCTAGAACGAGGGGCCATGGGATGAGAGTGAAAGGGGCAGGCTTAGGAGTAATCTTAGGAAATCTTTCTTTACAGAAAGGGTGGTGGATGCATGGAGCGGCCTCCCCTGGGTTGTTTATAAAGCTGAGCAGGAGACGTGGACGGCCATATGGTCTTTACCTGGCCTCATGTTCTGTGTGAACGTTGGGTGGGAGGGGGGATCAGCTGGGAGAGAGAAGGAGGAGGCGTTGGGGCTTGCTGGTATTTTGTTTGCTCCTTCTAGCTGGGCTAATTTTCATTGGTTCATTTTAGCCACATTTTCAGCTGAACACTTCATCGCTTAGGCTCAGCTGAAAATGCAGCTACAGATAAGGGGTTAAAATGAACCGGCAATCTTTGCTGCTCAGCCACTGGTTGAAAATCTGCCTGGTGGGTTTGTGGTTAGACAGGAGAAAGGCGGGGACTTTCTCTGAGGAAGTTAACTGCAATTACTGTATGTGCGGTTTGCAACTCCACTGGCTCCGAATATAAATTAGTGCATTATATTATCTGTAGTCCGCTGAGTTAAAGGTCACCCCAGATTATAGTCCAGAGGAGATAAATTAGTGCATTATAATATCTGTAGTCCGCTGAGTTAAAGGTCACCCCAGATTATAGTCCAGAGGAGAGGGAGGGGGCAGGGGAGATATACTAGGAAGGCAACAAACTGGAGAGGCCACAGCTGGCTACAGCTGTTCTGCTGACCCAGACAAGCTTTGCAAATTTCCATTTTACCACTTGCTTATTTTTTAATTTGGGGAGCAGCACTAGCACCCCTCAATGGATCCTTGACGTGACACGGTACAAGGTGCCCAGTTCTGCCCCCTAAGAGATAGCCCTGACTGTGTGGGTGCCCTCAGCTTGTGTCCTTAATGCGATGTCAGGATATGGGGTCATAGGGTAGCGCTCCCCATGCACCCACGTGATGCAGAGGGAGATTTACAAGATCTGCAGCTCCGCGTGGGTGCCAGAGGGGGGCCAGGGGGCCTACCCCCTCCAGAGGGAAAGGGTCAGGAGAAGAATTTGTTCCTGCTCAGGAAAGGTGGCTGGGACCTGAGGGAGAGCTTTGCCCTGCCGGCTGAGAAGAAGGAGTCCTGGGAGTCCAGAGTGTGCTCAGAGAGAAGTTCCTGAGATGAGAAGAGAATCTGAGAAGGGGATTCTTCCGAGGATTTGGATGAGTGCACCAGGGAGCCTGACTGGGAAAATCAAGAGTCAAAGACCGGCTCTACGAATCAGTTTCAGGCTCTACAGAGAGAAAGAGTGGAACAGAGAAGATCTACAGACCCAAAAAGTAATGGGAGGACCCTGGGAGAAAGGGTACCTTCCCCAAGAGCTTACCTATGTGGGATGGAAAAGAGACTGTGATTGGGTTTAGAACCACTTGGGATCTTTAAGGTGCCGAAGTGCATTATCAATTGATGATGTATTTTATGCTGTCAAGCTGCTTGTGACATCACTGGTGCTGTCAAGCTCTTGTGACATCACTGGTACTGTCAAGCTCTTGTGATGTCACACTCTGCTGCTGTCAAGCTCTTGTGACGTTATCGAAAGAGGTCAAGCAAGGATCTGTAGACAGGCCACGCAGTGAGGTGAATTGTAACTGAACTGCACTCGCTATATTCTATGTCTTTGTTGCAGCATTGATCTCTTTTTTTTTTGGCTTGAGAATTTGCAGAGAGCTAAAAAATGCACTCACAGAACATCTTCCTTGAGGGGAAAAAGTTGAAAAGCAAATTCTCTTTTCTTTACCTTTTTTTTATTTTATTGCAAGTGTTTTTCAAAGATGAATTGGACTGATGTCAATGCCCCAGGAAAGCCTCTAAACTGCAGTAGAAAATAATGACTTGTAAGCTCGTGGAGTGAATAAAAACAGACAGAAGGCTCCAAGTGGGGGCTGTATGACGGGAACAGGCGGACTTTTTATTATGGGTTTCTCTCAGGGTGTTTTTTTTCTCCTTGGCTGGGCTAACGCTGACAGCAGGAGAGATTTTTCTTTTACAGTAAAGAACCTGAGTTTGTCCCTCCTCCTTATAGCAATAGAGCTGATTTGGTTTTGATTTTATTTTAGAATATTGAGTTTTGGGCTTTTGAAAAAAGTCTACACTGACAGTTCTGGAAACCTATGGGCAGCAGCAGTGAAATCTACACACACGCACATGCAAGCACGCATACACATGCACACAGCAAAGAACAGGTACAGCACAGGCAGAAGCAGTGCAAGCTACACACACGCACACACTCACATGCACAAACAAAAGAACAGGTATAGCACAGGCAGAAGCAGTGCAAGCTACACACACGCACACACCCACATGCACACAGCAAAGAACAGGTACAGCACAGGCAGAAGCAGTGCAAGCTACGCACACGCACACACCCACATACACACAGCAAAGAACAGGTACAGCACAGGCAGAAGCAGTGCACGCTACGCACACACTCACATGCACAAACAAAAGAACAGGTATAGCACAGGCAGAAGCAGTGCAAGCTACACACACGCACACACCCACATGCACACAGCAAAGAACAGGTACAGCACAGGCAGAAGCAGTGCAAGCTACGCACACGCACACACCCACATACACACAGCAAAGAACAGGTACAGCACAGGCAGAAGCAGTGCAAGCTACACACACTCATACACACACATGCACACACCAAAGAACAGGTACAGCACAGGCAGAAGACGTGCAAGCTACACACACGCATGCACACATCAAAGAACAGGTGCAGCACAGGCAGAAGCAGTGCAAGCTACACACACGCATGCACATGCGCACATCAAAGAACGGGTACAGCACAGGCAGCAGCAGTGCATGCTTCTTCCCTCTTTCCCTTCTACACTCACATGCATGCAGGAGGCCCAGATTTAGACAAAGGCAACTGCCTCAGGTGGCAGATTTGGCCGTTACCACCGTGTCTCATCCAGGTCTGCTGCCACATCCCTGCTTTATTTCCTTGCAGTGCTGGAACCACAGCAGAGGTAGCAGCAACTGGCAACCCCTACCATACCCGAGTGTAACTCTTCTTGAGCTCCCAGTGATAAAGGTGTGTGCCAAATCTAACTAATTAAACTAAAAAGGTCTGCGCTGGGCCTGCCACGGTGCCCGGCCCGCTCCTCACGCATTGGCTTCCTGTCGCCTTGGAAACCCGTGCGTGGGGTGGGTCACCCCTGGGCCTGCCACGGTGCCCTGCCCGCTCCTCACGCATTGGCTTCCTGTCGCCTTGGAAACCCGTGCGTGGGGTGCGTCACCCCGGGGCCTGACAGTGCACGAGACCAGTAGAAGGCCCCATGTTGCATTTTTTTTTAAATTTCCATGGAGCCTGTGTGAGGGGGGTGAGGATTTAGAAAGGGAGAAAATATCGTGTGTGTCCCCCGTCCCCCCCCCGGACTACTTCTGGCCGCCCGCCCCTGGAATCGCACTCTCTCGTCCGCTTTCTGATTTAAATGCGCAGCTTATGTAAATGGGATGACGTCATTCCTTTTCTGGGCCGCTGCTATTTCCGGCTGCTTTGGTGCATTCGCCTCCCTCCGCTTTATTATCTCGGCACCACGTGATCTGGCGCCGCCCCCCCTTTCCTGATGCAGCAAAGCGAGAAGGCAGAGGCAGGGCCCAAGCCCTGGAAGAAGGAAGCGGGCGGCCCAGTAGGATCAGGCGGGGAAGCCGATGGGCCGGGTGCCGAGGAGGCCGTGCACGGGGCGGCAAGCGCCTCTCCTGGGTCTGAAAGGCGAACAGTTCTGCCAAGGATGGCGGGAGCACTCCCTGTCCTTGATGCAGCTCGGTACCCAGAGCCAGGCCCAGGGCTGCCCGTCACGATTCAAGCTGGGCCGGTTCCCTCTCGACACCCGCGTCGTGCCCGGTGCTGCCATTGTGCGGTGAAGCCGTGCAGCACCGCCTGCTGCCAAAGAACCCGTGCACAGCCCCTCCCCCCAGCGAGGAGGGGGCCTCCATCCCCTGAGGGGTAAAGAATCCCAGCAGGGAAAGGTGCAGTGCGTGCCTCATCTACTGCCGAATCAATCCCAGGGCCTGGGCACCTCAATTATATCAAAAGAGATGGCTTGTATACACCTAAGCAGCCCCCTAATCCTACATTTTAGGGTAGGTGGGAGGGAAGGCCTCCGGTCCATTCTGCCAGCAGGAGCTATTGCCTCCCTTGCCCTATTGGCTGCGCAGTGCTAGAGACAAAGAGCCTGTTGAAAGTTGTATTTCTTTGTATGATTTGCACTACTCCGCGTTCCTCAGATATCTCGCTTCATATCTGCAGGAGATGGAGAGAGGGGGGGGGCGGCGCTCTGCCATGTTATCGTCCTCCGTGCCATTTAATAACAGCAGTGGGGCACTCTCCTCGCTTCTTCCCGTGGGAGAGGAATGAGTTTTGGCAGGTGCCGAGATGAGTTTGTTGGTTTAATCTATGATGGGGTCGGAGCAGCAGGTTGGTGACGGCAGAGGGGCCCGAGAGGCCAGAGGTTCTGACAAGAGACGCTAGCACCGGTAGCGCCATCTTCAGCACCCTCTCCGGCCAGAAAAGTCAGCTGAGGAGACTCTTCTGGCTAACTTCAGGCCGATACAGTACGGTGGAGCGCACCATTAACCCGTGATTAGACGCGCGTTTTCGACGCGCTAGCTTTACCCCTTATTCAGTAGGGGGTAATAACGCGTTCAAAACACGCATCCAACACACCCCCCCCCCCCCCCGAACCTAATAGCGCCCGCAACATGCAAATACATGTTGATGGCCCTATTAGTTATTCCCGTGCAATTCAGAAAGCAAAATGTGCAGCCAAGCCGCACATTTTACTTTCAGAAATTAGCGCCTACCCAAAGGCTGGCGTTAATTTCTGCCGGCACCGGGAAAGTGCACAGAAAAGCATTAAAAACTGTTTTTCTGTACACCCTCCGACTTAATATCACAGCGATATTAAGTCGGAGGTCCCGAAAGTTAAAAAAAGTTAAAAAAAAAAAAATTTGAAGTCGGCCCGCGGGTTGAAAACCGGATGCTCAATTTTGCCAGTGTCCGGTTTCCGAACCCGTGGCTGTCAGTGGGCTCGAGAACTGACGCCAGCAAAATTGAGCGTCGGCTGTCAAACTCGCTGACAGCCGCCGCTTCCGTCAAAAAAAGAGGCACGAGGGACGCGCTAGTGTCCCTAGCGCCTCTTTTTGCCGCGGGCCCTTGTTTAAATACAGATTCTCGCGCACAGGAGAGTGGCCGACTTTTACTGTATCGGCCCGTTAGTTGGCTAACTCTGCCCCGGAGCACCTCCATCCTCGCCTCCAGTCAACCAGATAAAACGTCAGCCTCCTATCTCTGGGCCGGTCAGCCTGTGCTGGGATTTTCAAATCCTGCTGTTTGTCCGGCTAAGTCCGAACTTACGTCACTGAATATCGGCTTTGTGGTTAGACATGGAAAGGGAGGGGGAGAGGGTGGGTGCATGGGGAATATGGGAAAGGAGAGAGACCTTACGAGCAGTCGCGCTCTGAGGCTGGCAGCTGGGATGTATCCTTGGCAGTGTGGACAGGGAGACCTGGGCAGCTGGAATGGGGAGGTTGCTCTTTTTTCTGACGTCGTCTGCTGTTGCTATGCAGGCAGCGCCGCTGTCTCGCACAACAAACCGGGCGCGGCTTTTCCCACATTTTCTCCGTGTCACAGAAAGCTGTGAAACTTGGAGAGTCACGGAGAATGGAGGTTGATTTGTGCAAGAGTGAAGTGTGTAGTGAGTGCCGGGAAGATCGGGTGTTTGTACAGAGTGAAAACCTACAGATATTTTAATGAGGGAACCTATTAAAGCAGAATGACCAGGGGCCAGGCCGGTGGAAGGCCCTCGGTTCAATCCCCCGAGTTAGGTCTTCCGGTTCCCTGGCGCAGCGGGATGAGGGAGTCGAGTGATGCCTAGTGGCTGCATTCAGGGCCCGGGATCTTGGATGAGATGCATGGGTTGTGGGGGAAGGAATTTAGTAAGTCAGGGCGGTCGGAAACGAATGCTCCCAGCACTGACTGAGCTGGAGGCGCAAAGCCGCAGGAGCAGGCCTTGCAAGGGCCAGAAGGAATCACTGTGTAAAGGAGGCCTACTCTCAGCTCTGGGTTAGCCCGATGCTCCGTTCCTGCGGATTCATGTAATCTTAATGAGCTAAAGCAGGGCCACTGTGAGCTATGTGACAGCTGCGGGCACTCCTCACTGGCAGCAGGGACTCATCTCTGGCCTCTCCCTCCCCCGGCTCTTTTCCTCTGCAGATTGCAATCTTTCCTTTCCTTCTCATTTTCTCACTTTTCTTTTCTCCCTGCATTTCATCGGGTTTTTCCAGTTCTTCTTTCTCCTCTGTCTCTTTTCCCTCCTGTTTTTCTCTTGGCTCTTTCTCCCCTTTCCCTGGCTCAGTTTTAATGAGAACCCCTTAGGGCTGCCCTGGGACTTCTGGCCGAGTGGTTGAAATCGCTTTTGTACCCACCCTTCTTACTGCAGAGAGAGAATGGAGCAGGAAGCCCCAGCTGTGTTCTCTCGTACACATGTATGAATGTTTTTTTTTTAATGTAAGCTGCTTTGAGCTGTGGATCTGCAAAGCATAGAAATGTTTTAAACTCTACAGTGTTTCAGGGTGAGGAAGGAGGAATACCTTGCCTCACCTCTCCTCCTCTGAATTGCTTTTGCTTTTTACAAGCTGTTCTCAGGCTCGGGTTTGCCAATGGACACCTTAGGCCTGTGCCTAGCAGGGCAAAACATGAGACCTACTCCCTCCAGCCGTTCCTCACTCACAGAATCTCCCTCACCCCTAGCTTC
Source organism: Rhinatrema bivittatum (assembly GCF_901001135.1). Classification (NCBI taxonomy): domain Eukaryota; kingdom Metazoa; phylum Chordata; class Amphibia; order Gymnophiona; family Rhinatrematidae; genus Rhinatrema; species Rhinatrema bivittatum. The sequence goes on from NC_042624.1 coordinate 118,829,087, forward strand.
CTGATCCTTCCACATCTCCCATCCTCCCCCTTCCCAATCTTCTCACTGTCTTCCTCCCATCCTCTCTCTCTCTCTCCCCTCCCCACCACTCCCAGTCCTCTTCCCTTCTCATTCCATTCCTGGCCACGCTCCTCCTGTCCCCATACCCCAGGTCTCCTTATACCGATACTTGAGATCAGCTTTCCTCAACCAGTAAAAACAAAATAAATTATATAGGAACGAGCAAGGTTGGAAAACCACTTTATTGCCAGCATGCTTCAGAGCCTACCCCTGACCTGCCTCAGGAAACTGTGGCTTGTAGCTTAGGCCTTCTTCTCCCTGTTGACCGACCTTACTCCAAATGGGTGGGAGCAACACCCACAGGGCCTAGGCTGGGAGAGGTACCATGTGCTGGGAAACAAGAAGCTTCCGGTAACTTGTCACCCCCTCAGTCCTTTGCACAGGATAAGGAAGAGGTGGGTAACAATTAGCCCTCTGGTCCATGGCTACCCTTGAACATCACCTTTGTGTGCACTCTGCTTCCCGCCCAAGCAGTTGGTCTGGTTAGAGACTCAGGACGGACCTTGTCTGGTGAACTCCGCTCCTTTGCCTGATGACTTTGAAGGCCACCGTCTCTCTCTGCAGTTATAACTTTAACTTCCTCTTAGAGCTCCAGACAGAGACATCCCTGGTGTGAGAAGCAATCTCCAGGTAATGGTCAGGCAGGAACCAGAGTCCTGCCATCCACACTGCATTTCCAGACTTCCCTTAGATTTCTGGCCCGGGGATAAATTGTTGCTGTCAACTGCAACATGAAAAGAAGACTCTCTTTTTTTTTATTTTTTGCATTCTGTTGGGGGTTTTTTTTTTTCCCAGTTTGATGGACATCAATATTTTATCCTGAAACTCTGGAAGAATGTCTGAACAGCTTGGTTCTCGCTATTGCAGACGAGACGACCCCGTTTCAGGTAGAGAGCAGCACTGCAGGCAGTGGCTAAGTGATCCCATATGAGAACGGAGAGGAAAGAAGAGAGAAGTGTTTTAGTAAGAAAAGAGATAACGGCGAGACTGGTACCAGAGCCCATGGGTGGGTGACACAGAGCTAGGATCTTGGACAAAACAATTCCGTCTCTCTCTCTGTCACTTATTTCCAGTTCTGGGTCTGCCTGCCGCTCTTTCTAAAGCCGACTCAGTTGCTTTTCCTCCCTGCACCTCAGTTGTGATCCTGGCTGCAGCGGCCGACGCTCCGTGTGGCCTGGCGCGAGCCCCCTGACAGTACCCCTGTGCCCATGGCCCGCTCCTGGCTCTGCCATTGACTTTACCTCCCTATGCCTGGGTTCTAATCCCAGCTCTGTTTCTTTCTGTTAGTGACACAACAGCAAATAAGTCTTGAGAAGCACATGCGCGCATAAGACGAGGCCACGCTGACAGGAAGCGAGGGGATCACTTAAGCAGAACATTTAAATCCTCAGACATGGACGGGGTGGAAAGGGGAGAGGTAGGTTTTAAGAACGGAGGGGAGGGAGTTGCCTGCTGCTGTTTTCTTCCTCGGTGCCACCGTCGGGCAGCGATTGGGGCTTCCTCCAGGGGAATACGCGGTTCATTGTGATCACGGAGGAGGCCTGGAACGGGTGGTGCCTGCGTCCTGGAGTTTAGGCCACTTCCGAGGCAGCTCCTGTCTGGCACAAGGAGTCTCGTCTTCCCGAAAATGTTGTTACAGGAAGAAGAGAAGGGATGAAGGGGGGGTGGAATGATAAGAAGGGCCCGGCGTGGGTGTAGGTTGTTGGGTAGAAGCTCGGCAGGATTGCGATGGCTCCAACTCTGGGACAAGGAAGGAGATTCTAGAAATAGAAAGTAACATCTTCTGAGATCAGTTATTTAAACCCTTGTGATCGTCGCTTGGCATGAGGGTATTTAAAATAACTAAAGAAAGAAGAAAAGAAATGGGGAGGCCTGGTCAGAACCGTACACAAGCTGCCTTAGGAGACTGACAGCAGACCTAACTCATGGAAACGCTAATTGTACAAGGGCAATTCTCGGGTTTCCCTCAACAGTGGCCTCCCAGCTGCCCATAATGAACAGTGAAGGGGGTGGATATTTAGTCACTTTTGAATGAAAGTGCCTGCACTTAGAGACAATCTGCTGATTCCCATTTCTCTTCTTTGGAGGACTCTCATCTTGCGAGGACCTACCCTGGCCTCAATGCAGCACCGGGAACTGCTTTCTTTTCTCTGGGTCTCCTGCTTCCGCCAGGTCACCGAATGTCTCTGTGATGTGATCCACGCTGGGGGACTTTTGTGTCCTGGTCATCCCGGCTCAGCGGAGCAGGAAGGTAATGAGAGGTCTCTGCACTCTTAACTCCCCCACCACCTGCTACGGATTGGTAGCCACTGGCGCAGGAAAGCTTTAAGCTCTCTCTCCCCCCTTTTTGACCTGGGTTACCAACTACCTGCTTTTGGACCGGATGGTCTGGATCTCCACCTTTTAGGTGCATGAGCGACCGGACACTGTGAACTCTGGTTAAGCAGTGGTGGTGCAGAACTGGGCGGCCGGAGCCTGTGCTGCTGCCTCCGATTGGCGGTGCGGCTCTTACCTCGATGTCACATCCTGGTCTCGAGCAGGTGCTGGGCCCAGCCGCAGAAGATGAGTGGGGGAGGGGGAGTCGTGTGCAGCAAATTCAGTCTGCATGGCGTCGTGAGCCGCTACCTCCCACTGCGCTCGCGCCCGTGGTCGGGATTCTGGGGAAGGTTTTATTTGTCCAATGCTGCACTGCAGACCCTGCCTTCCTAGGGTTCCCACCTCCGTTTTGTCTGCATAGTTCTCTTTCCAGTTTTCGGTCTCTTTATTCCGTGTTCGAGGAGGATCTGCACGTGTGACCGAGGCGAGGGATTCTGTTAGCATGTAGTTTCTATATGTAGGGATCTGTAGCACTTCGCCGCCTTCTTTTTTTTGTGTGTTTTTTTTCACTAGGAAATGCTCCAGCTGTTTGCTCCACTAAGTGCACCACTCTTAGCCACTGTGCCCTATAGGCAGTGGAGGAAGGGGCACCAGGTAAAACAAGTGACAGCACATTCCCCGGCACCCCCTGCCATCTCCCTCCCTTCCACTTCTCAGGGTCAGAGGGCAAAGCTCCTCCCACCCCCAAGACACACACACACACTTCTCAGGTTTGGTGGGCGTCCAGTTATGGTTCAGGGATTATCGTTGATTAGAGTGTGTGTGCGTGCGTGTGTGTGGTGGGTGCAAACTTTCTCCCCCGTTCCTGCCTCTCAGATTGGCATGGATTAGCCAGTGGGGGGGTGCCCGATCTTTCTTTACAAACGCCCTGCTGGGTTCAGCAGTTGCCTACCAGGAGAGATGTCCGAAGCCGTGGCCTTTTTTTTCCCCCGCACCAGCTCGTTTGCTGCGGATGGCAATGGCGCGTAACGCCAGTCTCAGGGCAGGTGAGGAGAGCCGGGGGCACAGCCACGGTCCTCGCACACACACACACACACGCTGCCTCCCCTTGCCAGCAGTGCGAAGGCCCGTGTGCACTGCCCTCGTGCTGGCCTTCCTTGCAGCCTTCGGCTCGAGCACTATAATTAGCTAAGCCCGCACTGCCGACTCAGCACTGCTCCCACTACTGCTGAATGGAGACTTTCTCTCTGCTCCACACACCAGCGGTTCAACGTGGGACAACGCTTTGGGTGAATCACCTCCATGTGGTCTGCGGATACAAAGCTAAATAGGAAAATATCCGGCACAGTTTGGACTAGACACTTAAAAAAAGAAAGCGAGGAATACAAGGAAAGCAGTGATGGGTAAACCGAGCTCTGGGAAATGAGGTCTGTGCGGATTGACCCGCTCCCCAGCGGCCGGGCGGAACAGAGTCCAGAGTCATGGTTTCCACACAAATACTGCACCCGGGGATTCACCTGGCTCTCTGGTTGGGATCCCAGCGAATTTGGGGACAGAGGGCAACCAGAAGATACTTGGGACAGTGCCATGTCTGAGAGGGACAGAGGGTGGCTTACACCCTGCTTCTCCATTCGCTCCTAATTCGCTTCCAAGGAACATTTCAGTGTTTGAAGCTTTATTTAATATCGCGTGCCAGGGAAAATGGCAGTTTAGTCTCAGCCAACACCAGACAAAACCAATTCGTTCACGGACTGAGCTGGGACATTTTTTTTTTAGCATGCACAAAAAAAGACCTACAAGTAATACAACGTCATGCCTTACAGCAAAACCGCGATTTCACCAGACACGTTCTTCCCTTCGGTATCTCTGCTGGTACTATGCACCTGTACGTGACCGCCTGGGATGGAGATCAGCGGTCACGTACGTGTGCAAATTACACACATACACCCATTATGTGCATATCCAGTGCCTTCTGCACACACACATTCAATCCCATGCGCTCACTGTCTATAAACCCCCGAGTCCTGCACACATGCAGTGCCTATGGTTAAACGTGCATTCCAGAAGGAAATGCACATGGAGCACAGTACCGCTCTCTCCTCGGGCTCTGCTCAGAACATATCCGGAGCATCTTCCGGGAAGGAAGCAGGGGACAGCACACAGATGCAGTTTTCAGTTTAAGCATTAATACAATTTGACAAATTTTTGTATTTTTTAGCAAATGTTCATCAAATGCTCTCTCTTTAGTTATTTGCTCCTAGAGTCTTGTCAGAACTGTCTGCCAGTGATGTCACAGTACAGTGACATGTGCGCAGACTGTGATGTAACAGACACTAAACAAAGAAGTGACATCACAGGAAATTAACTGTGATGGCTCCTCCCTCCCAGGGGCTGTGAAAGCCACCTCTGCAGCATCCCTAGCCCGCTCAGGGACGGGGCTTTCCACGTGGCCATACAGCGGTGCTCCTGAGCCACCGGACTGCATTTTGGTCCTGTAGTGCTGATGTCAAATGGGAGAAGCGGGATTTCAAATCCCACAATGTATTGGCATTTTAAAAACCAGGAGGGAGCAAAAGTCAGCCTCCAGGAAGCGGGCGACTCGGAGGCTCTGTGCACTTAAAGCTTTGAGCCCTTCCACAACCAGCCATGTGATTTGCAAACTTCCCCAGGTCCCCTTGGTGTGGCCCCCTCCTCTACAGTCCCCATCAGGGACACTGGCGCTGGGGAAGTGGCACTTGTACAGGCTCCAAATTAAGGAGAACTTCAGAAGGAGCTGATGTGTGCTCGTGTGGCCCTTGTCTGTGCTAATTTCTTCTCTTGGTCCAATATCAGAAATCTTCCAGCACTGAAGGAGTTAAGGTTTTCATTCTTCTCCTCCTCCTCCTGCCCCCATTGATTATTTATTTTTATTCCTTTGGATTTTCCATCCCTTCCCCCAACCCAACCCCTAGCTGCCTGTGCCGCTGGGGGCACTCGTGTGCCACCCTGAAATGATGATTTAATTAGGGTTCAAGTCTGGGCTGTGCGGGCGACGATTTAGGGGATTTTGCTGAGTCCGATGGAGTCTAAAGGTTCAGTGAAGCCAAATTAAATAAAAAAAAATTGCAATGAAGAATGCAAAAGGAAAATGTTATCCCCCCCCCCTCCCCTCCAAGGAGCTTTCTGCTAAAAATTGCAATGAAGAATGCAAAAGGAAAATGTTATCCCCCCCCCCTCCCCTCCAAGGAGCTTTCTGCTAAAAATTGCAATGAAGAATGCAAAAGGAAAATGTTATTCCCCCCCCCCCCCCTCCAAGGACCTTTCTGCTAAAAATTGCAATGAAGAATGCAAAAGGCAAATGTTATCCCCCCCCCCAGGAGCTTTCTGCTAAAAATTGCAATGAAGAATGCAAAAGGCAAATGTTATCCCCCCCCCCCCCCCCAGGAGCTTTCTGCTAAAAATTGCAATGAAGAATGCAAAAGGCAAATGTTATCCCTCCCCTCCAAGGAGCTTTCTGCTAAGAGTGCCGGAGGGTATCCGAGCTCTCCCTCCCTCCCCGCCTGTGAACGCCCTGCACCGCTGGAGCCCTGGCAAGCTGCTCGCAGTTTTTGTCTGAGCGCCAGCTCCTCAAGATCCCAGACAGAGCGGTGCTGAGAGAGGGGGAAGGGGCGGCTTATTAGCAGGTGACACAGCAGACCCCGCTCTCTGAGGAAACCCCCCTCCCCTCCCCCTCCATACAACAGTCAGCAAAAATGTGCAAAGCAGAGCGCTGGCGCCGAGCCCGGAGGGAGGCTGGGACCCGGCACGTGTCTGCCCCCCTCCCCGGTGGAGGCCTGCTGGGAGGAGAGAGGATGAAGGAAGCCCCATCTGATGGCAGCGCTGCGGGAGGGGGGCACTGAAGAGCCCCAGTGAATGATGGGAGAGCCCGGGGTAGCACAGGCTGAGCCGGGCCTGCTTTCACCCCCATGACGTCAGCACCGGCCGAGCCCCGCCTCTGCCCAGCAAGGAGTCCGGGGAGCAGTGCAAGCAGGAATGGGACCTTACTGTGCGCTCTAAGAGCCTCTTACTCTTTTATATTTACAAAAAAGAAACACAGAAAGCAAAATGAAGCTAATCCCATCTAAACTGATTCTCCTCTCTGGCTCTTCCAGGAGCATTAGCATTGTGACTGCAAGCACTGTTACATTTTACAATATTTATATATATATATATATATATATATATATATATATATGTGTGTGTGTGTGTGTGTGTGTGTGTAAAACAATTCTCCTTCTGTAGACTTTGCTGCGTTTGTGTCTTGGTCACACTGTTAGTCATTTGCGCTGCATTTCTGGCCATTTAATGATTGCTTTCTTTTGTTTCGGGTGGACTTTCATTGCCCCACCCAAAATATTTTCTAGGGAATTATAAATGAACAAGAAAGACAATTTAAAAGCACTGCGTCTTGGTTCATGTTTCCTGCACGCGTGAACGTTGTCCGGCAGGTGAAAGAACGCGCACCAAAATCTTACCCCATGTGGGGGAGAGAGGGCAGGCTCCTGGGGACAGGGGAGTGCGTCTGGGCATGGATTTATTCATGTTTAGGTTTATATTTTTTATTCTATTTATAGACACTTGATATTCCGCTTTTTTTTTGCCAAGGATGGCTTCAAGGCGGATTACAACAAATTTAAAAACAGGCAATGCCATTTGAATTTGCTGTACAGTTAGAATTATATTCGCAACTGGCCCCTGAAATGTTTGACAAGCCTTTTACCTTAGTGAAAATATCTCTAGACATGGATAGTTGCTGCTTCCGTAGGTCTTTGAATGTTAGCACACCAAACCCAGATGGCTGCAGTTCCCATATAAGTTGGGTAAAACTGAATGCGCTGTGAAACGCTGAAAGCCTGCATCGGTACTGGGGAGAGTGCATGCAGCCTATTTTATCCCAGACGCTTCTGTCCTGCCCCCTCGGCTCCCACTGTCTTTGGGGATCCTGCAGCCCTGGCCCAGGATCAGAAGGAAAAGAAAAAGTTAAAAAAAAAACCCCCAGCCCTCCTCCTGCTGCTCTGGCCTATTTTGCTCTCCCCCTCATTTCTTTCAGATCTGGAGAGCGTTTTGGGAGCAAGGAGAAAATGGACGCCATCTCTTCATGCCCTTTGTAAGGCAAGCAGAGAGAAAAACGCACAACTGAGGGCAGCGGGACCTTTCTCTTCTGGGAATCGTTCTGCGGTAAACCACGGCCAGGGTCCTCCGCGGCGCTCCCTTCCCGACCTCGGCTCGGGATCGGTGCCAGCTGCTGACCAGGGCACGGAAGACGGGGCCAGGCACCCGAACAGAGGGTGGTTTGTGTTTCCCACCCTGGGAGGAACTTGCCGCGTCTGTTGCTAGGTTTGCCCGATTCATGGGCTGGGGGTTACGTGGGGCCGTGGCGGTGAAAGGGCATGGACAGTGCACTTCCCAAACCCATCCCCTCCCCCAGCAATCTGCCCACGTGTCATGACAAGCGGAGCGGGCCTGATGCAGACCTCTTGTGCAGAAAGCTGCCCATTATGCTAAGAGCACCCTCGCTGCTCCCCGCTTCCTGGAAGGCTATGCCTGGGTCATAGACGTAATTACGATGCAGCAAAACGAGCCGTTTGTTCAGGGCAGAAGTGCGTGCTAAGAGCGAATCTGCTTGCACCAGCCGATGGCCCTGGGGGGCGCGCCCCTCCCCAGCCCAACTCAGTGCCACAGGCGACCTTCCTCCACCCCCCCCTCCCAAAAATTCCTTTATTACGAAAGACCTAGAAATGTGGAATTAAGAGCTGCGAAGTCACCATTGACTGCGGCGAGTATCCGTCGTGGCAGAGGAGGGTTACCTTCTCCAAGTCTACCTCGGCCCTTGCGCAATAGGGAAACCTACTATTAGCTTAAAAAAGGGGGCTTGCACTACATGGAGGCAGATAACCTAAGGCAGCCTTCCCACCCGATCACCACGGCCTGCTGCTGGGATCCAGCTCTGCTCCCAGCACCTCGCGGAAACAAGTCGCCAGCGGTGGCTCCTCGTTGTGTAAGCAGGCAATGCCGCCTCTGCATTAGCTCCGGAGCAGCAGGCAGGGCCCGGCTAGCTAAGACCCGCCTCATGCAGCCTCTCCTTCCTGAGCCTCCGTCTTCTCCTGGGGCTGGGTGAGGTGGGGAGAGCGTGCACCGAGCCGTGGACGTGACTCCCTCTGAGTGCTGGCAGCAGCAGTGGTAGAGCCCGGCAGCCACACTGCCTTCTCCCTTCTCCTGCACGCATACTGGGAAAGGGGTTCATGGATCTTCGCCCCCCTCTCTCCTTTCGGTGCTTCCCTAAGTCTTCTCCTGACCACATCAGCCCTCTTCATGTCCGCATGGCCTGCCCCATGGCAGCTGGCATTCCACACAGCATTTTTCTGAATGCAATAGGGCATAGAACTGGGGTGACCGAATGCCCGATTTTTAGGAATTCCACAATGAATATGCATGAGAGAGATTTTCTTGCCATGGAGGGAGTGCAGGCAAATGCATCTCATGCAGATTCACTGTGAGTATCCTGAAACCCAGAACGGTTTGTGGCTCCCCCTAACCCTAGACCCTTCGCTCCTGCCCAGGCCTGCAGGAGTTCACGCTCTCGTGCAGCACGCAGGAGCGGAGGTGCGATGCGGATATATTTACGCACAGGAGTGGATGTTTTCATTTTGGAATCTTTTTGCATTTTGTTCCCGTGCAGTTAGATGATTAACTCAGGTCAGATCTTTTCATTGGGGGCGCCTTTCCACTAAAGGCAAAAGGTCTGACCACGCTATCATCCTTGTGATACGTAATTTACACAGAGAAACCCCGTTGCCCTTCAGAGCCTTATCTCTTTCCTACAGCCGTGCCTGGAGACCTCCGCTTCGTTTCCCAGGGAAGGATAAAGCAGCCAGAGTCGTGCGGAAGCCATGAGAATGGAATGCTACGTGTCTCGCTCATTGGCACCCGTACGGGTACAGTGATTTGTCTCCACTTGTGCGATAACCTCAGGAGTACGCTGCCCGCCATCTAGGGGCTGAAGAAAGGGTGACTCGTTAAGTGCAGGAGGAAGGAAGCTCGAGCAGAGTCAGAAGACAGGGATCTTTCTGCTGAGGGCAGCTAAGCTCTGGAATCTGCTGCTGGCTCTGATAGCTCTTTTGTGTCATTTGTAAATGCTTTTGCAGGTCAGTGAGGTGTGCTTCTTCTGGGAGGCCGGGAGCATGGCATTATCAGGTGGTGTTCACATCTGATAAGGTATTAAGGGGTAGGGGCATTGTCCAGACGTTTTAAGGGTGAATTTTTACCCATGCAATATAATTGGCTGAAATGCTTGACATCCTCTGAGACATTACAAACATATAATTGACCTACATGTCAACAATTTGAAGGCGTTGAACGTGACAGACTGTCTACCTAGATGGTGCTATAACACTGTAACTTAGTAGATGTCATCAGATAAGGTCTACCTGACCCAAGTCTTTCTAGTACCAAACTGAGGTCTATAATTTTAGGGGGAGAATATAATCATAACATGTCAGTTTCCATAATATCAAAAGAGCCATATGGTGCATTGTTTCCGGAGCCAGGGTGAAGGTTGCTGCTCTTTCAGATTTCAGCATGAATACATGGGCACTGGCATCGCTTCCTTTAGAAGAAACTGTGACGGTGCACTTGAGAGATATTTTGCATGAAATTCACACATCTGAGGTAACCAGAAACAGAGGACACTGCCCTTCCCTTCTGTCTTTCTTCGGCTTTGCCCACAGCTGAACGAGTTCTTTATTGGCTCTTTGCTTTATGTTGATGTGCATTCCAGATCTGACCTCCGGTGCTATGTTTGCCAAGGAATCCCAGCAAAAAGGTTAAAATTTGAGCTCTGTTGAAATCTCAAGGCCACTGTTCCGCAGCTGATATGTGTGGCCAAGGCGAAGACACCCTTCCTGAAAGGGGAGGATCATCAGGATAGAGGGCCATCCTACGGTGCGACTTGTCCGTCCTGCTTTTCCGGGCACTCTGCTTATCATTTTCATGCTTTCGCTGGTGCCAGCTGGCTCCTTGTTTTTTTTTTTTGCAGGGCAATCCCAGTCCTGATTTTACCTCACTGCATGTAGCCCTGTGTTTCTGAGGCAAATCAAAACTACAAGTCCATGCATGAAGTAGGCTAAAACCAGGGCTGGATCCTTCTGTCATGAAGTAACAAGAGTGAGCTGGTAATTCTGGCAGTCAAGGCTGGTCCTCGCCATCTCTCCTCACCAGGACTAAATGCTCTAGTGAACCTGGAAGGCAGACACTGCACAAATGTTTGTCTCCTGGTGCTGTTGGATCTGTCGTGGATCCTGAAGCACCCAACACACTGAATTAACAAGTTAATGCTTTGCTTTCCTGTTTCAGAAGCAGCGAGTGCACCAGGCTGGGGGAGCACGCTCCCAAGAGCTTGTCTTATCTCTTGCCCTGGTACGAAAGACCAAGATGGGTGGCATTTGAAGCAGCCAGGAGCAGACTAGGCACCAGTCTGTTAATTATAACCCTACCTAATGGTTTGCTGGGAGAACACACAGATTTGGGGACCTTGTCACCTTAACATCCGGTGACAGTGTTTGACATGGTAGAGGTAGATGGGACAGTGCTGGGCAGCCTCATGGGAAGGACAGTGTGGACCAGCAAACGTTGTTGTGCATGATGGTGCTCATGGGAGGGGGGAGGGGGTTACAAGTCCACAACAGAGGGATTAGGTTCAAGGGAAAGTTCCTGCCCAGGCATGGAAAGAAGGCCCCAAGCATGGAATTCTTCCAGAACCTCATAGAGTCAAGTGAGGGGGACCTGGAATTCATAGGCTCTGAGAAGTCAGATTTGACTTTATCAGGGTGGGGTCTCTCCAGTATTAAGTTGAACGTGGGCGATACCACAAGGTCAGAGGGGTAAAAGCTGATCTGGTGGGACTCAAAGTGGCGTCTGCTCCATCGGCAGCTGATGCCCCCCATGTAGAGCCAGAGCTGTTAGCCTGATTCATGGCCCTAACGCTGAAGATCTAGATTAGTCCTCAGGGGTTCAGAAGGGATGGCTGGGGACACCCCAGTATTTTGGTAGCTTGAGGGCTGAGCTAGGTAGAGAGAACCCTGTGAGTACTCCTATTCATACCTAATGTGGCTAAGTACTTGTTCCTGTAGTGACAGGAGTGTTGTGAAGCTTGTCTGAGTCAGGAACACAGAAGATGATATAACTGGATTAAATGACCCGATCTGGATTTCAGACTTTTGCATTATCCCTACCCTGCAGAAATATAAGTTTTGGTTCTGTTTAAATACCTCTGCATAAACCCCTGCTTATACTGTGGACTTACATAGTGCAGGCATTTCTGCCAGCTCTGTGAGAGCCATGGGTGCGCGAGCAAAAGCTTTCACTGTGTCCAGACAGGGATAATTTCTATTGAGTTTAGCGCCTCCGGTCATTTTGTAAAGTGGACTCCTGTGAGTGCAGGGACCTCCTCAACCTGGGTCTAGATCTAGAGGGAGTCATTGATGATTTAGATACAGCGGCTTTCATGGAGACATGGTATACAGAAATCCGTTATACCAGGCTACAAGTATTCAGGAAAGAAGGGAAGAGGCGTGGCACGATATATAAAAGAGGATACAGGGCTTATGAGATAAGGAGGAGGCTCTGTGGCTTAATTTGGAAAGAGGAAATGGAACATCTCTTTATATGGTGTAATGTACCGAGCTCCATCACAGTTAGAGATTTAATGGAGGAGAGTCACAAAAGGGGATTTGAATCTGCCAGATGTCGATCGGGACGTCCCAGAAACAAGGCGGTCCTGGATTCTGTGCAAGAAGACTTGTTCTGTTAACTGGTAACAGCACCCACCGTGGCAGGGCAGGGCGTCCTGGACCTGCTGCTTACCAGCAGGGACCGTGTTTCTGATGGGCTATTTGATGGTCTTCTGGGATCCAGTGATCGCCGGATGTTGTGGCGCAGGAGATGAAGGCTCATTCACAGGCGAGGCTCCTAGGCTTCAGGAAAACTAATTTTGTTAAAATGGCGGGGAGCACCTCAAGGAGTCCTTAGCTGGTTGGGAAAATCTAGGGGACAGGGAAGAGCAGTGGGCAAAACCAAAAGGAGATATTATAAGGGCAACTGACCTTTTGGTTAGGAAAATAAATAAGGGGAAGAGGAGAAAGAGGCAGCTACAGATTACTAAAGAAGCAGCTGAAAAGGTAAGGGAGAAGTGGATAGAGGGCGACAGCCAATATCTGGGAGAAGCCGGGAAAGGAGTCAGGAAAGCAAACGTGCAAATGGATTGAAAAACAAAGACGGTAAAACGGGGGAGAAAACTGTTTTTTAGATATTGTTAGTGACAGCAGGAAGTTCAGAAGTGGCTTTGTGAGACTCCGAGGTGAAGGGGAGGAATATGCAGAGGCTGAGGAGGAAAAAGCAAAATTGCTTAACAGATATTTCTGTTCGGTGCTCACTGGAGCAGGAGCACTTGAAATGAACACAAATGAGATTGGAAGCCAGCTAAAAATCAATCTGTTTTCAGAGCAGTGTGTTTATGAGGCACTGACTGAACGTAAAGTAGATAAGGCAGTGGGGGGGGGGATGGGAGAGGTCCTGGCAGCTCCGCTGGCTGAGCGTTTCAATGCTTCCTTAGAGTGGGGAGTAATTCCAGTGGATGTGGTTCCTGTTCATGAAAGTGGAAGGAGGAGACTGGGAATCATGGGCTGGTTAATCTGACCTCTGTGGTGAGCAAATGAATGCAATCACTGCTAAAACAAAAAAGATAGTGCACACACAGACTTGTAAATAAATTGAGCGCCCTTGGTGTGGATCCCAGAGTGAGTGAGTGGGGTAGAAACTGGCTGAGTGGGAGGTGACAAAGGGGAGTGGTAAATGGAGTTTCTCTGAGGCGGGGGATGTTACTAGTGGTCTGCCTCAGGGATCAGTGCTTGAATGGTTCTTTTCAACATTTTTGTGAATGACATTGCAGGAAGATTGTGGGGAAAGGTGTGTTTTTTTTGCCAATGATACCAAAATCTGCCACAGGGTGTAGAGAGCCAGGAATGTGTGGAAAACATGAGGAGGGATCTAGTGAAGTCTGAGGAACATTCTAGAGACTGGCAGCTACGATTTAGTGCTAAAAAATGCAGAGCAATGCATTTAGGATGCAGAAAACCCAAGGGAGTGGTTGGTGCAGTATTGGGGGTGAAAATCTTCTGAACACAAAGGAAGAGCAGGATCTGGAGGTGATCAAATCTGATGATCTTAAGGCGACCAAACAGGTGGATAAAGCGAGGGTAAAAGCCAGAAAGATGCTTGGGTGCATAGGAAGAGGAAGGGTCAGCAGAATAGGGAGGAGATATTGCCCCTGTACAGGTCCCTGGTGAGACCTCTCTTGGAAGTCTGTGTACAGTTCTGGAGACCCCACCTTCAATAGGATATAAACAGGATGGAGTCGCTCCAGAGGGAGGCTGCTAAAATGGTCAGTGGTCTTTGTTCTAAAGCACCTGGGGATAGACTTGTGTTTTTTAATGTTTTGATTTATATACTGCCTATTGGCTTTTCAGAGTGGATTACATTCAGATATTGTAGGTATTAAGAGCTAAACATGGATACCCTAGAGCAGTGGATCTCAACCTTTTTCCCATCGTCACACACCTGACTGACCACGCTCGCATGTGTGACACTTCTCACGGCGGAAATAAAAAATAAAGGCCCAGTATTACTTTTATTGTTAAGAATGACACAAGGAAAAGATAAGTACTCTTTCTGAACAGAAACTGCATAAACAGTAAACTTCTCACACCAAAACAGCACCAATTTCCAGCACTCAGACAGTAACCACCTTACCTAAGAAAAGGCAACACTGAAAATATTACACCAGGCCTTAAGACATCAATATTCCTCCTATTAGGAAACGGACCAAGCCAGGCTGCTATAGAGCCCTACACAGAAACTACACGCCAGCAGAAAACCTCACCTGAATCACATGTGCTGACCCTCACCTAACAAAGAATAAAGAGACCATAAAGCATAACTAGAAGTATGCCGACAAAAACTTAATAGAAAACTGCAACAAGCCAGGGTCTCTGTATGCAGTGTAACAAAGGAAAAAGAGAAACATCACCAGGCCTTATAAAACAAATCAAGAAATATAAAATCAGTAGCAGTAAAACCATACTAACAAAAAGCACAGATTATTTCAAAACAGCTGATGAATGGAATATCCAATAATTAAAAACTCAAATCAAAAATTTCTAGATACCAATAAAATATTTCAAAATAGCAGACACAAAGGCCCAATAATGAAAAATAATAAGGATACAGAAAATGTTTTGCTCTGCATACCTGGGAACGTTTGATATCCAGGTGCCCTGAGATTGTTTTGAATTAGCAGGAGGAGGGGTGGTTTGCTTGCAACTTTCTCCTCTCTCTCTAAGAACATAAGAGCATAAGAAATTGCCATGCTGGGTCAGACATACTGTCTCACTCACACACACATACACACACACAGCACCTCAAACACATATGCTTGCTCATTCACTCACTCCCCCTCCCCCCCCCCTTGAACTAGCGGCAGCAGCAGCCTCCTCCCAACCCTAACCTCCTTCACTTTCAGCCCTCGCGGAGAAAGGAGTCCCATCGGCCGTGGGGGCTGACGTTGTTCTTCGTTTTTTCTCCGAGCCGCGCTGCTCATTCTTCAGGCCGCGCCTCTCTTCTCTTCTTCAGGCCGACGTTGCCCGCACTAGCATGGTCTCTTCTTCCCACGTGCGCACCCACTGTTCACCACTTCCTCTTCCGGGCCGCGGGAAGAAGAGAGCATGCGGGTGCCGCTGACTCCAGCTGTCCTGCCGCGTTCCGCCCGGGCTAGCAGCGTTTTAAGCCCGGGAAGAGGAGCTATTTCGCTCGGGGAGGGGGACCGGACCCGCTGTCCTAGAGGAAACATGAGATAGGGGAGATAGGATAGAGACATTCAAATCTCTCACAGGTTCCCATGCACAGGGGGTGAGCTGCTTTCAATGGAAAGGAGGCTCTAGAATGAGGGGTCATGGGATGAGGGTGAAAGGGGGCAGACTCAGGAGTAATCTTAGGAAATATTTCCTTACAGAGAGGGTGGTGGATGCATGGAACAACTTTCCAGTGGAAGCGGTGATGATGACAAAAACAGTGTCTGAGTTCAGGAAAGCCTGGGATAAATGCAGGGGATCTGTGAGGAAACGATGGGAATTGCAAGGGCTGGGTAAATTGGACGAATGGGCAGACTAGATGGGCCATATGATATTTTTCTGCCGTCATGACTCTAGGAGAGTAGCTGAACGCTGGAGGATAAAATCGGAGGCGTACCAGGTTTCCATTCTGGTCTCCTGCTGACTTACTTCTTCTCTTTCCAGGGTAAGCAGGGTGACCCGTTGGGTTGCTGAATCTTTCTTGCTGGTTCTGTCTTTCTCCTCTCTGCCAGTGTTTCACGCCACCCCCAGGCTACACAAGAATAAATCAATCCTTACCTCTGGATAATTACAGACAATGAGTCCTGCGCTGCCAGCTCGGATAAAGCAGGGGGAAACGCTCTAAAAAGAGCCAGAAACAGCAGAGTCTCATTGGGTCAGTCCTGCCGTGTATGTACACAAGGCCCTAGGGCACGTAAATAAAGAATTGGACTGAGGGAGGAAGAGCTTTCAAACCAATGAGCCTCCCAACCCTCCACCAAGTCAGGCTATGTGGGTTTTTTAAAAGAAAGTGAAGTTATTGACTGGGAAAAGTAGTGTAGGCCTTCCCGAATCTTGTTGCATGAGCTGATGCCAAGAATGAGATTCTGTTGCCAGACCTGTCAGCGCCATGGCTTCAAGCCCCAGCAGAAGTTGGGGTATCTCAATGTTTAGTTATCCCAGGCCAGAATGTGCTCAGCCAATTGGAGAATGGGGATCCAGTGACCCAAACAGCAGGGGCAAAATAAGTAGGAATGTATTTTAAGACCCTCCCTGCATGGGATGTGGAACAAATCCCAGCATGGACAGGTAAGACGTTCTGATTAAGGTGAAATTGCTTTGATGGCTGCACAGGGTAGATTTTAAGATTTCCTGTGACGTATACAGCGAATGCTGCTGTTCTGTCTCGGTGCAGAGATGCTCCTCCTCCTCCAGATGCTGGCATGGTCGCAAGGCCTCGCACCTGAGCCACTAATGTGCCACAGATATCCAAATAGTGGGATAAACAGGGCTGGGAGGTTACAGTATTGCAAACTACCCACCCTTCACTTCTTCAATAGCAGAGCAATGAGAGACAAAGAATGGACAGAGGAAGCACGACCCGGCACATTCTGTAGGCCATGGAGTAGCTGCACTGAAACCAGGAGGCTGCAATTCCTCAGAAACCAACTGGGATCAGCGTCAGGCAGTTAGTGCTTGCTGGGCTTGGTCCAGCAAGGTGATAAGAAGAAAAAGGCAGATAAAGGAAGCATGACCTAATGACACTGTAAGCCACGGGCTAACAACTGGCTAAAACTCCTCAGAAAAATGGGTGAGTGCCAGCAGCTTGGTGGTGGTCTGGTACCATTCAGTAAGGCCATGGGTACCCAGATGGGCAAATGTTCAAGCAACAACCTCACTAGTTTTGGTTAACTGTGAGATGATTGTAAACCTTGGTGTTGAGGCTTGGGGGAGGGGGGAAAGCTTCTTAAATTACTTGCAAGCTCATCCACCTGGGATGGCAGAGAAGAAGAGACCTGACTAGGAGCGGGTGGCGGGCCACTGAGTTGGGCTTGGTCATATTCCATCTGTCTTGCCTCAGGCACTCATCTCCTTGCCCACTGATGCTTCCTCCAAGCTCCTTCTAAGTTTTCCTTTGCTAGGAAGTGGTTGACGCTGCAGCCCCTCATCTTCTCAGTTGGCGTTCATAAACAGGCCTGCTTTACCCTGTGTTTTCCTTTCTTCCTCTTCTTGATGCAGTGAAAAGCAGACTCCCTCCTAGCCGAACTCCTTTCTGTCAGACCCCACCTGTTTGACGAGCTAACAAGGATGAGCCAAGGAGCTCTGCCCGGTGCCCACGTCTGCCTCAACAATGCAACTTCATGTCTTTTGCTTTTTCCTGCATCTTGAGAACATAAGAACTGCCATACTAGGTCAGATTAAAGGTCCATCAAGCCCGGCATCCTGTTTCCAGCAGTGGCTCTCCTTAATAACAGAGTGCGAGGGATTCTGCACATACCAGCCCAAACAAACCAGTTCCACTCGCTCCTTCCTTCCAGATCACAGGTACCTGGCAGGATCCTAAACCATAGAGAGCATGCATGCTGCTTACATCCAGGGATAAGCAGTGGCTCTCCTTAATATCAGAGTGCGAGGGATTCTGCACATACCAGCCCAAACAAACCAGTTCCACTCGCTCCTTCCTTCCAGATCACAGGTACCTGGCAGGATCCTAAGCCATAGATAGCATGCATGCTGCGTACATCCAGGGATAAGCAGTGGCTCTCCTTAATATCAGAATGCGAGGGATTCTGCACATACCAGCCCAAACAAACCAGTTCCACTCGCTCCTTCCTTCCAGATCACAGGTACCTGGCAGGATCCTAAGCCATAGATAGCATGCATGCTGCGTACATCCAGGGATAAGCAGTGGCTCTCCTTAATATCAGAATGCGAGGGATTCTGCACATACCAGCCCAAACAAACCAGTTCCACTCGCTCCTTCCTTCCAGATCACAGGTACCTGGCAGGATCCTAAGCCATAGATAGCATGCATGCTGCGTACATCCAGGGATAAGCAGTGGCTCTCCTTAATATCAGAATGCGAGGGATTCTGCACATACCAGCCCAAACAAACCAGTTCCACTCGCTCCTTCCTTCCAGATCACAGGTACCTGGCAGGATCCTAAGCCATAGATAGCATGCATGCTGCGTACATCCAGGGATAAGCAGTGGCTCTCCTTAATATCAGAATGCGAGGGATTCTGCACATACCAGCCCAAACAAACCAGTTCCACTCGCTCCTTCCTTCCAGATCACAGGTACCTGGCAGGATCCTAAGCCATAGATAGCATGCATGCTGCGTACATCCAGGGATAAGCAGTGGCTCTCCTTAATATCAGAGTGCGAGGGATTCTGCACATACCAGCCCAAACAAACCAGTTCCACTCGCTCCTTCCTTCCAGATCACAGGTACCTGGCAGGATCCTAAGCCATAGATAGCATGCATGCTGCGTACATCCAGGGATAAGCAGTGGCTCTCCTTAATATCAGAATGCGAGGGATTCTGCACATACCAGCCCAAACAAACCAGTTCCACTCGCTCCTTCCTTCCAGATCACAGGTACCTGGCAGGATCCTAAGCCATAGATAGCATGCATGCTGCGTACATCCAGGGATAAGCAGTGGCTCTCCTTAATATCAGAATGCGAGGGATTCTGCACATACCAGCCCAAACAAACCAGTTCCACTCGCTCCTTCCTTCCAGATCACAGGTACCTGGCAGGATCCTAAGCCATAGATAGCATGCATGCTGCGT
This sequence comes from Rhinatrema bivittatum, assembly GCF_901001135.1. NCBI lineage: Eukaryota > Metazoa > Chordata > Amphibia > Gymnophiona > Rhinatrematidae > Rhinatrema > Rhinatrema bivittatum. Next base: position 118,847,939 of record NC_042624.1, read on the forward strand.
ACATCCAGGGATAAGCAGTGGCTCTCCTTAATATCAGAGTGCAAGGGATTCTGCACATACCAGCCCAAACAAACCAGTTCCACTCGCTCCTTCCTTCCAGATCACAGGTACCTGGCAGGATCCTAAGCCATAGATAGCATGCATGCTGCGTACATCCAGGGATAAGCAGTGGCTCTCCTTAATAACAGAGTCCGAGGGATTCTGCACATACCAGCCCAAACAAACCAGTTCCACTCGCTCCTTCCTTCCAGATCACAGGTACCTGGCAGGATCCTAAGCCATAGATAGCATGCATGCTGCGTACATCCAGGGATAAGCAGTGGCTCTCCTTAATATCAGAGTGCGAGGGATTCTGCACATACCAGCCCAAACAAACCAGTTCCATTCGCTCCTTCCTTCCAGATCACCGCCTCCCACTGACTTTTTATGACTTACGGTACATTAAAAATAAAACTGCACAGAGAACAGGCCGATTTTTTTTCTCTGCTTTACTTAGCTGCAGTAGGAGAATAATACTTGTGAGGCCTGAATTTTTGTAGCTGTTTGAGCCTTTTTAAAGTGCACAATGAGGCCAGTGTTGCAACCCGATTCCCGGCCATCACTCGATAGGAGTCCAGTCATGGGCTAACAGAGCCTGTTTCGCTATGAGCTTGGATTGCACAAGTTTGATTGTCCTGTCGAACTGCATCCGGAGCCCATGGCGTTCCCCTGCGAACAGACTGCTCTGGAAGCTCTGACTAGCTCTATCTCGCCCAGGACCACAGGACTCCTTCCACATGAAGTCAGCAGTCCACTCAGGCTTTTATTAGATTGCCATTTGCAACAAGAAGCATTTTGGACATCTGCATGTCCTTCATGTTTAGTGGCCAAGATTCAAAAATTTCAGTTTGTCTGTTTGCTTTCCTGGGCAAACAAGGATCTTTAGGGTTCAGGTAATGTGACAGAAGTGAGTTAGAAGACCTCGCCAGCTTTTATCCTCCTGTAGTATCAGTTCAAAGAGTGGGCAGCACCCAACCCAGTGCTCAGAGGCCCAGCTCCAGCTCCACCTCAGCTCCGTTCTGCATGGGAGCAGAGGCCTAGCAAACTCCAATCCCCTAATTAACTTCAGGCCCACATCTTCCAGACACCCACTTGACTTTTTCATGGGGCCAAATTGTTGGATCTCGTTCCTGGAGTTGGGGTCAGAGTCTCAGGTTTGGGTGGGGGAACCTGGGGAGGGGCGGGCAATAAACAAGTGGATAAGCCCCCACGGGTAAGTGCCCTCGTGCTTTTGAAATCAGACGTCTTTCAGCCGAGGATTTAATTCCCTGTTGTTCTTGGAAGGCAAAACATTCCCTGGGAAAAGGATTCTGCAGGCAGTGCCAGGGGACTTTACCTGCAGGGAGAAGGAAAGCCTTGTGCTGTTGCAGCGAGTGGGAGGTGCTGCTTCCTACCCTGGGCACATTTTTACAGGGCCGGGAGCTTGCATGCAAGAGGAATCCATTGTACCAAAACAGCTGGACTCCAGAATGAGGGACTGCGCACCAAATTTAAGATTCAGGGCAGCTGTAGGGATCTCAGGGCTCCTGCTGAGGATGGCACCCCTACATGGACGCATAGAGAGCAGGGCAATGCCAGTCCCATTTATTTCATAGCACGGGCAAAAAAAACCCTCTAAAACACTAGCTTGTGGGCTGGACTGGAAAAACTAGAGGTAAAAATAGGCCTACTGGAGTGAAAGGGCTGTACAGGAACTGAAGATGTCCCTCTGACCCTCTCCAGAAGTCCTCATTCTCTGTGCCCATCAAACAGAGGGAGAGACAATATTAGGCAAGCTTTTCAGTGAACAGTTTGGAAGCTGCTTCTTGTATATTTAGCAGGAACATAATGGCAGCCCTTCTCATGTTTAGACCAGGAACTGTTTACTTTCTAAAGCCACATGAATTACAGACCTTCAGGGCATAAGCGTACATTACAGTAACTGGAGCAGCGAGCAATAGGCAGGTCAGAGGGAACCATTCCGTGGTCACAGACCTGGCGAGTGGGCAGAGGCACGGCCCAGTTGACCAGGAAGGGATTTGGTGGTCCCACAGCAGGACATGAACCGTTAGTCATGTTACTGATGGAGCTCCGCCCTTCCTCCCTTTACAAACAGGAGGTCCACCTTCCAGACCATGTACCTTACCACCTTATTCCAGCAGATGAGCAGGAAACCCAGTACTGATCCAATGCCTCAGCAGGCTGTTCAGGGCCACAGTAACACCCATGTCCATGGCCCTTGAAGGTTCTGTGCCAGGGGCCAAACAAAAACTCCTTAATCTTGCCCTGATTTTGTTAGAAAGCACTCTTCCCTCTGAGTCAGAACTAGTCCAATACTCCAGTACAGCCCAGTAAACCAGTGCCCTAGCATGGGGTCAGGGGCCACCACTGAGCCAGTACCTAACCAGTGCCCCAGCATGGAGTCAGGGGCCACCACTGAGCCAGTACCTAACCAGTGCCCCAGCATGGAGTCAGGGGCCACCACTGAGGCAGTACCTAACCAGTGCCCCAGCATGGGGTCAGGGGCCACCACTGAGCCAGTACCTAACCAGTGCCCCAGCATGGGGTCAGGGGCCACCACTGAGCCAGTACCTAACCAGTGCCCCAGCATGGAGTCAGGGGCCACCACTGAGCCAGTACCTGACCAGTGCCCCAGCATGGAGTCAGGGGCCACCACTGAGGCAGTACCTAACCAGTGCCCCAGCATGGGATCAGGGGCCACCACTGAGCCAGTACCTAACCAGTGCCCCAGCATGGGGTCAGGGGCCACCACTGAGCCAGTACCTAACCAGTGCCCCAGCATGGGATCAGGGGCCACCACTGAGCCAGTACCTAACCAGTGCCCCAGCATGGAGCCAGGGGCCACCACTGAGCCAGTACCTAACCAGTGCCCCAGCATGGAGCCAGGGGCCACCACTGAGACAGTACCTAACCAGTGCCCCAGCATGGAGTCAGGGGCCACCACTGAGCCAGTACCTAACCAGTGCCCCCCCCCCAGCATGGAGTCAGGGGCCACCACTGAGCCAGTATTGAACCAGTGCCCCAGCATGGGGTCAGGGGCCACCACTGAGCCAGTACCTAACCAGTGCCCCAGCATGGGGTCAGGGGCCACCACTGAGCCAGTACCTAACCAGTGCCCCCCCCAGCATGGAGTCAGGGGCCACCACTGAGCCAGTATTGAACCAGTGCCCCAGCATGGGGTCAGGGGCCACCACTGAGCCAGTACCTAACCAGTGCCCCAGCATGGGGTCAGGGGCCACCACTGAGCCAGTACCTAACCAGTGCCCCAGCATGGAGTCAGGGGCCACCACTGAGCCAGTACCTAACCAGTGCCCCAGCATGGGGTCAGGGGCCACCACTGAGCCAGTACCTGACCAGTGCCCCCCCAGCATGGAGTCAGGGGCCACCACTGAGCCAGTACCTAACCAGTGCCCCCGCATGGAGCCAGGGGCCACCACTGAGCCAGTACCTAACCAGTGCCCCCCCCAGCATGGAGTCAGGGGCCACCACTGAGCCAGTATTGAACCAGTGCCCCAGCATGGGGTCAGGGGCCACCACTGAGCCAGTACCTAACCAGTGCCCCCCCCAGCATGGAGTCAGGGGCCACCACTGAGCCAGTATTGAACCAGTGCCCCAGCATGGGGTCAGGGGCCACCACTGAGCCAGTACCTAACCAGTGCCCCAGCATGGGGTCAGGGGCCACCACTGAGCCAGTACCTAACCAGTGCCCCAGCATGGAGTCAGGGGCCACCACTGAGCCAGTACCTAACCAGTGCCCCCCCAGCATGGAGTCAGGGGCCACCACTGAGCCAGTACCTAACCAGTGCCCCAGCATGGGGTCAGGGGCCACCACTGAGCCAGTACCTAACCAGTGCCCCAGCATGGGGTCAGGGGCCACCACTGAGCCAGTACCTAACCAGTGCCCCCGCATGGGGTCAGGGGCCACCACTGAGCCAGTACCTAACCAGTGCCCCCCCAGCATGGAGTCAGGGGCCACCACTGAGCCGGTACCTGAATGAGCCGAGGGGCTTTCAGCGATGCCATGATCAGTGCCTCAACAACGGCTCTGAGGTCAAACTTTCCCAGAAAAGGTTTAAAATTACAAATCTGTCGAATTTTCCAAAAGGCGCATTTAACCACCTTCTTAATTTTGTACGGGTGCTGGCAGTTTGTGAGGGGGAGGGGGGGGGGTGCTTCACGCTTGTTGGGACGTTGACTTCTTGCAGATAATTTTAGATGTAAATTCCTGGCACCTGAGCTCCCGCCCCTTGAAAAGAATACAAAGAGGAAAGAAGAAGGTAGGAGGAGAAAGCAGAAGAAAAACTTGGTTGATTTTGGAGGCCTGGCATGGAGAGGAGGTGACAGTGGCCTCAGTCAGTGCTCGTGGCGATGCTGCTGACTATAGAACCAAGCAATAGAATCTGAAGAGGTTTCAGGGAGGGCCGGGGATGATGGCGTCACTTCCTGCCCATGGCCACCACTCCCGGCTAGAGGGAGAATATATTAGAGGGGTGAATGAGGCCATTGTGCCAAATATGTTTACTAGCTGTAGGGTGGAAGGTGAGCAGGGGCCGAGCAGGGCTAAAGGAAAAGTGGCTGGCAGATGTTCTCCAGCTGCAGCTGGCCAGCTGTTACCTGCACTCTTCATCTGACCCTGCGCAGAAAGGCCGGCCTGTGGGCAGGGGAGTTTAACAGGGAGCTTTTCCTCATTGCCAGTCCTCCTGGAGATAAGAAATTAGAAGGCCGTCCCGTGCTTTCTTCCCACCTTTGGAGCCTCCTGTCTAATCAATTTGAATTCTTTGGCTGATTCTGTAACTCCTTTAGGAAGAAGCTGCCAAAAAGATCCTGAAAACCTGATTGGCCACATCAGACTGAGAGCTCCCTGAGGTACGAAGCAAAGCCTTCCCACGCTGGGGGGAAACTTGAAGCTTTTCTTTAATAAACCTTTCCCCACAGATTCTCTGTCCCACACAGGGGGAGTCTCACCACAGCTCTTGCTCTATTTTGCTGTTTTCTAGGCTGATTCTGTTGCTTGAACAGGTCAGAAAATAAAGGTTTTCGTGCAGTTTGCTGTCCTGGGTTTTGTCCTTCCGATTTTTTCTGGATATCAACTCTGCTTACCAGCACAGCTTCCTGTCTTTGGCTTGCTGCTTTTGTCTCTTTCAAGGAACTTTCACCGTTTTCCAGCTCCCTGCAAACCGTTCAGACTTTTCCTTGTAACTGTTTGTGATTTGGTGAACTCACGCTGGGCTGGGCTGAAAGAATGAGTGCACTGTCAGGAAATGATTGCAGTCAGCAGCAGCCGCCACACCCAGGGCCTCTGAGCACCAAGCATCCACACCACCAGGGCAGCAGGGGGCGCTGCAGGGCAGGAGTGATGGACACACACTGCATGTCCCCCAGGTGCCCATTGGGTGGCCAACTTGGAGTACCCCCAAAAGGAGGACAAAAATGGTCACTGAATTTGCATATTTCATTAGCAAAAATAAATTTGACTAAGAACATAAGAAATTGCCATGCTGGGTCAGACCAAGGGTCCATCAAGCCCAGCATCCTGTTTCCAACAGTGGCCAATCCAGGCCATAAGAACCTGGCAAGTACCCAAACACCAAGAAGATCCCATGCTACTGATACAATTAATAGCAGTGGCTTCTCCCTAAGTCAACTTGATTAATAGCAGTTAAGGTTTGGATAAGTTCTTGGAGGAGAAGTCCATTTTTTGAACCCAGCTACACTAACTGCACTAACCACATCCTCTGGCAACAAATTCCAGAGCTTTATTGTGCGTTGAGTGAAAAATAATTTTCTCCGATTAGTCTTAAATGTGCTACTTGCTAACTTCATGGAATGCCCCCTAGTCCTTCTATTATCCGAAAGTGTAAATAACCGATTCACATCTACTCGTTCAAGACCTCAAGATCTTAAAGACCTCTATCATATCCCACCTCAGCCGTCTCTTCTCCAAGCTGAACAACCCTAACCTCTTCAGCCTTTCCTCATAGGGGAGCTGTTCCATCCCCTTTTATCATTTTGGTAGCCCTTCTCTGTACCTTCTCCAGTGCAACTATATCTTTTTTGAGATGCGGTGACCAGAATTGTACACAGTATTCAAGGTGCGGTCTCACCATGGAGCGATATAGAGGCATTATGACATTTTCCGTTTTATTAACCATTCCCTTCCTAATAATTCCTAACATTGTTTGCTTTTTTGACTGCTGCAGCACACTGAGCCGACGATTTTAAACTATTATCCACTATGATGCCTAGATCTCTTTCTTGGGTGGTAGCTCCTAATATGGAACCTAACATTGTGTAACTACAGCAAGGGTTATTTTTCCCTATATGCATCACCTTGCACTTATCCACATTAAATTTCATCTGCCATTTGGATGCCCAGTTTTCCAGTCTCACAAGCTCTTCCTGCAATTTATCACAATCCACTTGTGATTTAACTACTCTGAATAATTTTGTATCATCCGCAAATTTGATTACCTCACTCGTCGTATTCCTTTCCAGATCATTTATACATATATTGAAAAGTAAGGGTCCCAATACAGATCCCTGAGGCACTCCACTGTTTACCCTTTTCCACTGAGAAAATTGACCATTTTATCCTCCTCTCTGTTTCCTGTCTTTTAACCAGTTTGTAATCCACGAAAGGACATCGCCACCTATCCCATGACTTTTAGTTTTCTTAGAAGCCTATGCAAATATGTTACAAAATTACTATTATTTAGATAAAACTACACCCCTACCTCCCTCTCCCCCGTTTCCCTTCCTCTCTTACCCCCCCCGGGCCCAAACTATTTGTCCCTTGCCAAGCACCGGGTCCCTTTCCTGTGCCCAGCAGCAACTTTCCCCACCAACTCCTCTATCCCCTCTGCCCCCAGGCACATCCCCCTCCTCCTTCCCAGTTAAAGTTTCCTCTGTCTTCCACCTGCCAAGTGCTGCACCGCGAGTCCCTCCCTCTTCTGGCAGCTGGGGGTCTTCCTCCGGTTATTTCCTTTCCTTAGGGTAGGCGGTCTGACTCCGACCTCCAGGCTCTCCCGCGCTTTGTCCCTCAGCAGCGGCGGGACCAGCTGCCTCCTCATAGGCACTGCCCCTGCATGGCCGCGCGCTCTGGGCCAGCCCTGGCAGAGAAGGGGGGAGCCAAGAAGCAACCGCGGTGCTGTCAGTACAGGCAAGCTACGCGGGGGAGGGGGCAGGTGCGCCAGACCGCCACCTCCAGCATCCTGTCACTCCCACGCTGTGAATGTGCAACACAATATTTTAGGAGGGTTTCCAGGCCCACAAATGTATTTTATGGTTGTAATGCGGGCACGGCCAGTGAGTAACAGATAGGACCTTTGTGTCGTGCAAGTCTGAAACTCAAGATGCAGATGATTTCATTTATGGAGTCTTAGGCGTGATGTCCATTCTCAGCCCTGCTGACACCGCACCATATCCTGAAATAGCCGAGGCCCTGCTTCCTACAGAAGAAGAAGCCGTTTAGTGAAAAACTTTCCAAATGTTTTTCTTGTGTATTCCACAGCCTGTGCCGGATTCAGAGCAGAAGTGCAGGTTTTCCCGCCCCATTATCCTAACCACAGGGCCGGCGGCCAGAAAGCGGGCCGAGGCCTTTGCACGAAACAAAGCTGACAAGCTTGCAATCAAAGCCTGGAAGAGCAGGGGCTTAGCCGAAGAGAGACTTCCAGTCCCTGTTTTGGAGGGCTGGCCAGAGGCGCGTTGTGTCTCTGTCTCTGGGCGAGCAGCATTGAGGCTGTGTGTGTAGATGTGCAAACATGCGCTCTCTCTCTCTCTCCTTGAGAAGCTCTTTCTGATCATAGGACTCCCTGCCCTCTTCCCTTCCTGCTCTTCTGAGGAGAGCTCTCAAATCGTGAGGTCTGTGTATGCCGTGATTTGGCTGCTGACATGCCCTGAGGCTTCCTGCTCTTCAGGCCTCTCTGACCCATCCTTACACAACTCCTGTAATGGCTGAGCCCGGAGGCCATATCTCAATTATAAATTCCGGGTGAAATCCTTTTATCATGCAACACGCTCTATTGAAAGGGTTTCCGGCGTGGGGGCAAAGATTTCTTTCAAGGCCATTTGCATGGCATTCATTTAATTCCCAATTTAAAGCTCTTGCATACTGCAGTGATGATAACAGCATAGGATGAACATCAACGTCATCAAACAAGGAATCATTGGATGGTTTACAATACTCTTTACTGATAAGTTGGACTTGATGAAATAAAGTTCTTCCCTTTCAGATGCTGACTTCTCACAGACTTGTATAAAGCTTAGGATGGGAAAGCCAATTGATTTAATGATTTCTTCCCTCCTATGGGCATAGGGCAAGTTGATGGCTTCCCGCCCACTGCAGGTGAAGTATCAAAGATGGAATTCATGTTGCGCGGTCCTTTATCTCCTACTTCCTGCGTGTGGTCACCTCACAGGTCCTGAATGGCACAAGTCCTTCTCCTCCTCTCCTTTCCAGTATCAAGGCGATGCCTTTTGCTCCTCTTCTCCAAATCTCCGGCAGATGTACTTTGGGCCCTGGATGGGGTCCTCTCCTCTCTCCTTCTTCCTCTCCGGTTGGCTGAAGGTCTCCACGTCTTGGATCTTGATGATCTCGGGTTCCTCTCAAATGACGGGAACCTCTCCCTTCTGATGATAGAGCAGAAAATGACTTTGCTTAATGGAGCCCCGATTGACTTAAATAATTCTATTGACAGCTGTTACCTGGATTGGGAGGCTGGAAAGAAACTTCCATCCAACAAATAAAAGACTCCATGGAGGCACCAGCGCAATTACTAGAAAATCAGAGGACAGCCAAGACACGCTGCCTCTACAAAAGAAAACAGGGCATCCACAGAGTAAAATGGTGGTGCGAGGGACACATCCATTACTAACTTCCACACGGGGGAGCTGTAAACCCACAAGGTTAATGTCTCTCCCCGCACTAATGGTATTTCCTGCCTACACTCTAGTAGGGAGCTGACAGGGTCCCTACACCTCATTGCACGAGCATTTACACTGCAGACACGTTAGCCAGGATTCCCTCTGGCAAGCATCAATGTGCCACGGATATCACCACTCTCCTTGTCCTCTCTCTTCAAGGGAAGAAGCCCCCTCCTCCGCTGCTCGTGGGCCTTGCACTACAGACAGTCCCTGGGGTCTGCAGTGCTGCATCCATTTGTGATTCTGGCCTTTCTGTACAGCTTTGGAGGTTTAATAAAGGCACAAAAGCCATCCCCAACTCAAACGGTTGTTTGCTTCTAGTGAAGTTATAAAAATGGTGGAAAACCTTCCACTCTTGATTCTCTGCAGGATGGATTTAGGGCTCCCCAGTAATGGGAGGTCCCTGCGTACATTTAACTCTGCTGCAATCCTATTCAGCCTGGGGGGAGGGGGGTAACAGGACCCTCCTGTGCACATGGGCGGAAGGGGCTGCAGGATGTGTGGGGAGTCGCCCTCTGCCGCCAGCCCTGCCCTGCCCTGTCAGCTGTGCACACCGTGCTTCTTGCAGTATCCTACTTACGGGCCGATACAGTACAGGGCGCTCCGGTGGAGCACAGTGTTACCCCGAGTTTGGACGCGCGTTTGACGCGCTAGCTTTACCCCTTATACAGTAAGGGGTAATAGCGCGTCAAAAACGCGCGTTCAAACCCCCCCCCCCCCCCCCCCCCCCCCCCCGAAACTAATAGCGCCTGCAACATGCAAATGTATGCTGATGGCCCTATTAGTTATTCCCACGCGATACAGAAAGTAAAATGTGCAGCCAAGCCACACATTTTAATTTCGGCCGGGACCGGGGAAGTGTACAGAAAAGCAGAAAAAAACTGCTTTTCTGTACACTCTCCGACTTAATATCATAGCGATATTAAGTTGGAGGCCCCAAAATTTAAAATCGGCCGGAAGACGGATGCTCAATTTAGCCGACGTGCGTTTTCCGAACCCGTGGCTGTCAGCGGGTTCGAGAACCGACGCCGGAAAAATTGAGCGTCGGCTGTCAAACCCGCTGACAGCCGCCGCTCCTGTCAAAAAGGAGGCGCTAGGGACGCGCTAGTGTCCCTAGCGCCTGCTTTTACCGCGGGCCCTCATTTGCATGTTCTTCCCCCCTGAATCGCATGCACAGGAGAGCGGGTGAGTGCCCGCTCTCCCGCGACTTTTACTGAATCGGCCTGAGTGCTAGCAGTGCTCAGCTCACTAAGCAGAACACAAACCAGGAGCGTTTTCAGGCCTGTAAACATATTTGGTGGTTGTGATCAGCTGGTGAATAACAGATGGGACCTTCCCCCTCCTGCCAGTCTGGAAAGGAAGGTGCAAATGGTTTTATGGCCGGGTTGTGTCACGTAACCATAATTCAGGCAGTAATGTCCATTTCTAGCCATGCTACCCAGCTGGCACCGTGCAGTCCTGAAATCTGAGCCCAGCGCCAGTTCCTAACCCACATTCAGAATACTTTTTGATAAAACTCTGTCTGCTCTAGGAGCAGTGGCTCGCACACCTTCCTCGAGCCCCGGGACATCCAGCCTGCCAGCCACCGTGATTTCCTTATAATTGTAGGGGTGTCCTGAGGAGGTCTGGGGTTAGCTCACATGTCATGGGTTTCTGTTCCATTTAAATTGTGCTACATGCGATTAGTTTTCCGTTGATCTGAGAAGGGCTTTAAAGCAGGACCGGTGGAGATGGCTGGACAAAGCCCCAGGGAAATAAAAGTCCTTGGGTAAGGAAAGCTTTAGAGAGTGGTAAAGGAAATCAAGAAAAATGGGCAACATCTGGAAAGCTCTGTACGCTAATGCTGATAGGATGGGAAATAAAGTCCTGGATCCAGAGGGGAGAGGGTGACTTGGATAACGAGAACCAGGACTCCCTCCCCCAGAGCGGCAGTGAGAGCCTCCACAGCATCCCCCACCCCTGGCCAGCCCGAGGTGAAGAGGTCAGGTTCAGGAAGCAAGCCAGGCCGCTGTGATGTCATCACATTGGCTCTGTGAGGTCAGAGTGTAAAGGTTCTAGGGTTTCTCCCCACCCTGAAACAAACAGCAAGCACACTGCGCCCCGCTCTGGGGGCAATCATGGCAGTGCTTCCCTCTCTGATTCACCAGCAGGCCCTGTCTCACTAAGGGCAGCTAGTATCCCTTTTCCCAAAATCATTGCCTTTCAGCTCCATTTGCAGGGGGGGGGGGGAACCAGGACAGATTATGTCTTGCAGGCTGGAGCCGGCTGGAGGGTGACTGGATTACCCTGGGTACCCTAAGCATTTCAGCCTCCTGCTATGCAGTCCACAGGAGAGAAGGCAGAAGGATAGAAAATAAAAATAAAAGTAAAAAAAAACACAGCGTGTCATGTGCTACCGCAAGACATTTCGAGTTCCCGAGCGAGAATGAGCTCATGTCTCTTCCCTGCTATAAATAGTGCCTGAGTGAGCACACTCTCTCCTGTCCCGGATCGCAGACAGGACTGGCTTTCCGCTCCTCGGCATTTTCACCCACTGTATTCTGCTTATTTAAGAACCTAAACTGCCTTTTCCTCATACTGTGACCATGGACATCACCTGGGGGGGCTTTAAAGCCAGGAGACTGTATGAGGAGGGGATCTCTATGTGCTGGGCAATACAGAACCAGCCGGAGGTAGAAACAGGGTCAGTCTGCAGGCCTTCTCTCTGTCATGGATTCTTTGCATTTCTGATACTTTTTATTAGACAAGTCTTACCTTGGTTTAATAAAAGATATCACCGACTTGCAAAGAATTCACCAGATCAGGTGCACTTTCCCTGACTGTCTATGTGTTCTCTGCATCTCTGTTCACTTGAGCTTAGTTGTGACCTCTTGGTGCAGCTGCTCTGCGTGTCATCGTCATCTGGTCGGCTTCCAGATCAGGCGCACGCTTTGCATACTTAATTACAGCACAGCAAAAGTGGAAGAGGAAGCCTGGGCTGTGTCCTGTCATAGGATGAGATTGTTAGATGGACCAGTCCTAAAATGACATTGCATTCTGACCTTTGCATTTCATTTCCTTCGTGCAGCAATTGAGCACAGAAAAATAAGATGTCTCCTCTGCAGCGAACCGAACACTGTGCATGGAGAGGGCTGTTTTAAAGTGGTGCTCACCGCTGTGTGCACAGGCAGGAACCTGGATCGATGCACGCTGCGGCGGAAGAGCTGGGCTATGATGCCAGGATTCCCCTCGATCGGTCTGCTTTCAGCGGTATGCTACAGGAGATAAGCCTCATTTCTAAATATAGACTCTGGAACTACCCTGCACAGATGACAAGGGCCTGCTCATTCAGATATCTATAATGTGCAATCAATACCCCGTCTGCCCTGCTGCCTGTATTGATCACCAGAGCTCCTCCATTTAGGCCCTGGTGAAACTGCAGAGAGAGAGACAAAAAGCCAGTGCTCGCCGAGACCCTTAAAGTGGTCAGATAAACCCTTCTGGATGTCCTGCCTGACACATTGCCGATAATCAGGGGCTTTCAGCTTGCATGAAGCAGACCTTGGGCCTCTGCGGTAGGCAGGGCAGGCGTCCGAGAAGCCCCCCGTGCAGTGCCAGAATTGCATTCACTTTAGGGTTTCCCATGCTGCTAGGATTTCACTGTGGCACTGTGAGAGCAGCTGGCTCCGTGGCTCTGTCTTCCTAGAAAAAGCAGAAGTACCCATCCGTGCATGCAAAGGGGTAAAAACCAGGACCGAACTGGCATCATGCAGGTTAAAAAAAAAAACAAAAAACCTACTGGAGTCACTTTGAGTGAGCACCTGTGCACAGGTAATGCCCCCAGCGGGGGTCCTTGGTGCTGCGGGACTGCTGGCCCGTTTTCTACAAGGGCAGCCCAACCTAGACTTACTGAGGTACTTAAAATACAAAGGAAAGAATGGGGTGCATTTTCTGTGAGGCACCGTGGCTGTAAAGGTAAACACAGTATGCAAGGTCTCTTTAACCTTGGGGGATAGCCTGGCACAGGAAGGGGGAGACACGCACAGCTCCCGGGAGGGGCAAATTCTGCAGCCAGAGTTAAAAAAAAAAAGTCTGCAGGAAATTTGCATATATTTGTATCTTTTTGCATTCTCAAAACTGAAGCTTTATTTGCCAGTAAAAAAAAAAAAAAAAGTAGTTTTGTGTGTCTGTCCAATTTATTTATTTATTTTATTGGGGGGGAGGGGGGGGGGGAAGGATCTCAAAAGTATTAGCCTCAGGAGGGGAGCTCAGGAATAGGGAGGGGAGAGGGATGGAGGAGGAATGGGAGGAGAAGGATGAGAGGGGGAGGGGGAGAAGGATGGGAGGGGGAGGCCCTTGGAGATAAAATATAATCAGTGAGACCCCCCCCCCCACCCCTGTAAGACTCAGCTTCCTCCTTATACAGGAGCTCAGGTGAAATCCCACGGCTGCTCCTCGTGACCTTGCCTGCCGGACACATTTAGTGCCTGATTCACTAAGGCTTTTCAGCCATTCCTTGTCTATGGAGGAATTAGGGCCTTAGATTTTAGGCTGGGGAGAGGGGAAGCTGCACCTGAACGTAATGCGCTGGGAAGAGATGGACTCTAGCACCCCCGCTCCCCCCATCACTGGCACTCGGTGGTAAAGCCCCCTGGCCGATTCATCGCTGGAGTTTGCCAGAGCGCAGGGGACTCTCACCTCGCTCAGCTCATGGAATTTTCTAAGGTCGGGTGTAGAGGAAATTGTGCAGGAGCTGAAACTAAAAATAAACCCCCGAAAGCAAACCACTTTCTGGCGTAGGCCTGGGAGTCCCGCCTGCAGGTACAGAGGCAGCTGTGCCACTCACTGGTGGCAGACTTTCCACTTGCAGTTCACCTGCTTGTCTCCTCCTTACAGAGACTTCATTCAGCTCTCGCCTGTAGCGCTATAAAGCACATACTGCATGCTCCTCTCTGTGCACACAGTAGGACTGTAGAGGAGGAGATCTGCCGGCAGCTGTGGACACTGTCTGTACAGTAGCCAGGTTTTCTCTCTCCTGACTGCTTGCTTTGTGTACACTGAAACCTTGGAAGTATTTGAATGCTCTCCTTCCAATCCCCTCTTTCTTTCCTCGCCGGGCATGCAGTAGTTATTTAGGTCCTTAAGTTTCATTCCACTTCTAGTGCTGTAAGACTCCATCTGCCTTGGCGGCAAGGTTAGAGATTCCCTCTCCAAAATCGGGACACTTAGGTGAGCCTAGGGAGCGGGCTTTCTCTGCGGCTGGCCCTGGTTTTTGGAATCCTCTCCCTGGTGACCCTCGGCTTTTCAAAAAATCTAAAACCTTCTCTTCTGACACTCTTCTTTCTGGTTGTGATTGACCAGGCCGGTGTTTTGGGTGGTTTGCAGTGTAGGAGAAGATCGTGTCCAGTTTTATGTAACCTCTGTTTTTAATTGTGAATGTTTTTATGTAATTCATCACATTATTCATTATTATTATTATAGAACATCTGGTGTAAACCCTGTGGCATTTTGCTAGCTTTTGTCTAGACTGCCTCCACTCTGTCTGTATCCATTTGGAGGTACGGCCAAATTGTAGTTGAGCTCTGTCTACCGACTTCCTTTTCCTGTGGCTTCCGCCTCTCCTTGTGCATCCCAGCATCTATTTTGCTTTATCCCATTGAGATCATCAGACATGGTCATCACGAGGTCCCTCTCCAGTATCTCACCCCATCAAGATTTTGGCACCTCGAGTGCATGATTCAGCACCGAATCTTAATTACAAAGCACTTACCACTCCTTAGATAACACCTCATTCTGTCTACTCCCAAGGGTATGGCTATGTCCATCTCAGTGTCATCCACCAAAACGGCTTACTTTTCCTCTTAATCCTTCTGCAATATCATTCACGAACACATTGAATAGAAGAAATGCCAGGACTGATCCCTGAGGCGCTCCACTAATCACCCCTCTCTCCTCAGAATGAATTAACTTTATTGCTACCCTCTATTGTCTGTCACTGAATCAGTGGCCCACCTCCAGGCCACTCCGTTTCTTAATCAGCCTCCTAGACGGGACAGTACCAACAACTTTGCTGAAATACAAGTACATCAGACCCAGTGATGTCCCCCAGTCTAATTCTCCCCTCACCCAATCCAAGAAATTGAGCAGATTTGTCTGACCCAATCTCCCTGTGACAAAAGCAAACTACCTTGGATCTACATCCCACTGGATTCTAAATAATTCACTGTCGTTTTCTTTAGAGCCTCTTTAAATTTACCCACCCTGTCCTGTAGTTCCCACCTTCTTGTGAAGAGGGACAAAATCGTCTTCTCCAGTCCTGCAGAACCACTCCTGATTCCAAAGATCGACTGATCAGATCCTTCAGTGACCGCCAGAATCTCTCTGCATGTCTTTAACATCCTCAGATGAATCCTATCTGGCCCTATAGCTTTGTCCACTTTTAATTTTGCTAGTTGCATGCAAACATTCCTTTCCGGATCTACACCACTCCCGTAAGCATCCTTTCCTACTATCTGTCGTCCTTTTCCAGTCCCTTCTTCACTGAACGCTGAACAGAAGTATTTGTTTGGCATTTCAGTGTGCAGTTCTAGAGTCTGCACCTCCAAAAGGATATAAACCGGATGGAGTCAGTCCAGAGGGAGGCTGCTAACATGGTCAGATCAGTGGTGTTCATCATAGAGCACATGGAGAAAGACTTAAGGATCTAAACATGTGGGAAAGGGGAGCTATGAAAGAGACATTTAAATACCTCCATGGAATAAATGCACAAGAGGCCGGCCTCTTTCAATGTCAAGGAGGCTCTAGAATGAAGAGTGAAATGTATTTATTTCATAATCTTATATTCCGCCTCTTCCAAAACTGGTTCCGTTCAGTGCGGATTACAAGTATACAAACATAATACAATATCAGAAACAAAATATACATCAACATGCACTGGAATTTACATATTTAAAATGTTTAAACACCTTAAGACATGATGTGAAGGAATTTAGATGGCACGCAAAGGCCATGTTATTTACAGAGGCTTCTGGCTGTTGTGATTTTTAACTTTACTAAATATATATAGAAACATAGAAATGACGGCAGAAAAGGACCAATGGTCCATCCAGTCAGCTTCCCATAGTAATATCTGCCGCGCCGTGCAGGTTACCCCCGTGTATCAATCAGTTATGCTTGACGTGCTTTGCTTATGGACTTGGCTATAGAGCAGTCCTGTGTTTTATTTCCTTAATGTCTGAGCATCAGTACCCCAGACTGTAAAAACTCATGACAATCAACATGAGCCATGACTTTTCTTTTACAATCTGGGTTACAAAATAAAAGGGCTAACATATGACCGCTCTATGGGTGTGTCCTGAGATCACTTACGCACAATTGACAGCAATCATTGCAGCTAGAAAATTGTGCATGTGGCCAATTGTTAAATCATAAGAACATGAGAAATTGCCATACTGGGTCAGACCAAGGGTCCATCAAGCCCAGCATCCTGTTTCCAACAGAGGCCAAACCAGGCCACAAGAACCTGGCAATTACCCAAACACTAAGAAGATCCCATGCTACTTATGCAATTAATAGCAGAGGGTCCTCCATGTGCAGCTTAAAATCACGTATTGTAATCAATTTTGGATAATTAAAAGTTAGTGAGGTCATGTATTCTAAAGAATTAGCATTCCTTCCACTGAGTGGTCTGATGCAAAATAAAGAACACAAAAATCCCGATCAAATACCCTAAACAAAATGGCTTCCCATAATGTGGATAGAAGGATTTAATTTCACGAATCATTATATTTTTGTTATAAATTATTTCCACTCCCCCTCCCTGCTTATGCTGTTGGGCTTGTTGAAAATAAGCATATCCCGGTGGACGTACGTTATTCGTTTAAACACTATCAACATCATGATGCCAAGATTCTACAATACAAAACAAATCTAGGTGTCGCTTACCTAGAACGTCAATTGTTTTTGTCTTATGCGCCTTGCATTTATATAGCCCACGGCTAATCTTTTTTTTTTTTTGTTCAACATTGCTTGTCCCACTCTCTACAAGCATAGCCAGATAAACAAATACATCAGGAGAAGGTAATCGCATACTCCCAGATGGAAGACCAGCATATCTTCTTCTTCCATAAACTACCGAAATATTTGTAGCCACAGTTTTTCAAAATAATTACACAGGCCTGTATACCAAGAGACAGCATTCAACGTCCAGCATCTAGGGTCAGGGGTCCCACTAAGGGGCAGGCCCTTTGCCCACGTCCCTTCGCCACTGGCCCTTCGGCAAAGGAAGCTTTTTAAAGCAGCAGCAGGACTCACTTCAGTGATGTCCGTATCATGTGAAAGGGAGTAGACTCAGGTGTAACAGAAAGACTGGTGGACCCAAGGAACAGTCTCTCTATGGAGGTCATGGAGGCGAGGAGAGTATCAGAATACAAGTGAACGTGGGAGAAGCACAGAGGATCTCTGAGGAAGGGGATTGGCAGTCTGGTGAGCCACCTTGTTTTGTGAACCACTTTGGATTGGACTATGTCTAAGAATGTATACAAATATATGTATACAAATATAATGAAACCACACAACATAATATATGATCTTTATCTACCAGCAGGCTCTGTTTCCGCTTTTTCCTTATTGTCTTTCATACATTCCTCCTTTTCTCCTCTGTTTTAAAATCCCATTTCCACACTTCCTCCTTTCGCTGACATATATATAAAAAAATTCTTATCTTGATCTACAACCAGCGCTATCTTTTCTTCTGCTTGCAATTTTGCCATCCTGACTACCTTCTCTGCTTATCTTAGCTTTTCAAGATATTCTTTTATGTCCTCTTTCGAGGATCCCTTGTACCTTTTCATTGCTAATCCTTTTTTTTTTTCCAGTCACCATCTTGGAAAACATTATCAGCCTCCTTTTTTCCTCTTACTTTTATTTGCAGCCCATACTATAGTTTCTGTTAGTTCAGTGCACCCTTCTCACTCTATCAGCGCCTCCTTAAAGCACTCCTCCATTTTAACAAAGTACTCACGAAGTCCTGAAGCCTGAGCTTGGCGTGATCGCTCTTATATTAATCCATATTGTCAGTTGATCACTGGGGCCCAGTTGACCACCTAGCTGGACGGTAGGAAAGCCATCTTCATTATTGACCTCCCCTTTACCATTTATATGAGGAGCTCTCCTTGAAGGGCGTCCAGGATCTCTATTCCTAACTGTCTGCCGACGTTTAACCTCTCACTGAGAGAACTAATTCTGTCACACCTATTAAACTAATTTTCTCACGTTGGAGTGAAACCAAAGACGGCTTTTATTTACTGCTTGGATGGATTCTGGACATAGATGACAGAAGGATTCTTCCGTTCTGCTTCCATGGACTACAGTAACTTCTGCCCTGTTTTCAACTACAGAGGGAAAAAGGAGGAATGTATGAAAGACGAGGAAAAAGCGGAAACAGAGCAGGGATCTGCCTCAAGTTATTTAGCCTTTAACCCCTGGAGTTCTTGTCAGCAAATGCCCTATCCAGAAGGGATGATTAACCTTAAAATGCAAGATTGGTTGGCTTTGGAAGGGTTTTAATACCTTTTTAAGGATCAGTATAAAAGGTGTTGTAGTGTAGGAGCTTTTGAGACCTCACTGATCCCCTCCTTAGCTGTAAAGCTTTCCGCTTCACAACTTTTTCTGGATATAAGGTAATTGCTTCCTTCTTGCAGACCTAACGTCATGTTTGAAGAAGGGGCCTGTGTGGTCTCTAAAACTCAGGCGCTCCAACCTTTGGAAGATATCAAGGCCTAGAGGGACTCCAGAACCAGTATGTCTATTAGTTCTCTCTATTACCCATTGGTTTTCAGGGATTATTCTGCATGTATTAGAAAAGCCAGAAAACAATGTTTTTTTCAAGAGTTCCGTAGCCTTCTTGGTATTGGGGAGGCTGCAGTAGCTCTGCACACTTCTCCCAGAGGACTCCCCAACTTACTTGGGCTTTGGTGCGCACCATAGCATTGCCTCGGGTCAGTAGGGTTTCCCCTCTCGCTATCTCCTATGGCTACATCACATCTACTGTTCCTGATGTCCCCTAGTCTTATTCCTTGCTGCAAACCACTAGGAGCATGAAGTCTGCTGTCCCCACTCTCTAGGTTCTTCACATCACCAGCCAGCATGTCTTCTGCCCAAGAGCTTCAGACATCTCCACGCTCCCACTGTCATCTCACCTGTACCTCCTGCTCCTCCTCCTCCTCTCAGTCCCAATCCTTGCCCTCACCTGTGCACATTAAACTGTTACCCCTCCTCTCTCTCATGCTTGCCTCTATTCCTGACCTCTCTCTCTCTTGTTCTTGACTGAGCCCGGGCTCACCCCTGAGGACTCTGCTTCAGTTGCTGCTCTCTTTCGTGGATGTTACCTTTCCTCCCCCTCACCTCGCACAGTAGGCCATGGTGGTGGTGGTGGTGTTGGACTCTGCTCTCCCTGCTGCAGGTTTCAACCTCTTCTTCCACCTCAATCATATCTTCTTCTTCCTTTGAGGCCCACGCCATCTGCTTATTTACCCCACTGGCTCCCCAATAATTTATCGACATCCCCCCCCCCCCCCCAATAAATCCCCCTCCTCCTGACTGACTCCTGGCTTTTTTCGCTGAAGCATCTTCCCCTTCTCTTATTCTTGGGGACTTTAACCTTCACAACAATGACTTCTCGGACTCTGATGCCTCCAAATTTCTTGCTTTAACCTCCTCATTTTATCTACAACTCAGCTGTGAGCTAGACTTGGCTTCCAACTGCTGTCTCTCAGACTTCTCCACCTCACTTCTTCCTCTCTTAGACTGTCGTCTGATAACTTGCACACTAAACTCCCCTCCCCTGCAGCCCTGGCCAGTTCCCACCAGCGCTCTCCACTACTCTCTGGGTCTCCACTACATTGGCTGAGTCAGTTGATGAGGCACTCACTATACTCTCCTCTGCTTTAAAATCTTCTGAGGGATAAGCTGTGTTAATCTGGGGCAGCACAAATGACAGGAGGTCTACCTAATTTATTAAAGCATGAGCCTTCGAGGACAGAGTCCACTTCTTCATTTCGGCTCTGCTTTAGAGACTCCTGCCCCTCCCTTTTCCCGTTTTGTAAAGCGCGATAAGCTCCAGTCTTGGCTTAGCCCCAGAATTTGCTTCCTACATTCCTGTGCCTGCTCTGCAGAGCAACTCTGGCTAGAATCCCATGTCCGTGCTGACTTCATTCATTTCAGATTCATGCTGACCTCCTTCCAGGCTGCGACTGCACTTGCCAAGCCAAACTACTATGTCTATCTGACAAACTCTCTACCTCCAAACCTCTCCATCTCTTTGCCATTTTCAAGTCCCTCCGTCTCTCCATACTCCCCTCACTCTCTGCTCAGACCAAGGTTCACAAAATCAATCTTCACTTCACTTCACCCACTCCCACTTTATTTTTCTCCCCTTCCTCTGGTCCCTGCCATCCTCTCCTCCTTTTCTGAAATCACAGTGGAGGAAACTCTCCATCTTACGCACTTCTTCTTCCTCTGATCCCGTTCTGATGCAGCTCCTTCTCGTTCATTCATCCCTATCCATCTGTCACATCTTCAGTCTATCACTTTCCACTACAGCTGTTCAAATGCTGCTTTTGGGTGCAGACGGCCACACTTACCCCCAGCCCTGAGCCCGATGCGGCAGCCTCTGACGCCGGGGAGAATCCCTCTGCAGACACGTGGCCGACCGCCGCATTCAGCACAATCCCAACGTTTCGCTGACACTTTCCCGGGCCCTCCTACGGTGCACATGTGCCCAATGTCACTCTTCTTAAAGGGCCCGTGGCAGGAAAAAGCCAGCGGCGGCCGAGAGTGACATCACCAGCAAAGGCCTATAAAAGGCCACCTCAGCAGCTCCTCCTTGCCTCGGCAGTAGGTTTCATATTGCATAGTACAACGAGTTGCCCCAGTGTTCCAGAGTCTGTTCCTAGTCTTCATCTTATCTGTTCCCATGTTCTTCATGTATAGTCTTCATCTCTTAGTTCTCCATTTGGTCTTCAACTGTGTTAGTCTTCATTTCTTCGGTGTCTTCAGTATCCTTGTCTGCCCGCCTGTGTGGTTCCTTGCCTCCCTGCCTGCCTCTCGGTCCTGCCCTTCCTTGGATGCATCTCTGGTTCTGACCTTGGCCTGACTCACGACTACTCCTGAACTCCACCTGCCACTGTCTACTGCCTCTCGACTACGTTTGACCTCTGCCTGCCACTGACCTTTGCCTGCTCCTCGACAATGCCCGTACCTAGCCTGCCCCAGACCCTGGCCTGTGACCTGACCCTCTCTACTGTTCTCCAGCTCATCAGCAGAGGCCCCCGCCTATGACCTTCTGGCCCCAGCACTTGAGGGCTCAACCTAAGGGGAGGGCAGGTATAGGTGAAGCTCCAGTTGGGCCTCTGCCTCAGCCGGCTCTGCCAGCCAACAGTGGGGACCTGCAGGGCTCCTCCCTGCAGGTTGCAACAACTCCACCTCAGCCCAAGGGTCCACACCTGCAACATTAAACATGCTGTGATCGCACAACTCCTCAAAATCCATCACTGGACCCTACCTGCCCTGCTAACTACTGTCCCATCTCCCTCCTCCCTTTCACACCCAAACGTGCTGCTCACCTCCACTGTCTTGACTTCCTTGCATCTCAAGCCATTCTCCATCCACTCCAGTCTGGTTTTTGCCCTCTACATTCCACAGAACCTGACCTTTCTTGGATTTTGGGACTCCATCCTGTCTTGGTTCTCTTCTTACCTCTTTCATCACACTTTTAGTGTATCCTCTGGTCAATCTTCCTCTACCACCAACCCATTATCAAGAGGTTTGCCTCAGGGCTCTGTCCTGGGCCCTCTTCTCTTCTCCCTATATACTCATTCCCTTGCTGCTCTGATTTCCTCTCATGGCTTTCAATACCATCTTTATGGTGATGACTCCCAGATTTACCATCCTACACCAGA
Source organism: Rhinatrema bivittatum (assembly GCF_901001135.1). Taxonomy (NCBI): domain Eukaryota; kingdom Metazoa; phylum Chordata; class Amphibia; order Gymnophiona; family Rhinatrematidae; genus Rhinatrema; species Rhinatrema bivittatum. The sequence continues at coordinate 118,869,838 of NC_042624.1, forward strand.
ACTTTAATCAGGAATCTAGTCCCAAATCTCAATCTGCTTGACTGACATTGCTGTCTGGATGTCTTTCTACCACCTTAAACTTATCGTGGCCAAAATAGAACTCTTTATCTTCCCACCCCTACAAAACCCCTCTCTTTCTGTGAATAACATAGTCATCCTCCCATTCAACCTTGGTCATTTTTTACTTTTCTCTCTCTTCCATACACATCCCAAACACATTTCTTTCTCTCTGTCTCTTCCTTTCTGAACACACTCCCTGTTCACCACCCACTTAAGACTATTGCAACCTGCTCCTCACAGGTCTTCCAATGAACCATCTCGCTCCATTACAATCTGTCCAAAATTCAGCTGCACGATTCATCTTTCACTAAAGTCGCTACACCCATATCGCCCCTCTTCTCAAGTTACTATAATGGCTCCCTATCTGCCCCCGCATACAGTTCAAGCTCCTCTTATTAAACCTACAAGAGCCTTCACTCTGCAGCTCCTCCCTCCCTATCTTCCTTCTTGTGAACGCTGCTCATCTGTGCCCTTCTCTCCTACCCCCAGTTTCTGACTTCCTGAGCTGCTGCGTCCTGCTCCCTCTCTTGCCTTATTCATATCCAGTCTGAAAACCCACTTCGTTGAGGCTGCTTTTAAATCTTATTCCTTGAATATCCCAGGCACAGTCTTATTGATTTTAAACATTTTCTTAATAAATTAAATTCCCAGCGTTATTTTTTGCCCTATATGTTTGTCTTGATTAGATTGTAAGCTCTATTCAGCAGGGACTGTCTCGTATGTGTTTTTGTACAGTGCTGCGTATGCTGAGTAGCACCGTGGAAGTGGTACCTATTAGTAGTAGTAGAATGTGAAATGGGAGTGCTTATCAGAAATTCACACCCTCTATTCACTCAGTCACCCAGCCCGGACTCCAGCTTTACATTCTGGTGGTATTTGTGGCCCCTGTGTGCCACAGTGTGTGTGAAGGGTTTAATATACAGAGGACGTGTGGTTTAGGGGGGTAGTTTCCTCCCAAGGGAATTCCTGTAAGGATTGTGTTGTCCTATTGAGAAACTTCCAGTGAGAGAGCCTTTGCCGATGGGGAGGCACCATTGCAGGACACAAGAAGCGTTAAGCGCCAAACACGCTCAAGGCGCTTCTCCACGGACACAAGGATGCCATACCAACGCAGCAGGCGAAATCCTTACAGTTATCAAGTGGCAAGGAACTATGAACGAGGACCAGGCAGAGACCTGGTTGGAGTCTGAGCAGGGCTGGGAAACTACAATCAGTGTGCGGAAGATGGAGAGAGCTGTCTTGCAGCAGCCCAAGAAGTGTTGCGTAGTGAACTGGACTTAAAGTAACCCTGGAAAGCCACTGGTGTTTGGGCCTGGTGCGGGCTGAAGAATGGATGTAATAGCGAACTATTGAAATAGTGAAGATTTCTGCAGTTTTCTCTTTTTGGGACTGACGAATTTGTTTAAAATAAACTCTCTTTTCTTTGGAAGTGGACATTGGGTATGTTTGTGGTGCAGGTGTGGGTGTCCTTGGCTCACTTTGGCCCGGAAGGGTTTTCCTGCCCACAGTCTAAAAGAGATTTTTCCCTATCTTGGATGTGCCTGCCAAAAACTCCCCAAGGCTGGGAAGGTGACCTCCAGAATGATATATTATAACCTGAGATCACCGAAAACCAGCTTCCAGCACTTCTGACAGAGGAGTTCTCACTTGGGGGATGCCAGCTGGCTCCAGATTTTCAGGACAGGTTGATCCAGTCCACAGCAAGCAGGAACCTGTAGTTTTGCTTTGCTTAAGGAATGCAAAGGTAGATCAGAACTACAAACCCCTGCATGCAATGGGGTAAAACCAGGACTGGATCAACCTGTCCTGAAAATCTGGACTAGTTGGCAACCCTCCTCTCGCTCTAGGGGAGGGGGCAGGGCTGCATATAGGGACTGTGGGTGGGGGGGGGGGTCATTGGTGGGGGGACAACCAGATTTGATTTATTTTTTAAGAACAAGGGGCGGGGGAGTCCTGAACTGCGAGCCCCAGGACCTTTTTTGATCATTTTTAAGGGGAGGAGTTTGGGAGGTGGGGAACGCATGAAATAATATTTGGGAAGTTTGAGATCAGGCCTCAGACCCTTTTATATCTTTTTTTTTGTTGTTGTTGTTTAAAAAACAGCACTAATTACCCAGATATCTTTTAAAGCTCTCCAGACAAGTAATAAGTTATCCAGTCACAGGCGGCCAGATGATTTTAGGGCTAAAGTTATCCGGCTGACTTAGCCAGTTATAATAATTGAAAGTTGTCTAAAGTTAGCCAAATAGCTTTACTTCTCCCTGAAAGGCCTCTCTTTTATCCGGCTAGATGTAGCCAGAAAATCTTTTTTTCTTCTTTTATAAAGGGACTAGTACATTCATAAAAACAGAAAATCAGCCTGTTACTAATGACTTATCCTGTTAAAAACTAGCCGGCTAAGGGGCTGAATATATAAAACCTTTGTTATCTGTCTTAATAGCTGTGGGACATTGACCTCTGAGTCATTTCGTTTCCGTCCTGCAGGTGGCGATCTCTCCAGTCCTGTGGGGAAATGAGAGTGGGCCCCAGGTTGCATCCCTCTCTCGCTCCTCTCGCCTGCCCAGGTGGTCGCTAGCACAAGGCCCGGGAGGGGGAGGGGTACTTTGTCAGAGCCAATGCCACTGTGTAAGTTGGAGGAGGGGAATGAATGACCAAAGGCTCACCTAAGGCCCCAAATCCTGCCTGAAGCTGTTTGTCCGCCTGCAATTGATGGACAAATAGACGGATTCAATTGCATCAGACGTTTTCCCCTTGATTCCAGTTTGCAATAGTTTCAGGTTGAGGTCAGGGTACCAAATAAAATCAAACGGGTTTTTTTTAGTCAATAAAACATACACATATTTTCCCTGAGGAAGTGATTTTTTTACCTGGCTGTACATCAGTGGTCAGTGGTTCGGTGCTTGGGGAGAACCCCAATCTGACCTCTGCCGTTTGTTAGGGATTGTGGTACTCGCCATACTTATAGCACATCTGGGCCTAGCAGTGTACAGCAAGAAAGAACGAGAGAAAATTAATCTCCAGAACGGCCTGTCAGGGCTGTTGATTCATTTTCACGACACGACTGTCAGCATGAGGTCTTTAAGATTTACCGCACACATGGCGGGCACTGGCTGGCAAAATGGAAACCCAATTAATTGGTCTTCATGCATCATCATAGCGCCCTGGGTGGCATGCACATGTTGTAAGGCTGAACAGCATGAGAGGAAGCGATGCCTCTGCTACAGATACAGCAGTGGGGCACTGATGAGCAAGCAGGAGAATATACTAATAGGTCATTACCCGAAGAACAGTGGGGAGAAAGCTTTACCCAGGTACAGAATTACAAGGGGGGAGGGGACGTGACCGTCATGGTGCAGTGCTACAGTGATGGGATGTAAGGAAAGTGACCCCCAAGATGCAGTACTACAGTGACCTAACTGGGTGATAAATGACCTCCCATGATGCACTGTTACGGTCGTTGGGTGAATGCAGAATGAGTTTTCTTTCCACTGATCACCTTGATTCCATGCATCTGCTATTGGTTCTTAGTGAATGAATACACAGCAGACCTTACCTATAATGCATCTGTGCTAAAGCAGTTGCTGTAGGCTTAATGAAAGCCATCATGGTGTGTGTGGACAGCTTCCAGTGCACCCAAGGACGTCCGGCCATTCAGATGAGTGGACAAGCGGAGCGCAGGAGATAACAGCAGGTCGTTCCAGCGCACTGAAGCTGGCTGCAGGTCACAAGTAACATGATAGCCGGCCCTGGTTTTCAAACTCCCCGTTCACATTGGAAAAACTCCCAGAATGCTTTGCAACAGCAACTGAAAAACCCAGGACTGACGCAACTGATCCTTATAAGCTACAGGCCAGTGGACATCATAGCCGGGGTGGGGGTAAAAAGAGATCACGAGCTACTCCACACAGAGTGAAATTGTATGGAGAAAGAGAAGATTCTTAAGTATGATTACTATTTAGGTATTTATGAAAAGTTTAAGTATACTACCTATAATAGAAAATCCATGCTAAGCGGTACCAAGAGATGCAACCAGAGACCAAAAAAATGTGACAGAAATGTACCAAAATAGTCCTAATTGTATTGGGTGCCACTGGTCTGATTGAGAAGAATTTCCAAGCGCACCTTGATACATTGCACCCTATGAACCCTAGAAGGAAGCTCTCTGACACAATGCAACTTCAGCTCTGTCTTTCAGGCTAAGTGCAGTGAATATTCCAGAGCCATGTTAGCATGCATTTCAGAAACAAATTGATTTGAATGTTTTTTCTGTGAAGATCCGACCTGTTTGCGACCTGCAAGGATTTCTGTTCTGTACCCCTGTCCTATTCTTCCCTTGCCTTTAAGCAGTAGCTTCAGTTCTCCCACCTTTTGTTTTTTTAACTCTGTAGTTTCACTTTAATATAATGTGACCAGATTGCTCCAGGAGGGGAAATCCAGTGATAGTTGGGCAGGGCCATTTTAAGACATCTGTAGGGGCCACATATCACACCTGCTTTTCTTTTCACATCTCGATCTCATCATCACTGAAATGACCCACCCCACTCCTAGCTCTCATCATCATCTGACGGCAGTCCTCAAAGTCTTTCGGCTCTAGAGTCCCAGGACAGGTTAAGGTGGCACTGCAGCTGGGGTCTTCGGCATTGCACCAGGAATGAAACTGGTCAGACTGGATGAGCCTTATTATCCTTAACTGCCATCAGATTCTTCTAAAAAGGATAATTTATCTGACCCCATTTCCGTATGGGCCTCTGCCTTCCGAAGTAAATCTGGAATTCTGGGGATCTTTGGGGGTGCCTGGTATCCGCCCTTTTAGAGGGGATAATATGAGGACTTGTTGTTCTTGCCTCCTGCCAGCAGAGGCCTTGGTGGGCCTTTTGGGCTCCCAGCTCTATGGTCTGCTGTCTAGACACTCTGGTTAGTCCTCCCAGCTCCATGGTTTGTGATTCCTCTGGTGGCCATTCTGTTCCTGGTTGGACTCGGTTATATTCTAGCCTCACAGTCTACACTTTGCCAGAGCTTGTTCCAAGTTTTGGCTCTACTTCGTGATCATAGACTTCAGTTCTATTTGGTTTAACTCTCAGGCCTACATGTCTTGTTTTGTTCTAGATTGCTTCATATATCCTTTGTTCCAGTTTGGTGCTAGTTTGCTTCCTGCAGTGCTCCTGCCCTGTTTCTCTGGGTTTGAGTTTGTTCTTGTCTCTATGTGTGCCTTGCGTTTCTTGTTGTCCAAGTCCTGCTGGCTTCCAGTACAAGGGCTCAAACCGAGGTGAAGGTTGTCATCACAGGCAGCTCCAGTTACAACCTGTCAGTCTTGTCTCATCTCGTCTCATCTCTGCACAGCCCACTCCTGACTTTGAGGGTCATACCCTCAGTAGACTATGCCATCACATTAATTTGGAAATTATTAATATTGTCCAAATGCTCATTTTTGAATGGATAGGGGAACAGGTTTTTGCCTTTATTAATTGTTACTCGTTTTATTTATGTTTTTATTTTTTATACAGATTGTAAACTGTGTTGATTGTATTTTGCTTGTTTATAAAATGTGTATGTATTATATTTTTATAAGCTGTACATCGCCATGGGCATTTATAGTATGGAGACTAATTGAATCTAAATGATAATAATAGCAGTTGGCTTTATTGGCCTCTTTTACAGCACCATTTAGCCTTGTTGGTAGACACATGTTCTTTTTTAATTTGTGGAATTACATTTTATTGGGCTTCTAAGTTGCTGTTTTCAAACAGTTTCTATGCCTTTTGCAGACTTTTACTCCTGTTCCTTTTTAGTTTCCTTCTAACTAGTTTCCTTATCTTATCATAGTCTGTTTTAAAGTTATATGTTATTACAATAGCTTTACTTTCCCTCCAATAATTATCTCACGTTTTATTGCATTATGATTACTATTGCCAAGCAGCAACACCACCCCTTGCCCCAGATCTTGAATTCCAGTGAAAACTAGATCTAAATTGGCCACCCTCCTCCTGTCCTTGGTTCCAGGACCAGCTGCTCCGTGAAAGAGTCAGTTATAGTGTCATAAGAACATAAGAAAATGCCATACTGGGTCAGACCAAGGGTCCATCAAGCCCAGCATCCTGTTTCCAACAGTGGCCAATCCAGGCCATAAGAACCTGGCAAATACCCAAAAACTAAGTCTATTCCATGTAACCATTGCTAATGGCAGTGGCTATTCTCTAAGTGAACTTAATAGAGGTAATGGACTTCTCCTCCAAGAACTTATCCAATCCTTTTTAAACACAGCTACACTAACTGCAGCGAACCACATTCTCTGGCAACAAATTCCAGAGTTTAATTGTGCGTTGAGTAAAAAAGAACTTTCTCCGATTAGTTTTAAATGTGCCCCATGCTAACTTCATGGAGTGTCCCCTAGTCCTTCTACTATCCGAAAGAGTAAATAACCGATTCACATCTACCCGTTCTAGACCTCTCATGATTTTAAACACCTCTATCATATCCCCCCTCAGTCGTCTCTTCTCCAAGCTGAAAAGTCCTAACCTCTTCAGCTTTCCTCATAGGGGAGTTGTTCCATTCCCCTTATCATTTTGGTAGCCCTTCTCTGTACCTTCTCCATCGCAATTATATCTTTTTTGAGATGCGGCGACCAGAATTGTACACAGTATTCAAGGTGCGGTCTCACCATGGAGCGATACAGAGGCATTATGACATTTTCCGTTTTATTCACCATTCCTTTTCTAATAATTCCCAACATTCTGTTTGCTTTTTTGACTGCCGCAGCACACTGAACCGACGATTTCAATGTGTTATCCACTATGACACCTAGATCTCTTTTGGGTTGTAGCACCTAATATGGAACCCAACATCGTGTAATTATAGCATGGGTTATTTTTCCCTATATGCATCACCTTGCACTTATCCACATTAAATTTCATCTGCCATTTGGATGCCCAATTTTCCAGTCTCACAAGGTCTTCCTGCAATTTATCACAATCTGCTTGTGATTTAACTACTCTGAACAATTTTGTGTCATCTGCAAATTTGATTATCTCACTCGTCGTATTTCTTTCCAGATCATTTATAAATATATTGAACAGTAAGGGTCCCAATACAGATCCCTGAGGCACTCCACTGTCCACTCCCTTCCACTGAGAAAATTGCCCATTTAATCCTACCCTCTGTTTCCTGTCTTTTAGCCAGTTTGCAATCCACGAAAGGACATCGCCACCTATCCCATGACTTTTTACTTTTCCTAGAAGCCTCTCATGAGGAACTTTGTCAAACGCCTTCTGAAAATCCAAGTATACTATATCTACCGGTTCACCTTTATCCACATGTTTATTAACTCCTTCAAAAAAGTGAAGCAGATTTGTGAGGCAAGACTTGCCCTGGGTAAAGCCATGCTGACTTTGTTCCATTAAACCATGTCTTTCTATATGTTCTGTGATTTTTTTTTTTTTTAAGTTGTAACTTTTTTATTGGTATCAAATAGTATCATACATGTCAGAATGCAAACAGTCACAATACCGTTACTCACAGCGAAAAGTAAATTAACTGAACATCATGACCAAAAGAACCTGGAAATACCAATTTTTCCAATCATCCATTCCATCCCCCCCTCTCGCACATAGTCATCATGTGAAAGATCATACAGATAATAATAAAGAATATAAGTCCTATTGATAATAGAAGAATAATACAGACAATTTGAAAAGTATAGAGAATCAGATCCATCTGTAACAGTCCCAAGTCTAAAAAAATCCTACAAACAGTCCTGTAAGAAGCATTACAGAGGAATCATGTTGCCTTATAGAAATCGAAAAACTGTTATACATGGAAACAATTATTGTGCATCTCCATCATTTAGTTTAGCTATGTCAAACCTTGAGGTGTTGTCCATTGCATATATTTATACCATATTTTGTGAAATTTAGCTAATGTTTGTGTTTATGGGCCGTAATTTTCCCCAAGGTATGCATAACTCGCACCCTGTCATAGACATCCTGGATTGCTGGGGGTGACGTATCCCTCCATTTTTTGGCAATTGCTCCCCTGGCTGCGGTTACGACGTATTTAATAAAAGCATTATGAAACTTAGAAAGCTGTGGTTGTCTTTGTTCAGTAACGCCTGCGATGGCACAAGGATATTGGCTCTCCGAGAACTGTTGTCAGCCAGCGAGCAACAGCATCCCAGAAAGGTGTAAGGCAGGGACACTGCCACCACATATGAAAGAAAGTTCCCGGTGCCTGGCATAATCTCCAACAAAACTCAGAACAGTGGCTCGTATGCGATGTAGCCTATCTGGGGTCAAGTACCACCTGTATAGCATCTTATACCCATTTTCAATGTGGGAGCAGATATAAGACCCTTACCCATTGAATAAGATATGTTTCCAATCCTCCAACGGCCAATGTTCCTGCAAATCCCTTTCCCAAGCAATAACATGGGAGCCTGGTCGCTTAACCCTCCCATTAGCATAGCATATATACGAGCTATGTGTCCTCTCACCTTCGCAGCTTGTATGCATAAGGCTTCAAATGGCGTGATCCCCAGCGGGAGCTCTACTGTCAACTGTTGTGGGTTAGAAAATGCAACACCTGGAGATAAAAGTAATGATCCTTAGAATCAAGATGGAATCTCGCGGATAGATTGGAAAGGACCGCACCCCACCAGGATCCCACATGTCAGATACCTGCATGATGCCCCTAACTTTCCATCTTCTGGCAATATCAGAGTGTGCTGCGTAACCAAAGGAGGTGTGGTGAAACAAGTGGGTGCTATGAAAATGTGTCCTCTGGCCCACTAAGACCGACCGCCAAGTATTCCAAATGGTGATTGTCGCCTGAACGGTGGCAGGTAGCTTAGCAGAGGGATCCAGGTGGATCTCCTCTGCCATAGTAATGCCGTGAGGGGAGATCTCCCACAATTGCCTGCTCTAATTGTACCCATGGCTTTTGGTGGGATTTATTATGCCACTCCACCGCCGCCTTTAGATGTGCAGCGCCTTGGTAACCCACAATTGGGCATGCCTAAACCTCCTTGTAACTTAGGAAGACATAAAATCTGCTTCTGATCCTTGGTTTCTTCGCCCGCCACAGATATTTAAAGAATCGCTCTGCCATTTATGTAGAAATTTTTTGGGTATTACTATCGGTAGAGTTTGCAACAAATATAAAATCCTTGGCAAATATTCATCTTTAGTACCGCTAAGCGACCCAACCAGGAGATGTGATAGCGATCCCACTCCTCCAGATCCTTGTAAATTCTGGCTAACAAGGGAGGGTAGTTAAGTTGAAAAAGATCCCTCGTACATCCTATGTAAATCCCCAAGTATTTTATTTTCTCTTTAGCCCACTTAAAGGGATGAGTCTTCCTGAGTTGGTCCACCATTACCGTCGGTACGGATACATTAAGCAATTCAGATTTTTCCCAGTTGATTTTAAACCCCGAGATCTTGCTAAACGCCGAGATCTCGTCCGTGATGGCCATAAGGATGAGACAGGGTTAGTTATGGTAAATAAAATGTCATCTGCGAATAAAGAAAGTTTAGAGGAAAATGAGCCAACCTTCACCCCCTGGATAGCTGAATTGGCCCTGATATGGTGCGTGAATGGCTCCAAAAAAAGAGCGAAAAGTAAGGGAGACAGAGGACACCCCTGGCGTGTGCCTCTACCCACAGAAAAAGGTTGAGAATACCCTCCATTAATCTTTAAGCAGCTTTCGGGGCCTCATACAGCTTTTGTATCCAGCGTATAAAGCGATCCCCAAAGCGAAAACATCTCATAGTGTGGAATAAAAAGGGCCAATGTACATAGTCGAATGCTTTTTCAGCATCAAGCGCTAGTAACAATAGAGGGGTATGGTGCTCACGAGCCCAGTCCATAAGACTTACTATTTTCCGAACATTATCGGAGGCCATCCGGCCAGGTAAATCCTGATTGGTCAGGATGTATCATTGCGGGAGCAGACTATTAAGCCTATTCGCCAATATTTTCGCCAGTATTTTCATATCCAAGTTAATCAGTGAGATCGGGCGATAGGACCCGCACAAGGTGGGATCACGCCCGGCTTAGCCAAAATTGTAACCCCTGCCAGATTAGCTGAAGAAGATAAGGACATATCCCCCTGAAGGGCATTAAAAAGCTTAACCAATAGTGGCGTAAGTTGTATAGCAAATTTTTTGTAAAAGCCAGCCGTCAGGCCATCCAATCCCGGGGACTTTCCCACCTTTAAGCTTTATGGCCCAGGTGACTTCCGCTGGAGTCACATCCCGATCCAAAAACTCTTGATTATCAGGGAGTATGGTTGGAAGAGAGGATGAGATAAGTAGTCTTCAATCTCTGGACTATTAATGGCTAAATCAGTAGCATACAATTCCGAGTAAAAACGTATAAAGCGTTGCCTAATTGCAGTGTTAGAGGTCAACATAGCACCCTGTTCATCTTTTATTTTAATAATATTATTTTGCATTTGTTGGACTTTCAATTTTCTGGCTAACTGACGTCCCGCTTTGTTCCCCCTTCATAGTATTTTTGCTGCGTAAGAGTGAGTGAGTGCGCTATGTGGGCCGCTTCTAATTCCTCCAAGTGTGCCCTGAGTCTGTCCATTTCTCCCAAGATTGCCTCATCTCCGCTACTCTTATGTTGGAGACCCAGTTGTTGAAGGCTCTGTAGCGTTCCGTTTTATCTTTGTTACGCTGCTTTTTCAAGAAGGAACCTCTGGCCACAAATTTCCCCCTGAGGACTGCTTTTAAACAGTCCCAAACTAACATAGGGGACAGACCGTCCTGGTCATTAAATATCAGATATTCCCTGATCTCCTCCTGCATCTGCAACACAAATCAGCCTCCTCTAGTAGACTCTCGTTCAGCCTCCAGAACCGCTGCCCCCTGTCATAGGAATTTAGTTCCAACTGGATAGTGATCGGGCTATGATCTGACCAAGTAATGAGGTCTATTTGTGGTTTTTAACTTGATTGACACAGCTTTTAGCTATGAGGAATAGATCAATTCTGGAGTAAGAACAGTGAGCTCTCGAGTAAAACGAAAAGTCTCTGCCCCTGGGGTTCCATATGCGCCACACATCCAGAGATTTAAATGAGTCAAGAAAGTTTTAAAGAGTTTACGGTCTTTCAGAGAAGTGTAAGCAAAACCCTTAGAATTATCTAGAAAGGGATTCAGAGTGATGTTAAATCACCCCCTACTATCACGTGACCTTCCGCCGCTTGTCTATCAAGGTACGAATACGACTTAGGTATGCACCCTGCCCACTGTTCGGTACATATACATTAACAAGTGTATATTTCTCCCGCCCATCACAACAATGAGTATGAGGTATCTCCCCTCTGGATCTTCGTACCTGGTTACCTCTTCATACATTACATCTTTGTGAATTAAGACTCCTACCCCCAAGTATTTATGGCTTAATGGGCGGGCACCCAATACTGAGCCGGGTAAGACGGGTGTTTAAGGAGGTATTCATGACGCCTCTTCAGGTGGTCTCCTGAATGAAGGCCACGGAAACCTGGTGTCCAATCAAGTCTGCATATAAACAATGCCGCTTATACGGGGAATTCAATCCCTTTGCATTAATAGATAAGTAATTGATGACCACCATGTTTTAATGTCAGGTAACTATGAGAAATCCTAGCCTGTACATTCCATATGCGCGGGACATCATGTACACGGGGCTCTAGTGTGGACTGACTCTGTGCCCAAGTGTTTCTAGTATGTCTGTGTTTAGCAGTAAGAACCTGTGACCTGTGCGAGAACCCCCAATTCCATTCCCCCTCCCCCCTCCCGCTTTACCAATTTCCCCTCTAGTGGACCATCGCCCCCGTCCAACCAAGATCATAATGGAGGAATTTGTCATCCAGGGTGACTGCCCCACCATCCCCACCAACTATTGTGAAGCCAGCTAGTAACGCTGAGCTGGCTTTAATGCTGAAATCCCTCAGAACTAATCGCTGTAGCAAAAAACAACTCTGTAGCTACAAGTAACAAGAAACAACAGTGTACCAAAACTATAAAATTATTCCCGACAGGAAGAAAATACTATGCAAACCAGCACTAGGCAATATGCCGTTCCAAACGAGGGTACTCTTCCAGCAAGGAAATCAAAAATGTCAGGTTTGGTTTTTGTGTTAATGAGGAGTCTGTTTGGCGCCTCAGTCTTTTGTCTCCTTTATTTACTCTCTGCCATTTCGGATACTCCTCTCTGCGGCTGTGAGGTTTGGGCGCCATTTGCAATTGATCAAAACCAGCAAATCCAGCGTTGTGCAAGAGGGTCGCAGCTTCCGAAAGATTTCGCACCCGGTGAGACTCGCCCTTTACCGAGAAACTCATCCCAAATGGGAATAGCCAGCGATCGAATATTTTCAGCTCAGTCGATCGTGACCGGTTTCATCTCCTGCCTCCGTCTGACAGTGAGGGGTGAAAGATCCGCGAAGATCATAATGGCTGTGCCCTTCCAAAGCCACGTGGCTTGCTTTCTCGCTATGATCATTAGCTTGTCTTTCTGGGCAAAATCATGAAAGCAGGCCAATATATCTTTGGGCTTGTTAGCCACGTTAGGTCCCATAACCCGGTGAGCACGGTCGATTTTAATATCCCCTCCGACTGTGTCACTGACCTGAGTCATTTCTGAGATCAACAGCAGCTCGCAGATCTGTTTTACTACCGCGACACATCTTGGTTTTCAACCGACTCCGGCACTCCCCGGAATCGTAAATTGTGGCGTCTAGAGCGGTTCTCTAAATCTTCCATTTTATCATGGAGCCGTTCCATTTCTTCACGAAATTGTTTATTTTGGTCGCGGAGGCCTTTGATATGTTCGCTGTTAGCGTCAACCCGGGTTTCCGTTTCAAAAATCCGACGGCCATGATCCGCTAGGTCACCTTTAAGCTCTTCTATGGATTCCATAATATTTTGCGTTTTGGTGGTCAGCTCATTTTTGAGATCCTCAAACCACAGCTTCATTTCCGATTTAGTCGGCAGGTCTCCCTCAGCAGTTTATCAGCCAAGGCTTCCTGCCCATCATCCTCGGCTAATCGGGGGTCGGCAGCCGCCATGTTATCCGCCACTTGCTGGTTCCCGTCGCAGTCTTGCTTCTGGTACGAATACTTTTTAAAGTCCACAGCTTTGCGTCTCGTTGACATCAGTACAGGCAGGAATGATCCGCCAATGTTTTAAGATAGAAAATTGTAGCTGATGCGTACGATATTCTGAGGATTATAGTAAGAGGTGGAGGAGCTCTAGTTTAGGCAGCCATCCCTTGCTATGACGTCACTTCCTCCTATATGTTCTGTGATTTTGATGTTTAGAACACTTTCCACTATTTTTCCTGGCACTGAAGTCAGGCTAACCGGTCTGTAGTTTCCTGCTAGCATTTCGTAATCTTTTTCACCATCCTGGTTGGATGGATGGTAGTTAACCTCCTCCCCATCACACCTGTAGATATTCCAGAGTATAGTTAGGTTCCTATAGAATTTGTATCCTACTTAACTTTTTGGAATCCTTAATGTATAGTGCCACACCACCACCACTTCTATCTGCTCTGTCATTTCAACGTATTTGGTACCGTGATATCATTGTATTCCATCAGTTGACTTTTTCCACCGGCTCTCTGAGATGCCTATTATGTCAATATCTTCAGCTTGTGCCATACACTGTGACTCTCATCTTCTTTTTCAGAGGCTGCGCATTTGCATTCAGGTGCCTAAATGTATTTTTTTTTTTTTTTTTAGAAACAAAGAAACATGATGGCATTAAAAAAACATATTTTCCCAGCTCATTGACTGGCAGTTGATTCAGGTAATAGGGAATCAGCTTTTTACCCATCCTCACCGTCAGGGCAGTCTGATTTCTCTTTAATGGTATTCTTTGTGAATACCCTGCTCCGAGCCATGCACTCCTGTCGGCTTTCCCCCATGATCCTGGTTTAAATCTTTCCTCTGTTTTAGTGGCATCGTTCAAGCTCATTAGCTAAATCTGCCACTTATCTTCTACAGTTCACAAATAGCTTTGACTGGGGGAGTTGCTTACTGAGCATGAAGCTTGTTCCGCCACTCAGGATGCATAATTAATGGGACTGGAGCCCTGGGATCACTCATGGGCTCTCTCAGTCGTGCACCTGCATTGCCAGATTTCGCTTTTGTATCTTCAATCTCCCCATTGTTGCTGTTTTTCCACATCTCAATCTCCTCGTCTCATGAAAGCAATGGATGGTAGATATACTGTAATAAAGCTTGCATTTATACCGACAGGGTGGCAAACCAATCTACAAAAGGCCGAATGCTTCTGAAATGTGCCTACAGCCTTCGGTGACCAACTGGCTCCAGGCTGACCAGTCCAGGTTTTAACCTAATGTATTTTCTTAGAGAAATCAAAAGTATAGCTCTCGGCATGCACGTGGTAAGGTGGGTGGATCTAAAATCAGAACGAGCTAGCCTGTCCAGAAAAAGTGGTGAGCTGGCAATGCTAATAAAGCCACATTTGGGACAGAAAGTCTGGCAACTAGGGATGTACAGAGGCAAAAACCTTTCATTTTGGCTCATGCATGCATTTCATAGGCCACTTCCAAATCATCAACATTAAATCCCGTTTCCAGCACAGATATCTCCCCAACATCGTCCTCTGTAAAAACTGAAGCAAAACATTCAGTTAGTCTTTCCGCTATGGCCTTGTCTTCCCTTTCGATCATCTAACGGTCTAGCCGACTCCCTCCCAGGCTTCCTGCTCCAGATGTGTTTGAAAACGTTTTTATGATGAGTTTTCGCCTCTATGGCCAACTTTTTTTCCGATTTTCTCTTTGCCTGCCTTATCAATGTTTTGCAACCAACTTGCCAGTGCTTCTGCTTTTTCGTTTGACTATAATAGCCTCTTTCACCGCACCTGTTCACCGACATATTTCTGAGTGGTCTCCTTCAATACAGAAATAACAAAAATGAGACAATTCCAGTCGTATCCTAAGAGAAGCTTGGTTTCACCGTCTCAGTACAGGCAGACCAAAGTGGATCTGAATAGTCATTTCCAGAAATGGAAATGTTCAAACAGGCCTAGGGCCACTGAGTGCTTCATATGAGCTCTGCTTCCTTCTCCCCTCGCTGCCGGATTCAGCTCTCACCTTCGGTTCAGTCACAGAGCTTGTATGGTGCCAAGTAATGCGCCACACTCATGAGTGGCTACACGGGACCCTCTCTGCCACTGGGAGTCCTGCTCCAGCTCCTATCAGGAGTCATGATCCAGTACAGAGAGTGGTAATACCACTGAATGCTGTCGTGAGCTCATGCCACTCTTCCAGTTGCAATTCGGCAGGAATTCTCTGGTTACATAAGAAACTGAACCACTGGTTTAAGCCTCTGAGGGGAACTTTTCCACAGCCCCGCTGCCTGCTCCTTGCAGCTTCACCAGTTCCACCCTCAGAGGCTCCCCAGGCCAAGTACTTCAGTCTCTGTTGCCTATACTTTCCTTCCAGGGTGACAAAGCTACAGGTGCAAATCATCTCACCCCAGTCAGTGAGCTGGGCTTAAGCAGACATAGTCCCAGGTTGTCCCAGCACTTTAAAGTCTCTATAGCTTTACTTTATCAAACCAGATCAGTGTCAAACTCATGATAAGAAATCAGCTCTCACCTTAATCCTCTTGCACACTGTTCACAGTTGCTTCCTGCACAGCGAAACCTTGGGCCTCTATGGGCCAGGTTCCTACTGCCACCTCCCACCATAGTCTGCAGCTGAGATTTGTCCTTCACCTTTCACTACGGCTACAGCCACATCCACCCCACGGCAGGGTTCACTTAAAGCTCCTGACCTGCAGGCTCCATGGGTGTTTCCTCTTCTGGAGGCATCTCCAGAACTCATCTCTCAAATCCAACTCATCCTCAGGGCTGCTCAACACCTCCACCTCCTCTGTCTCTTCATCTGATTCTAGTAGAGCTCCTTCCTCTTCCTGTCCCACCCCCTCCTTCAGACAAACTCTCCCACCACCAGGAACCCTAGAAATAGGACTCTTCTCCCACCACGCCTGGGCTCTCTCATCCTCTCGATAGGGCAAAGCCTGGGAAGTTCCTCCCTCTCCAGAACCCCTGTGCCTTCTGGGAGCTGGAGTCCACCTCCTATTTGGATCCCCTTCCCAAGGTTTCCTTACAGCCCCCCTTCATGTATTCATCGGGGACGATATTGCCCATCACAATACGTAAAGGTAACACAAGAAATATGTGTGGGGGGAGCGGGGCTGCATTTTAATGAGGGGCAGCCACCCTCACAGTGAAGGAGCTTTGAGAAGTATACAAGTTGCCAGCGTGTCCTAATACATTGCGTCATCATAATTCATAGTTACTCCATCCCTTGGGGGAGGGGAGTTTATTATCCTCCTCGTGACTTCCTTTGCCTTCCATTCTCCAGGTCACCAGTGACAGGGGCAGAATTCAGAGAGGTGAGTGATTCTGTGACCCTGAGACGCGTTCAGACAAAGCATGGCTGGCGAGACCAGAAACGGAGAACTGCCAACTCTGGCCTCTCCTTCCGTTCCCAGGTCCCAAAGCTTCATAGCAGGGCCGCAGAAGAGGCAGGAGATCACAACTATCGTGCAGGTGTGTACATACCTGGGCAGCCCTGGTTCGAATAAACGCAGGTGCCTCTCTTGTGCTGGGAGAACAGGGGCGATATCGCGTCGCAGCCTGATGTGGTTCAGTGAAAAGCTTGTAGTGGCCAGGAAGAGCGAGAGAGCCTGCAGAATTTCATCCCCTTATCTTACCTCAAGCCAGGTGTGGCACAAGGAAACCGAGGCTCAGTCAGGGTGCTAAGGGGTTCTAATCCCGGCACCACCACTGGTTTGGTGTGCTCTGCAGCAACTCGCTACCTCCACGTCTCTTGCCATGTAATCAGTAAGTACTCAGGAGCTTAACGGCCCCCTCGTTCAGTCCAGTCCACAAAGCTAGTGCTGTAAAAGGGGTAGGCAAGTAAATCTTTCCAAATCCCCTTACTCCTTCCTAGAAAAGTCATTCCTGCTGTAAGCACATTTTACTTTGGGAAACCATTGTAGCTTCTTGTAGATTTCTTATTAAAGGAGGTTTCTATGATGCACCATTTTCCGCTGCAAGGCTGCTGTCTGCTCGGGTTTTTAGGGTTACGAGTGCTTTTGCTTGAGATGTTTGCATAGAGAGAAGATAATTTGGGGTAAGCATTTTTAATTTGATATCATACCTGTGTGTATGTTGTTTATGTAGTGTTGTAATGTGCCTTGAAATGGTTTCCTAGGGTGGAATATACGTATGGACGTTGGCGGGAGAAAGTGCTTAGTACACCTCTATATCTGTTGCCTATCCTTGGAATAGGGTAAGGGCACAGGGATCGAAGATTCGGGATGCTGCAGGTCAGTTTGCTGGTACAGATTTAAAGCAGCGCAGCTTTTCCCCCAGGCTTTAACTTTCCTGTGACTTTCGTAAGAGAGAAACTTTTGCAGAGGGGAAAAAAAAGCTTCGAAGCAAAATCTGCTGCCAGATTCCTGGAGGGGCTTTTACCAGATCCTTTAGTCTGGCTCTCAGGCAAAAGTCCCACAACACAGGATTGTGCCTCCCAATTTTCTGCCCTTCGGAAACCGCAGGAAATGAAATCCTCTGGCAAAAGCTGCACTATTTCAGATCAGTGTGCGCATAAGCAGACACACACACACACACACACACACATCTGCATGCAGTTATACACTGTGAGCTACTTTGGGGTTTTTTTGCCTGGGTTATTCGGCCTGAGGTTAGTTATCTTCCATATGGTTCCCTGTCCATGACAAGTATTTAAATGCACGTTAAATCTCCAAATCCCACATCAGCCAGAGATTCCTGCTTTGATTTAGTCCTGTCAGTGTGGGGCTTTGTCCGGCTTCCCAGTCTCCTGCCCTCCGGCTCCTGCCTCTGGGAATCCGGTTCTTTATTATTTAGATATTGCTGTTTGTCTGCCTGGATGGAGAACACTTCTAGTGGGCAGGGTGACAGGAAGTGCTATGCAGGCCTCCTCTAGTGTCTCCCTTCTCAGGGCTCTGCTGCTCCCCTTCTGTCATCTCAGCATTTAGAAATAGTCAAGGAATCCAAAGTTGCTGACTCTGGAATTCAGTTTCAACCAGCGGTTTCTGCATGCCAGGCTTTCCTCCTCCTCCCTCAAGTCCTGTAGTCCAGGGCTACTTGCTGGGCAAGTGAAATTAATCAAACAGTTGCCAAGTAGTAAAATAAAAAGTGTGCTGCTAAAGTCAGGGATAGGTGCAGAGAGGAGCACCAGAAGGGAAGGAGCAGGGTTAGGGAAAGGGCGCTGGGTTTTTCCAGCTTATTCTGGGCAAGGATTTTCAGCGGCGATAAGAGGACAGGAATTCGGGAGACATTTTTCCCTACAGATGCAAAGTCACTTTCCCTCAGCTGTAGCTTTACATGGCTGGCAAGTGACTTGTGGTTGGAAAGGACTCGGGGTAAGCTCCCATCACCGCGGGGGATTTGTGGATACTTTCCGTACATTTCAAACTGCTTCTGCCTCTCTCTGTTTCTCCGCAGACTTTTCTGCTTGCTCCATTCCTCAGCTGCCTTCCCCCTGGGTCCTCTCTGGCGGAAGCGACTTTCTCTCCATGCCCCGTCACAGAAAACACTCAGACCTCCACCTAAAACAGAGCTGTCTGCCTTTGCATGCCTCTTTGTATAACTTTGTTCAGAGGCCTCTTTTTTTCGAAAGCCGGATAAAACAATGGTGTTCCCGCGTTTACCTGGGGCTTGCTGTGCAGAGTGATGGGAAAGCGGCAGAATCTGGCTCCTGACTTCAGCTACCTCGGATTTTTGAAGGGGTTGCTTTTCACGGGCTCACAGATAACCTGCCTTTTGGGATGCAGGCAGAAGGAGATGCCTTTCACAAGTACCACTTACTGGATTCTCATTCCCAGCTGGCCCCAGCGTCCTATTGTGGATCCACAGACCGTCTGAAGTGTCTCACAAAATCTCCCCCGTAAAGCTTTCCAAGTCCTGGGATGAGGGAGCAGGCCCCGCGCTGCCACTGCAGCCTTGCCACCCAGCACCTGCCCCTGAGGTCGGCCTCCGCTTGCCTCGGCCATAACGTGAGGTGAGAGCACTCTTCTCTCTGAACCATTCATGGGATGGCCGAGGGAAGCAGTCCGAGTCTAAGGAACCTGTGTTTATTTTCACGTACGCCCCTGACACACACGGAAGAGGAAGCCTGACTCAGTAAAAGTCTCCAAACAAATGCACATTCAGTAAATGTTACTGCTAACAACCAGGGACATGCAGAACTCGGGTTTACGAACTCCTTCTTATTGGAATTATAAACACCGATGTCTACAAAACATTCTAAAAATAGTCTGACCTGTTCCTCCGCTCTTCTTAAATTGTAGATCAGGTCAGTCTTAGCCGGAGCTTTTTCACTTAGCAGCTGATGCTGCAGGGCAGGATACAGGTGCATGGGCAGAACCCGTGCGTGGGTTTCCATACTGGAGTAGCAGGTGCTACAGGGCACGCCGGTGTGTACATCTCAGTACTGGATTAACAGCGGGTGCTGCACGACAGGACTGAGCGGCGCTGGCAGGGCTGTGTCCGAGTCCTAGTACTGACAGAGCAGGAGATGCTGCACTGTGAGTGCTTTGGGCCACTTTGATTTATTTTATGAAAACTAGTAAATGAAGATAAATAAACCTAACTACATGTGTCTCTCTGGATCCAGTACTTTTCATATCCCCTGCACACACTGAAATCATCGGCTTGGTGTGCTGCAACAGTCAAAAAAGCAAATACAATGCTAGGAATTATTAGGAAGGGAATGGGGAATAAAACGGAGAATGTCATAACGCCTCTGTATCACTCCATGGTTAGACTGCACCTTGAGTACTGTGTGCTATTCTAGTTGCTGCATTTCAAAAAAGATATAGTTGCACTGGAAAAGGTGCAGAGAAGGGCAACCAAAATGATAAAGGGCATGGAACTGCACCCTTATGAGGAAAGTATAAAGAGGTTAGGGCTGTTCAGCTTGGAGAAGAGACGGCTGAGGGGGGATATGATAGAGGTCTTTAAGATCATGAGAGGTCTTGAACGAGTAGATGTGAATCGGTTATTTACTTTTTCAGATAAAATAAGGACCAGGGGGCACTCCATGAAGTCAGCAAATAGCTCATTTAAAACAAATCAGAGAAAATTCTTTTTCACTCAACGCACAGTTATTCATTACTAGAGGATGTGATTAAGGCGTTTAACGTAAATGGGTTTAAAAAAGGTTAGGACAAGTTCCTGGAGGAGAAATCCAAAAACAATCAAGTTTACTTAGGGAATAGCCACTGCTATTAATTGCATCAGTGGCATGGGATCTTCTTAGTGTTTGGGTAATTGCCAGGTTCTTCAGACTTGGATTGGCCTCTGTTGGAAACAGGATACTGGGCTTGATGGACTCTCAGTCTGACCCAGCATGGCAATTTCTTATGTTCTAATTTTCCCCCTCTCCCCCTCAAAAAAATTACCAAACTCAAAGACTCTGGCTGTGCATTGGAACACATAACATGATTTCTGTGCCTGAAAAAGTCACCAAACTTCTTGTTTCTTGCTGATGTGGTTACTGCAAACTGAGAGTGCAGCAGGTTTGTGAATGGTGGGCAAACTTCATGAGCCACTGTTACTTAGTCACATAGATGGTTAGGGCTGAAAGAAGACTAGAGGTTCATCTTGTGAGTGCCTAACAGCTCTCTCGATCTGGTAATTCGGTATCTATAGCCTGATGCCAGATCTGGTGATCAGCTCAGAATTGCTGGCATAGAGCTTTTCTCTGGTGTGTAGCTCTCTCGAACCGTTGATGTTGTAGTCGAGTTTGGAAAGTGTTTCCTGGAGAAAATCAGACATAAAGCTTTGTCAGTGGCATTTTGTTTTAAGAATTCAAGATAGCCGCACCGGAGATATTCCAGTTACATGCCATTCCCCCTGATGAAGCCTTGCAGAAGGCAATACGAAGACGTCTTTGACGGGAATTTTTTAAGGATGTACAGTTGAGAAAACACAGGAAGCGTTTGAAGAAGCTGCGGGCTTCTCACCATTTATTGAAACACAAAATTTATGAAGAAGGCTGTCATCATCATGAGTACATCACTATAACAATAATTTTATGAAGTGCTATCATTTCAATTGTTGTATTTCTTTATATATGCAATCATGTGGGGGTTTGGTATGTACGAGTTAGTTGTGAAACTGATTAACAACTCTAGAAAGTCTTTTGTTCCAAGACTTCTCTGTTAACGCCCAGATGGCGGTCTGATTCTTTGTACATCCACCGCCCACCCCCACCCCCGGGTTCTGGATTCTAACCTCAGCCGGCCCACTGAGCTCAGAGATGGGCTGGAGCAGAGGGAGCGAGGAGCCTGCAGTTACCGCATGATTCTTTGGAAGTGGATCGGTAGGCTCCTTCCGTCCCCATCCGGGAACAATTAAAGTTCATTCAAATGATCAGCAATGCGTCGGCATAAACCCGCTGCTTAGGCGTTGCTAGCGTGACTTGGCGTTTCCAGCTTAGCAGACTGCTCATCCGGCGTGACCAGGCGCAGGCTCCGCTGTGTAACACTCATCCCTGCTCTGCCTGGCAGAGGGACCTAGGGCAGCGGTGACCAGGTGGTCTCCAAGAGGCATTCCCCCCCAGCCCCCTTCTCTGGCATCGGCCTAATAGTGAAATCATCTTGTTCAGATTTGCCCGGTGCCACCAAAGAATCAGTATGATACGTGAGAAAATGTCACTGTGCACGTTTCACGGTAATTCACAATACTCTCCGTCTGAGCCACAAGAGGATTATAACAGAAGCGTGAACGCACCACGGAGGACCGAGACCGAAAAGGCAACCACATTTATTGCTAATCCCAGATTTATAGGCAGGCAGGAATAAATGCTACAAGACAAGCACATTAAAAAGCTTCTTTTACATCCATTTCCCTGCTATGTTTGCCAGATATTCTAGTTTCTACGGGACAGGCCGATTCTGCTTTCCACAGGGGACTCCCATGCCTTCAGGTGAGTTTGCGATATATTCCTTCCTGTTTCAAGGGTGTTAGAGTCAAGGGCTATAAAAGTCAAACTGGAAAGTACTCCTTGGAGGGCCACGTTACAGAACATGAGAACAGGCCGGGACAGGCAGTAAAACCGGGACTCACTGTGCCTGCTCCTTAAGGCCCAGAGTCAGCCAGCAGCCCTGGTAACGGTAAACTTTATTCCCATTTCGTAATATTTACCTGCCTCTCTCAGTGCAGTTTGTTCTCGTCTTGACGCCTGGATGTCTCGGGGTTTCGAGGGCTCGACGCACGCTCGGGTGTCCTGCGCTTCCTGTGTGTGTCGTCCCCCGTGCACTCAGGGCATCCAGCCGGTGGGTGAGAAGCTGAGAAGGTAATTCAGCTGGCGGGTGAATCAGGATCTGAGTTTCACCCGCTGCCCCATTGTTAGGAATGAGAGGAAAGTGGAGGCAGAGGGTGCTAAAGAGAGGACACGGAGGTTTTCAATAGTGGGACAAGCAATCATCATCTAAAGTTCCCCCTTACTGATTTATTTATTCCACTTTACATTCTGCCAATTCCATCGCTTCAAGGTGCATTGCATCTTTTACGTTCACGACTCAATATACGTTTGTGCAGTAGTAAGAATATTGCAATAGAAAAGGAAGGGACGGCAGGAGTAAGGAAAAGAAGCAGCAAGTGAGGGCAAGAAATAGGCAAGTCGATGGTAAAACTGTGGCTAGGGAGCCGGCTGGGTAGTCCAGGGGGCAGTGCCCTACGCTGCCACGCGGAGGCCTTAGGGTGGGGTGGTGTGGGCTGGGGATGCTGTTGACACGGGGTTCACAGCGCCCCGGGGAGGGGGGGGGGGGGCGGGGGGCGGAAGGAAGGAAGGAGTCCCAGTCATTGCGCAATGGCGCCACCTAATGGGCAGACTTAGGGTTCCAGAAGCAGCCCTGGCGCACGGCCGCCCACCCGCCAGCAACGGTCACTGCAGTGCCCTGGGCTTCAGTGAGCTGGGACGGGAGGAAAACATCCCCCGGGTGCTTGTGAAATGAAGACTCATGGGTTCCGACTGAAGGGGAAGCCCAAAAACATCCAAAACAATTCTACAGCTGGTATTAGGGCCGTAAATGTTCCTGCACTTCCTTGGGGAAAGGAGGGGAAATTTGGATTGTTAGCCTGCCTTTTCCAAATAAGGCTGAAAGTGGCTTACAGCATTTTTAAAAATACAATAATTCCCTGCCCAAGAGAGCTTACAGTTTACATGGGTACCCGTCGTGTGTCAGTGGAAGAAGCGGCTTTGAACGCTGATTTCCCTGGGATGCAGCTAGATCACGCCGTCTCCTTACCCATGGGCCCTGCGCCATTACCCCACGCCAGCCGAGCAAGCTGATCCAGGCCCCGCTGCATCCTGTAAGGAAGTCGTAAGCACAAATCCCAACTATGCAGTGCAACAAAACCAGGGGTGCATCAGCCTATTGAAAGGGACCCGGAGCCAGGTGGCAACCCGAGCCGGCCTGTGTTTTAGCAGAGTTATAAGTCATGCTTAGTGCCGGCTCACAGGGACATCCATGGCTAAACCTCAGTCTGCAATGGGCCGGGAGCCTCCGTGACCTTTCAGCTGGCTCAATCCGTAGTTGCATCGGCCCCTGGGTGTCTCTGGCAAACTTCATCACATTAGTGCCGAACCCAAAGCCTTCAGTGTCCCACATCCCAGGTCGCTCTCTCTTCAGCCCCAAACTTATCTTGAACCTGGAGCCTGCGTAACCTTTCCCTAACTGGACATCCAGTAGCCTTCAGGGCTTTATTTTGGCGCCTCAGTCCTCAGCCTGTTACTGCTTCGTCCAGCGCCGGCTTCACTGGCAGAGTTGCGTAGGGAAGGATTAAGGTTAGAGGCACGGAAAGAAATGCCTGCAGAGCGTGGCATTGCCCTGAACCCCGCGCCGGGCAGACGTTGGTCTTTATCTGCCATCACTGACCGTGTTACTTTGTATGTGGGCGCAAGGCGGCTTACGGACTGCCACCTAAGAGCAATAATACTGGCTGGTCAGGCTGAAAACAAGGCAGCTGTCGCTTATTCCCGCTCCGTTGTCCGTCTCTTGGTGGTGAAGGCCCAGCAGGTGACCTGCCCTGCAATGACAGTATTAGGCCATGAGTCCCTCCGAGCTGCTCGTCCAAAATTCCCTAGGCTCGCTTAGTTTTATCCCCATTTACTTTCTCCAAAATAAGCTGCATTTGCAAGTTGCATTGCAATGATTTCGGGGGTTGCTGCGTGCATAGAAGATATAGAGTGGTTTTCTGCGCAAATGACCAACATGCCAGCCAGCTCCAGCTCTGGGCCTGGATAATGCAAACAATTCAGATCCAATATTCGTGTCCTGCAGATGGAAAGCAAAAGACTGAATGTCTCTTCTGCAGAGGGGGTGGCCAGAGAAACAGCAGGTGCCCAGTGAGGATGGACCCTCCCTGCCAATAGGCAGACTATGGAAGGGCCGTGATCTCAGACTTCCTTACAAAAAAAAACACCATAAACCCATTTGGCTTAAGTGAAGGCATGCCATAAACATTCTCAGGAGCCCAAGCTGGCTTTCTTAAGCTGGAATAAAGCAGCTGAACCTGCCCCCAGCTGCTTCTGTTCTTTTTTCTAATTAAAGGGATCTCACCACCAAGGCCCCAGCGAGACCCGTCATCGCATTTGATAGAGCTGCCCTTGGGGAAGGGAACTAACTTCACACAGGCATCGATTTCTTCGCTTGGACAAAATGAATTTCACACCATTTAATGATGATTGTTATTTTCTGCAGGCGCATTAAGACTGGCATCATTTAGACAAGAAAATAAAAGGGCTGCCATTCATGCATCAGGAGGCAGGTGCCAGGGCTGGGAGAGGGTGAGGGCAGCAGGGGAAAGTCCCAGTGATGTCTGCTGGTCAGCTTCATGGGTCCAGAGGGAGCCGCAGGACTTAACCCATTGCCAAGGATGCTGGGGAGGGGAGGGGAGTTAAAAATGGGAGGAGACGCCTGGTGCCCCCAGGCACGTCACAGGCGAGGACTGATCCTATAACGAGAACTGGGATCTGTTCAGGCCGGGTGCCCAAAAACCTGCTGATCTCTGATTTCCAGGGCGAGGAGAAGGCGGGAGCCCCGAGTGCCATCATCTCAGCACCTTCAGTCAGACTTCAGAGCATGGCCCGTGTGAGAAATATTCATAAACTCCTTTCATGCACTTTATGAATATTCTGTGGAGAAAACCCCCTTTCTTCAGATAACAAGAGGGGCAGCAGTGTGACGCACCGATCTCTCATTATTCAGTGGTGCTGAGATTTAAGTGAAAGTACAAACCCCTGCTAGGGGCGCATGAAATAAAAGCCAGGTGCCGGGAAGCTGCTGAGGTGTCTCTCAGGATCCTCTTTGTCCCCCTCGCTGGACACGGCTGTCCCTTCACACCCGCCACAGCTCACAGACATCGCCCACCTCAGGAGAACCCAAAGCCTGGGAAAGGATTCAGTTCACAGCGGGTTCCAATAATTTATTATCACAAACATGGAGATAGCCGGGTAAGTTCCACAGGCTTCCCCGGGAGGGAATGCAAACAGCCGGGAGCAAAATAAAACTTCCTTAGCAGCACAGCAAACCCCTCAGTGTAGGGGAATCGTTCTCTGTGCTGGTGATCCCACAGCTCCTCCTAAGAGCTTCCCTAGAACAAGCCAGGCCTTCAGCCTAGGAGGAGCGTAGAGAAGATAACTTTCTCCGTACGGTAATGCGTCCTGCCTGGGACAGAAAACGAGCACAGCCGGCCAGCCTCACCCTATGTACCATGGCATCGCCCAGGCTTGAGACCCAACCACCATTCTTATACCGTCTGCCATTACGTCCTGTGGACAGAGATTAAATGTAGGTCATGCAGAGGTTGCAGGGTCACAGAGAGAAGAACCGGGACCCGAGCCGCAGCAGATTTGCCGGTGTGCTGTTAACTCCCCCGTGGTTTCCTGGAAAAGTCCCACCTCTTCTCTCGGTACGGACAGTAAGGGAGAGTCGTGTTGGCCCCCTAAAACCCGGGATTCCTGATGCCTTCTCAGCCTGAAAGCTGCATCTTGAAAGCATTGCACTATTTAAAGGAATGTGCAATTCTGCAGCTCCCCGCAACACTGGGTTCATTACGGCATACTGAAAATGCAGTTAAACACCCATTGCATATTAATAATTGTGAAAACATACAAAATACATAAAGGTAATGAATAAAACTGGCATGGCATGCAAACGCTTCCCTAAAGGAAAGACAGCCTGCAAGTGCTTTGTAAAGACGAGGCCTGGAAAAGCCCTGGAGCCTGCTCCTCCGCAGGCTGCAGCTCTGAATGGGGCTCGTGCCATCTGATCAGCTTTTTCAAAGAGCAGGAAGAATCAGAAGGCAATCACCTCTGCTTCTGATAACAATCATACAGAAGATCTGTACAGAACGGAAAGAAGTAACTCGTAGACACAGACCCCCAGACGCATACCTTAGGGACTTTCTGTGGGGGGGAGAGAGATGGAACCGAAGTGAGAGATGGAGAATCATGAAGCGCCCAGTTAAAGGTCAGCAGAGAAAGGGAGGTGGGATATTGCCCCTGTGCAGGTCCCTGGTGAGACCTCACTGGGAATACTGAGTACAGTTCTGGAGACCCCACCGTCAATAGGATATAAACAGGATGGAGTCGCTCCAGAGGGGGGAGGCTGCTAACATGGGCAGTGGTCTTTGTTCTAAAGCATAGGGGGACAGACTTAAAGATCTAAACATGTACCCTATAGAGGAAAGGGGAGATAGGGGAGATAGGATAGAGACATTCAGATATTTCAAAGGTTTCCATGCAGCCTCTTTCAATGGAAAGGAGGCTCTAGATCGAGGGCTCATGAGATGAGGATGAAAAGGGATGGACCTAGGAGTAATCTTAGGATATATTTCTTTGCAGAGAGGGTGGTGGATGCATGGAAAAGTCTCTGAGTGGAAGTGGTGGAGACAAATACAGTTTCTGAATCCAAGAAAGCCTGGGATAAATGCAGGGGATCTCTGAGGGAGTGATGAGAATCATAAAGCTAAATTAATTGGACGGATGGGCCATACGGCCTTTTTCTGCCACAGGTTTCTCGGTTTCTGTGCTAAAGCAGTTTGTCGGAGCGTAAAACCTGAAAGCTGGAGGGGCTCAGCGTGCTCCCCTCAGAACTTTCTCATGCTCCAAGAGGTTTTTCCTGAGCTGCTTAATTAGAGATGGAGGTGTCCTCCTGACCAAGAAGTTGGTGAAAGAGAAATGAACTTTAGGCCTGGCCTTTGCAGCGGTGCCAGAACTGTGTGCACTGGTGCTGAGCGACTGTCTCTGTCCTTACAGGGAATCGAAGCCTCAGTGCTTACCTGTCTGCTCCAGGTAAGCGGCTTACAGACCCGCCCTCTGACGGACTGAAAAGAAACAGCCTTTCAGACAGCTGTGCTCGGTTACTGTGTAAACCGCTTCAAGAGTTACAAATCTTTTAAAATACAAGTGGATAAATAGAAACGTAATTAATAATTCCAGTAGTCTTGGGCTCATCGCCGCTAGCCCAACAATAGCAGCAGCGAGGGCACGCCTACCCCCTGGGACCTGTCGCTCCTATAATGAGCCATTTCTAGCTCCCCTTAAGTGATTAGCATGGAGGGTTGCTATCAGTGGGCACTCATTTTGTTTTTTACCGAAGCATTGATTTTGATTATTTTATGTCTGTTATTTTATTATACTAGTGATTACTGTATTGGGAGATGTCTATACGGTTTACGTATATTGAATGTTGATGTTTTACTGTAATCCGCACAGGACAGCAGAATATCACATTTATAAATAAGCAAGTGAATATGCTGCAGAGAGTTTGGGGAAATTTTAATAGTGCTGAATTTTTATTTTTTATTTTTTTGCTGGAGACTCAAACATCTAAACTGGATTCCCAGGAGCTAAAAATGCCACAGATTGCAGCAGACTGCAGAGCCCTTAAAATATATTTATTTATTTAAAACATTTAATATTCTGCCCTCTCAACAATAGATATTCAGAGCGAATTCCACTGTCACCACATAATCTTACAAATAAAAACGTAGAACAACTCATTACATCAAACAAAGCCATTCAGAAACCTTAATAAAATGAATTACAGAAAATAAGATCAACTTCCATCACAGCAGGGATATACTTAGTTATTTAAAAACGCATAGCCCACATTATCAGAACTGCCAAAAATAAGTTTTTTCTTAAAGCTTTTCAAATCCGTTTCAGCCTTCCCCAGCTCACGGTTACTGATTCGGTAGGATCATAGTTAGGGCAGAAAAAGGCCATGCGGGCCATCCAGTCTGCCCTGCTATCCTGTCCACACTGCTAAGGACCCATCCCAGCTGCCAGCCCTCAGTCCTGGCTCTGGCACTGAGTCTGGGCCCCAGTGTAACAGCGCTGTCCGAGCTGACCCAAGGGGGCAGCAGCCTGGTGGGTTCCTGTTACAGAGCCTCCATCTCCTGGGTACAATGCTGAGACCCGGCCTTTCCCCCCAGGGTGCAATGTTCACAGGCAGAGGCTTCTGTTCCCTGGGTAAGAGTTCAGTGAACCTGCCCAGGTCGGTATGTGGGGCCTCAGCTGTCTGAATGTCCGAGGCCTGTTTGCAACCTCTGGGGGTGGACATTGAGTTTCTGCCAAGGTGCCCAGCCTCCGCCATGGCTTTGGAGGGTGGGGATCCGCGCACGGTGCACGGCTGAGAACGTGGCCCCTTATCTCGCCAGTCATTCCCTCCCAGGGGAGGCGCTTGACCTCTTGGCCGGAGAGAGTGATGGGAATAATAAGGCGCCCCCGAGGTGTCCGCAGGCAGGAGGAGGAGGAGGCCTGTGACAGGGGCCTCCCTGAGAGACCTGCCAGCGCCGCGGGCGTAGGAGGACCTTGCAGAAATACCCGGCCCCGGCAG
Source organism: Rhinatrema bivittatum (assembly GCF_901001135.1). Lineage (NCBI taxonomy): Eukaryota > Metazoa > Chordata > Amphibia > Gymnophiona > Rhinatrematidae > Rhinatrema > Rhinatrema bivittatum. The sequence goes on from NC_042624.1 coordinate 118,898,816, forward strand.
CAAGAGGCTTTCCAAACCTGGCACTGACGCGGCGGCGGCGGCGGCGGCTAACGGCGCTCAAAGCTTTCTCTTTCCCGCGCTCCCTCTCCCAAAAACACGGGAAGGTGGGGGAAGCTGCACGAGGCTTTCTGTAATGTCCGGGTCTTTACCGAGACTGCGATTTCGGGCGCACGAGCCTGTATCCGGCTGAAGTTTCTCCGAAGCTGAGCTGGGGCGCGTCTGGAGTTTTCGGGGGGACCCCATTATGCAAAAGAAATGTGGATTTGTCTCCGCTGCATCAGGCGGGAGGGCCGCTCTATCTACCCCCCCCTGCTGCCGGGTCACCCTGCCCTGCCGCTGCCATCAGGGCGGAGGGCCGCTTCTACGCCCCCTGCTGCCGGATTCCCTGCCCTGCCGCTGCCATCAGGGCGGGAGGGCCCGCTCTACCGCCCCCTGCTGCCGGGTCCCCTGCCCTGCCGCTGCCATCAGGGCGGGAGGGGCCCGCTCTACCGCCCCCTGCTGCTGGATTCCCTGCCCTGCCGCTGCCATCAGGGCGGGAGGGCCCGCTTTACCGCCCCCTGCTGCCGGGTCCCCTGCCCTGCGCTTCGGGGTGTCCCGGGCAGTTCTGCCAGCGCCGTTTGAAGAAATGCAGAGGGGAGGGGCGGCCCTGACGCGCAGAGCAGCCGCTGCTCCTTGTGACCTTGGGCAAGGCCCTTCCCCGTCCATTGCTTGGCATTTTCCCCCCCCCCCATAGACACAGAGTGGGAGGAAAGCCCTAGTGAATCGGGCCCTTGGACTGCGAGCCCCCGGGGGCTGAGTGCGATCCGCTCGGAAGGGCAGAAGAGAAATCAGATGGAAAGATAAAGCGACCCGAAGACCGAGCTCCTGCCAAGCCCCTGCGCTGGCCCTGCGGGAGCCCAAGCACGGCCTGCCTGAGGGAGCTGCGGGGCGGCGGGAGGCAGCGGCGGGGCCGGCGCCCCCTGCAAGGAAACCTGCCCCGCTCGCTGTCCCGGGGACAGGCAGCTGCAGCCCGGGCTGTGCATGCGATCTGGCAGAGCTACAGTGCCCGCGTATCCTGCGGGCAAAAGCAAAAAAAAAACAACCCAGGACTGGGTCAGGCCTTCCTTTAAAAGAACAAAACCGGAGCCCGTTCCAAAGGGGAGCAGCGCCTGTGGCCCTGCATGGGCCTCCCAGCTCGCATGCGAGTGAGAGAGAGGGGGATGCTCCCACCCCTCCTTAAGGTCGCCTTGCAGCCGGGCATGGCATCATCGCCCGGAATAGCGCCGGCGCCCCGGGGGACCTCTGCCGCTATTCCCCGGTGGAGGCAGGGCAGCCCGGCTGCAGCCTGCTCGGAAGCTCCAGCCCTGGCGACCGAGGGAGGAGAGGTAAAGACGAGAATTTCCTCCTCTTCAAGGTCAAGTGTAGGTTAAAACATAAAGAAACCTCATGCACATAGAGAAAACAGGAGGAATTTCTGGAAAGGGACATCCAGGGAAGAATCGTAATTTATCTGAACATAATTAGTGCGCACAGAGCCAGTGTCACTTGCAAGAAAGCAGTTCGGCCTCTGCTAAGCAGTTCTGTGTGCAGTCCTTGGAGCTAAGCGACCCCAGGGACACGTTTGGATGCTCCAGCCTGAGAGAACTGTTTATTTAAAAAAAAAAAAAAAAAGATATAAACAATATGTTTGAGCTTTATTTACTGATAGGGAACATGTAATAAAAAGCATCATGTTCTTGCTGTGCCTTGGAAGACGGCGATGTCACGGGGGCGTGAACCCAGCTGGGTTTGTAATGAAGAACCAGAGCGGCGACAGAAACTGAATCCAGCACAGGGGGCCTCGATGGGCTGAGCCCGGACAGCGCGGGGTCTGCACTCGGCGCTGGAGCACAAGGGCCTCCCTTGGCCAGATAAAGCGGCATGGAGTGAAATCTTGCAGCAGGCTGCCGGCCGCGGGAGGCGATCCAGGAGCCAGCGTTAGAAGGAGGGTAAGCAGAGCCTGGCCCGCTTTCTGGTCCTGGTGACCTGCCCCCCCTGCTTCTCACCATGGCTGCACGACGATTTCATATGACGACCGCGGCTGAGTGAGGACTGCGTGGCCCCTACTCTGCAGGCTGCGTCTGTCCATGATCCCTGACCCGATTAGGAGAGCAGAGCCGCGATCTGGAGTGTGCGTCCGCTCACAGGAGGAGGCAGCCCCGGGGGGAGAGCAAAGAAATGTTATAAGGAACAGAATGAGGTTAGGCCTTCTGCTTGTCTGACATTGGTGTAGGATTAAGCCCTCATACAAAATGCATTGGATTACAACCCGGACGCCTCGGTATGATTAGAAATGCACTGCATTTGGGATGAGGGCGAATGCTTCACGTAAACATGGCTTCCAAGACCTTCCGTTTCAGAGCCCGGCAGCACCGGTCCTTGACTGTAACCAACTGCTCATGGGTTCAGGAAATCCGAAGGGAGCGTCTGATATCAGCTTGCACACAGGAGATGGGAACGGAGCGTGTGCAAGGCTTGATGCATCTGGCGTGGAAGCTGCGGGAAGTCTTTAATGAGACCATTGCCAGCTTGGAGGGAAATGTTTGTATTCAGGCTGTACACAGAGGACCTTACTCAATAAAGAATTTGTCCATAGGCACAGAACGGGAATTAGTCCTTTTTGAAAAGAGCTGCTTAAGTGAGAAATCAGATTTCTTGCTTTTTCGCTGGCTGGCAGTGTGTATCCTAAAGCAAAGCGGTGAAGACCGTGTATGAGATGCATTTGCTTTCTAGGGACTTAGGAACTGTACCCATTTCATGTATCTCTGTCATCACAGAATGGAAAAAAATGAGTTTATTTTAAAGATCACCTTTCTAAAATAAAATCAAGGCAATCTATTCAAAACAAAAGAAAAACAGGTTAGATTTAAAAAAAAAAAATAATGTTGAGCTAGGCTTAAAGCTCATGGAGTTAAATTGGCGGCACGGACCAGCATGCACCGGTGTGGACTGGTAACTCCTGGCATGCAGTGCCACAGCTCAGGTAGGAAGATAACTATGAAATCCTGACGGAAAGGGCACTGCAATAGGGTTTCTCTCTGTCTGCTGCTCACTCTCCAAAACCCACCCACCCTCTGTGCCTCCCTGAAGGATTTTGTCTTTTCCTTCATTGGATCTCCTCCAAAGGCCTGGAGTCCCTTTGCTTTTTGCATTAAAGCAGGTGCCAGTTTGCTGCAGCGTGCGCTGCGTTGGTCCTGCATGATCAGTTGTCCTTTTGTATACCCTCTGTCAGTTTTGTGCACCTTATTTCATTAGCGCGTGCTTTATTGCGCAGTAAAAGCATGCTGGGCGCGTTGTGTCGCTGGAGTGCGTGCTGTTCGTGTTCGGCGTGCGCCATTTGCCAGTCCGGCGCCACGGGAAATGCAGCCAACAGACAAAATCTCCAAACCTCCGGACTTCTCTCAGTATCTGTTCCCACTGTCCCATTGTGGTTGCCAAATCATAAGGCGAACTAAAAGGCATCAAATGCGTCCACAGCTGCCCCCACACTCCCAGGAAACAGCAGGACCAATACACAACCACTAAGTAATTACAGGGATTACCATCCTTGATAGCACAAGTGTATTTACATTCTGCCTTCTGCCACACTTCAAAGCAGATCACATTCAGGTGCTAAAAGTATTTCCCTCTCCCTAGAGGGGGCTCACATCTAAGGGGATCGTGCCCTAAGCATTTTTCCCATAAACCCAGAATAGGAGAAAAGCCTTCGTAAATTAGGCCCTAAGTTTCAACCTGAGGCAACAGAGGGTGAGGTGGGATTTGAACCCAGGCTTCCCTGCGTCCCAGCCTGAAGCTCTGAACACAAAGCTGCTCCTCCACGCTGAAAACCATCCTCGAGCCCTGTTCTTGCCTCAGCTCCTGATGACCTAGCTTGGGAGCTTATACAGAGAGTTAAACCTCTTCCTTGACGTTCACTTCCTTTTTTTTTTAGCTTCCACAGGCAGAGAGAACGCAGATCTTAATACCGAAACATTTATTGAATGACAGAGAGTTTGACAGTCCATGCCAATGGCATAGTATTGAAGATAAGTGCACAGAGGGCCGACCGGATACAGCTGTGATGAGGAACTCAAGAGCTCAATCAAAGCAGCCGCAGAGGAAGTTGTGACCGCCAGCAGATAGCGGGAAGCAAGGTGAAAAGAGCGATGCTTCTAGGAGCCTGTGGAGGATCCAGGAGAGCTGCAAGCTTGGCCAGAGCCCGTTCCAAACTGAGCTTTCAGCAGGAAGTGAGGTCTCCCAAGGGGCAAAAGACCAAAAGGAAGAAGCAGAAGGACAGAGGAGGAGCAAACAGGAACAGATCCAATCAGAAGCTCAGCAAGATTTAAAGAATAACCAATAAGGAGGGTTAGCTCTACAGCAAGAAGAGATCCTGTGCTAAGCAATGGCATAAACTGATGCAGGCGGCAGTGTAATAAAGAAACACGTATTCATGCACCTTTAAATATGCCGCAGAGGCAGAGCAAGTCCCACAAATAAAGGTCAACATCCAAACCACTCCTTTATCTATCAGGTCTTAATTAAAGGTCCAGTCGGGTACCCTCCTCCTCCAGCAGTCTCCAGTCTAACACCGATAAGGTTGACAGGTTTTGAATTAATCTCTAGACCACCAAGGTTAACTCAGCTTGTAATAAAATTTGGTCTCTCCATGCCAGATTCGACCATGAACCTGTGTGCAAGTGAGCTCAATCTTCTTGGAAGCATGATGCTGTTATTCCACCAGGCCCAGACTTACGCATAGGCAGTGAGGCCAATTACTTCTAGTGCCAAATTTTGAAGGTGCCATCCTCTACCCATACCTCGGAGTTGCTGTTTACTGCTCCAGCTCCTCACCTACGGGCAGCTTGCATTTGTTTTCTGCTCTGCCTTGTCAGCCCCAGCTCCACCCCTTCCCCTCCTGTGTCAGCAGGCAGTATGTGGAAAGAAGCAGGAGGGGAGGGGCTGGAGCTCTGCCTTGTGAGCCCCAGCTCCACCCCTTCCCCTCCTGTGCCAGCAGGCAGTATGTGGAAAGAAGCAGGAGGGGAGGGGCTGGAGCTCTGCCTTGTGAGCCCCAGCTCCACCCCTTCCCTCCTGTGCCAGCAGGCAGTATGTGGAAAGAAGCAGGAGGGGAGGGGCTGGAGCTCTGCCTTATGAGCCCCAGCTCCACCCCTTCCCCTCCTGTGCCAGCAGGCAGTATGTGGAAAGAAGCAGGAGGGGAGGGGCTGGAGCTCTGCCTTGTGAGCCCCAGCTCCACCCCTTCCCCTCCTGTGCCAGCAGGCAGTATGTGGAAAGAAGCAGGAGGGGAGGGGCTGGAGCTCTGCCTTGTGAGCCCCAGCTCCACCCCTTCCCCTCCTGTGCCAGCAGGCAGTATGTGGAAAGAAGCAGGAGGGGAGGGGCTGGAGCTCTGCCTTGTGAGCCCCAGCTCCACCCCTTCCCCTCCTGTGCCAGCAGGCAGTATGTGGAAAGAAGCAGGAGGGGAGGGGCTGGAGCTCTGCCTTGTGAGCCCCAGCTCCACCCCTTCCCCTCCTGTGCCAGCAGGCACTATGTGGAAAGAAGCAGGAGGGGAGGGGCTGGAGCATACATAAGCTCAGCCTGCAGCTGTCTCTGATCCCAGCACTTGGGACTTAACTGAGGGCAGAGTGGTGGGAGAAGACCTGGAGTGGGGGTGAAGGGGAAGAGAAAGAAAGAGCAGGAGAGAGTGTGGCAAGACGAGGTTGGGAGTGGAGGAGAGAAAATTGAGAAGCAAACCCCCACCACTCCCACTCTGCTAATCGAAACCATTTCCAGGTATCTCAGATAGCCTCGTGCCCCACCCCTCCTCTCCTCCAGCTTAGCCAGACAGATAGACATTGGTATATATAGAGGTAAATAAATAGTGTGCATCTTTTATTTTAGTCAAATATTCTCCCTGGACTTCCTTCTTCAGTTGTCCATGCTTTCTTGGGGAGGTTTAAGTCCCAAGGGCACACACACTTATTTATTCTTCAGAGCTGCTCCGGCGTGCACGTCTCCCCTCACTTTACTCTCTGTCCCAAGGATGGATCCTTTTTGTGGAGGGAGCTCTCGCTTATGGCCCAGGCAGTGCTCTCTCTCTCTCCGTGGTGTTAGGTGCTGCATCTCAAGGGGTGAGATGCTGGGACAAACCAGGCAGGACAGGGCTCCGGGGGGTTAAATTAAACCTTTATTGATTCTTTAACATTTAAATTCAAGTCCATTTTATCCATAAAAAGTGAAATGACAGCTGACTGATGTGCAGATGGGATTTGCGCCTCTGGGTAGGTGTCCTTTATCTCAGGTATCTGAGCAAAGCTTCCCATGATGATTTTAAAGTGCAGAAAAGCTCTCCCAGTGGCCAAATGGGAATCCTATTGGAGGGGGTCCCCCCAAACACGGAAAGTCCTACCTGAGTCCAGTTTATTCACGATCGCCCAGCCTGATCTGGTCCCATAGGCTGGAGATCCGCTTGGGAATCTCCAGAGATCTTGAGTCTTTAGAACGTGGGAACCAGACTATCCCAGCCTTGGATCCCCATGGGGAGTGGAGAGTCAGAAAACCTCCCCACAAAGCAATATAAGAAGACTTCTTGATGTGAAAATCGCTCAGTGACTGCTGCTTCACTGTCACCGGTAATGTGAAAATCGCTCAGTGACTGCTGCTTCACTGTCACCGGTTATGTGAAAATCGCTCAGTGACTGCTGCTTCACTGTCACCGGTTATGTGAAAATCGCTCAGTGACTGCTGCTTCACTGTCACCGGTTATGTGAAAATCGCTCAGTGACTGCTGCTTCACTGTCACCGGTTATGTGAAAATCGCTCAGTGACTGCTGCTTCACTGTCACCGGTTATGTGAAAATCATTCAGTGACTGCTGCTTCACTGTCACCGGTTATGTGAAAATGGCTCAGTGACTGCTGCTTCACTGTCACTGGTAATGTGAGAATCGCTCAGTGACTGCTGCTTCACTGTCACCGGTTATGTGAAAATGGCTCAGTGACTGCTGCTTCACTGTCACTGGTAATGTGAAAATCACTCGGTGACTGCTGCTTCACTGTCGCCGGTTATGTGAAAATCATTCAGTGACTGCTGCTTCACTGTCACCGGTTATGTGAAAATCACTCGGTGACTGCTGCTTCACTGTCGCCGGTTATGAGAAAATCATTCAGTGACTGCTGCTTCACTGTCGCCGGTTATGTGAAAATCACTCAGTGACTGCTGCTTCACTGTCGCCGGTTATGTGAAAATCATTCAGTGACTGCTGCTTCACTGTCGCCGGTTATGTGAAAATCGCTCAGGGTGGCAGGTATGGAGAGTGGGAGATTTTTAAAATCCGTACTAGTTTTAATTACTGGGTGTTATTTGATGTCAGCTGTTTTGAAATGTAATATTTTTTAGAATGGTTTTATTATTCTGATTGATTTATATTTCTTGATTGTATTGTTTTGAAAAATAGTGATTTTCTGCTTTTCCATTGTTGCACTGCAGACAGAATCTGGCTTGTGGCTCTGGTTTTGTCTGCATGTGTGAGTGTGAGAGAGATAGAGGAAGTGTGTGTGAGAGAGGTACAGAGACACACACATGCTCCCTCTGTCGTTCACCAAGCATGTATGTGTGTGTATGAGAGAGAGGAAGCAAGCATATTGTGTGGGTGTGCATGCGTGCCCCCAAACACCAACAATCTTAGGATGACAGATATGGCGAGCGGGAGATTTTTAAAATCCGTACTAGTTTTAATTATTGGGTGTCATTTGATATGTCTGCTGTTTTGAAATATTTTATCGATGCTTAGGAAATTTTAAAATTATATATTGGAGGGGGGTGTCAAAGAAGTATCCACCCCAGGTGCCAAATACTCTTAAGTAGGTCTCTGGCATGATGAGGCTGGGAGGCCTCACAGGGAGTAGAACAAATGTATCCTCACTGCTCTGAGGCTAACTGAACTGACCACACCTAATACTGACCTAGCTGCACTAAATAGGCTGAGGCAACCAATCCCAGCCCTCCAGGTTGGGAGGGGCTGAAAAGGATGGACAGCTCACAGGGATGTTGACTGTCTAAGCAGAGACCTAGGGTCATCTAGTGGCTCAGCCAAGGGAGCACCACACATGTATCAGTGTGATGGCTGCATGGGGCTCTGATGAAGATCCTCTCTTCAGCTGTCTGTGCTGTATTCATGCTTTACATGTATTAGTGTGACCCCTGCATGGGGCTCTGATGAAGATCCTCTCTTCAGCTGTCTGTGCTGCATTCATGCGTTGTATGTATCAGTGTCATCCCTACATGAAGGACTTAGAAAGATCCGCTCTTCAGCTGTTTGTGCTGTATTCATGCTTTACATGTACCAGTGTGATGCCTGCCTGGGGATCGTCTTAGAGTTTGGGTAATTGCCAGGATCTTGTGGCCTGGTTTGGCCTCTGTTGGAAACAGGATGCTGGGCTTGATGGACCCTTGGTCTAACCCTGTATGGCAATTTCTTATGTTCTTATGATCTGATGAGGATGTGCTTTTTACTTGTCCGTGCTGTATTTATATATATATACATATATACGTAGATACAGATAGATCTATATAAATATATTTCAGTATTGATGTACATATAGATCAATAAATATATATATTTATTTTTTTTTATTTATTTTTTTTTATTTAAATTTATATACCGGAGGTTCCTGTATAGTATACATATCACCCCGGTTTACAAAGAACAGTAACTATCGCTAAAAAATATAGCGGTTTACATAGAACATAGAACATAATAAAAGAAGTTTTTACATTGAACAAATCTAAGTAAGCAAAGTTTTTACATTGAATAAATTAATTGAAGCAAATAGTGTATGATATTTAACCGTTAATAAACAAGCAGTTAATAAATCAATGAATAACATGGAAAAATGTGAAGTCAATATGAGTATATGTATGTAGTATGTATGAATTCAGCATGTGTAAATTTCTGATTGAATAAAATAATAGATCTGAATAAAACGTTGTGGGCTTGAAAATACTTTTCTTCGTGTTCTTGGCTCTAGGGGAAAGCTTGTTTGAACAGCCAAGTCTTAAGTTTCTTTTTAAATGTAGGGTGGCATGTTTCCAAACGAAGGTCTGGAGGGAGCGAGTTCCAAAGTGATGGGCCAGCTGTGGATAATGCACGTTTCCTCAAAATGGATTTCGCCGGTTGTGTGATTAGTCTGTTTTGATAGGCGCTTCTGGTTGGTTTCACGGATGTGTGTAATCGAATTTGAAATGTTAGGTTGAGAGGTGCGATGTTGTGTAAGGCCTTATGAATCATCATTAAAGATTTGAACTGGATCCTGTATTTAATCGGAAGCCAGTGGAGATGGTGGAGAATAGGGGTGATATGATCTCTTTTTTTGGCATTTGAAAGAATTCTTGCAGAGGCATTCAGGACCATCTGAAGTGGTTTGATGGTACATGCTGGAAGGCCTAGGAGGAGGGAGTTACAGTAATCAAGCTTTGGGAGAATGATGGCTTGTAAGACCATGCGGAAGTCTCTGTAAAGGAGGAGAGGTTTGAGTTTCTTTAATGTTTGAAGTTTAAAGAAACATTCTTTTGTTGTGTTGTTGACGAATTTGTTGAGGCAGAGTTTGCTGTCTAAGATGACTCCCAGGTCTCTAACTTGTTGCGAGGTGGAGAGCCCTGCGGTGTCCGGATGTTGGTTAGTGGTAGAAAGTGAGGAGAGGGTATAGTTTTCCGGTGAAATGATGAGGATTTCAGTTTTGTTTTTGTTTAGAACCAAGTTGATGCTGGTGAGTAGATTGTTGATAGCTAACAGACATTTATTCCAGAATGATATGGCTTTTTGTAGGGAATCTTCTATAGGGATGAGGATTTGAATATCATCCGCGTATAGGTAATGTCTTAGCTTAAGGTTAGTAAGAAGTTGACAGAGTGGGAGCAGATAAATATTGAAAAGGGTCGGGGAGAGGGATGATCCTTGTGGTACCCCCCTTTTGGATTCGATGGTGTGGGACTCTTTGTTATTTATCTTGACCTTGTATGATCTGTTCTCCAAAAATGATTTGAACCAGTTAAAAGCTACTCCTGTAATACCGATGTCTATTAGGCGTTGCAAGAGGCATGAGTGGTTAACAGTATCAAACGCTGATGAGAGATCCAGGAGAGCGAGGAGGCAAGGTTGGCCCTTTTCTAGGTTGAAAATGATAGTGTCTGATAATGATGTTAATAATGATTCGGTATTCATAGTCTTACGAAAGCCAAATTGGTTTGAGGTGAGGATATTGTTTTCGTCAAGATATTCTGTAAGTTGTTTGTTAACAACTTTCTCCATAACTTTGGCAATCAAAGGGAGGTTTGCTATGGGTCTAAAGTTAGCTGGGTCTGAGGTGGGTAAGTTGGGTTTTTTGAGGAGCGGCTTGAGCATGGCTAACTTGAGTTGGTTCGGGACATGTCCTTGGTTGAAAGAGCAGTTAATAATGTCTGCTAAAGGTTTGGCTATGGTGTTGGTGATAAGACTAAGTTTGTTGGATGGAATATGGTCTGATGGATGGGAGGATGGTTTTATCTTCTTGAGAATGTTCTCTATTTCTAGAGTGGATGTGAGCTCAAAAGTGTTGAGCACTGTTAGTGAAGTGTTGTGTTGATTGACATTTGGGTGCGATGGTTGTTGATCTGTTGGGAGTGGAGGTTGTTGAGTGGTTGAGAGTGGTGTTTGTTGAGCGGGTGAACTCGAAGATTGAGGGGTGAGGTTGATTACGTGTTTTGGATGTGTAGATGGTCCCTTGAGGGGGGCTAGGAGTGAGGTGATTTTGTTGTCGAAGAAGTTTGCCAGTTCGTTTGCTTTATTGAGTGCTTGATCGTCTGGAATGATGGGTGCCGGGGGTTTTGTGAGGGTTGATACATAGGAGAAAAGAGCTCTTGAATCAAAAATGAGGTGGTGGATTTTTTTGGAGAAGAATAGTCTCTTTGTTGTGTTGATGTTGTTTCTGTAAGAGTTAAGGCATGATTTGTAGGTGAGGAGGGTGGTTGAAGATGGGTTTTTTCGCCAATTTTGTTCCTTGCATCTCAGTTCGTGTTTAAGATTTTTTAGCTCCTGTGTGAACCAGGGTCTCCTGTTGTCTTTATTTGGATTTATAGATTTAATTGTCATGGGGCAAATTTGATCTGCAACCTTTTTAGTGATGTTGGTCCATGATGAAGTTGCTGAGTTTATGTCGGATAGGTCAAGGTGCTCAAGTTCCTTGGCCAAGTGTTCACTGAGTTGGTCTCCAGAGCACTGTTTCCTAAATGATATAGTTATTGGTAGTATGGATTGTGGTGGAAGATCTTTAATTTTTAAAACTGATGATATAATTCTATGGTCTGACCAAGGTATTGGAGTGCAAGTTGGAGTGGTGTGGGTTGTGATACCTTCATTTATGAAGATAAGGTCCAGTGTATGGCCTGCTTTGTGTGTTGGTTCAGTCACTATTTGTCTGAAACCCATATTGTTGAGAGAGGAGAGAAGAGTTTTACAGTTGGTAGAATGAGGTTGAATATCTACGTGCAGATTAAAATCTCCCATGAGGATGGTAGGTTTTCTGGAATTTAGGTGTTTTGCTGTAAGTTCTATGATGGGGGATGGGTCAGCTTCCAGTATTCCGGGGGGAGCATAGATTAGGCCGATCGTCAGATGTTTTGAGTTGAATAGGGCAAATTCAATCTTTGATATGTTATTGGAAGTCTGCAAAGTCAGACCCAGTGTTTTTTTGGCTGCGAGAAGAAGTCCACCTCCTCTTTTTTTGGGTCTGGGAATAGAGAGAACATCGTAATCCTGTATGGGTAGTTGATTGATTAGCGCTGTGTCGGAAGGTTTTAACCAGGTTTCTGTGATAGCACAAATGTCAGGTTTTGTATCGAATAGGTAGTCGTTGAATATAAGACTTTTCTTAGCGATTGATTGCGCATTAATCAATGTGAGTGAGAATAGAGTTAGTCCAAGGAATTGAGTGGCTGGTGTCAGCAAAATGGGCCTGAGCCTCTGTTGACGATTGTGATGTGGGGGGGAAGGGGGCTTTGGTGTTCTCCATTTGGAATTGAGGATGATGGGAATTGAGAGGGGGTGCATGTTGGGATGTAAGAGGCTGAAGTGGAAGACTGTAGGAATCGTTATGGTCAGAAAGGAGTGCTAGGTGAATGCTGTCTGAAGAGTGCTGGACGAATGTGGTTTGAAGAGTGCTAGATGGATAATGTTAGAAGAGTGCTGTATGTATGAAGGATGTATGTTGGGCGAGTGCAGTCCGGAGAGTGATGGGCGAGTGCAGTCCAGAGAGTGATGGGCGAGTGCAGTCCGGAGAGTGATGGGCGAGTGCAGTCCGGAGAGTGATGGGCGAGTGCAGTCCGGAGAGTGATGGGCGAATGTTAAGCGGAAGCAGACCTGGTGCTATTGGGTGGACGAGTAATGAGATGTTTAAGGTTCCTCTGAGGAGTCTGCTGGCAAGTCTGGTAAAGTCCACGAGCTATCGTTGTGCAATTGGTTTGGATTGTGCAGATCTGAGGCTTGGAGTCTAGGGTGCCACTGTCTGTATGTGGTTTAGTTAGTCAGATCTTTTGGAAGTAGCTGGGGCATGAAGATTAAAGCTGTTATTAAGTGATGTTTGTGCTTTGATTTGTTGGTGCTGATGTTATGTTGTATGAGCTGGACGGTGGGCAGAACAAAGATGGTATGTAATTATAGTATCGGACAAAAGACCAGGATGTAGACTCGGGGCTTCCTCGGGGCTGGGACGAAGGGGCGAGACAAAGGGGCATGCCCCTTTGTTGTGCTCCTTCGTCGCGCGACGTTCGGCACGCGACGCCTAGCAGAGGGCTGTTTAAATCCCAGCGGGGCTGGCTCTGATTGGTGGCCGCTGGGTGGTGGGCGGGCCTCGGCGCGGTTTCTCTTTTTTTATTTTGCTTTTAGGTTTCTCTGATCAGCCTGAGCCGGTGCGGTTGCGCGATCGGGGCTGAGTCCGTCCGGGTGGGAGTTTAATTCACTGACCTTCCCCCGACGGGGCTTGGCGCCGATCGCGCAGGCCTACCCCCGATGCAGCGATCAACGTGGATCCAGCGAGGTTTGATGAGCCGAAGAGGAGGAATGGCGCCCGCAGAGCCCTGTTTAAATCCCAGCGGGGCTGGCTCTGATTGGTGGCCGCTGGGTGGTGGGCGGGCCTCGGCGCGGTTTCTCTTTTTTTATTTTGCTTTTAGGTTTCTCTGATCAGCCTGAGCCGGTGCGGTTGCGCGATCGGGGCTGAGTCCGTCCGGGTGGGAGTTTAATTCACTGACCTTCCCCCGACGGGGCTTGGCGCCGATCGCGCAGGCCTACCCCCGATGCAGCGATCAACGTGGATCCAGTATGGATCCAGTATGGCAATTTCTTATGTTCTTATGATCTGATGAGGATGTGCTTTTTACTTGTCCGTGCTGTATTTATATATATATACATATATACGTAGATACAGATAGATCTATATAAATATATTTCAGTATTGATGTACATATAGATCAATAAATATATATATGTGTGTGTGTGTGTTTTATATATACTGTGTATGTATACACACATATATATTTATATATATACTAAAATATATATTAGGGTAAAAAAAAAGGAGCATTAGGAAGAAGTTCAAAATGGGATGCAATTCAGAGAAATGCTGGTATGGTATATTGCTATTTTGGAAAGTCCAGCTGCTCTGCGTTTTGTATCATCAAGCGTCTCTCCCCTCTCTTGGTAAGAGCATTGCCTGCGATGTCTCGGGGGGGGGGAGCTGAGGGGGCTTGGTATCTGGTCTCCGGCTATTGGATAGAAATTTGGGAATGAATGTCCTGGCATGCAAGGCACCGCGCCTTCCACCTTTCAGAATGTGAGCCTCCGAGCCTGACTTGCTCTGTTTTGTTGCCCTGGACTTCCCTAAAGGGCTTGCATCTCATGAGCCATTGGCACCAGGGTCTGAGTCCTATGAGAATCAGTCTGCACGGGTCGTTCATTTTTCGCCAGAGACCTGCTTTAAGAGCCTCGTTTCCCTGCAGCAGTTCAGCATCCGGACCTGTGGCCAGCATTAGCCCGGTGGCACATTGAAAAGCTGGAAGAGGTGGGTTTAGTGCATTTACAGTGCGTGTTTCTTGCTTACCTGTGCGGTTCTCTAGTCTGTTTTCCCCTGTGGTGGATGGGGGTGAGCTAGTGGCAGAGGTACAAGCTTTATTCTCTTTGTTTTATTTAAAAGATTTCTTTTGCATTTTTTTTTTGTTCCTGACAGGTTTTCGGGGTGGCTCCGTGCTGTCTGGTATTTTTGGTCCTTCACTTTGTTGTGCTACATTTGCTGATCAGACTCTCAAGGAAAAGAATTTTGTATATATAAATTTTTTTTAAATAACTGAAAGGCCACTGTTTGCCCATTAAAAAAAAAAAAAGAATTTTGTTTGGTTGTTTGTGCACTCGCCCTAAACAGAAGCAAACCTTTAACGAATGACTGTCTGAGGTGCTTTTGTGCTTTCTTTCTAGGGCAAACTGTAGCGAGCAGCCCAGCCTCTTCAGTAGGAAGTGTAAGTGCTTAGCCGTGAAGTGACAGGTTCCTAACCTGCGCCGAGTTCTTGTGCATGGCTCTGAGGCAGCGTTCACAGGTTCCTAACCTGCGCCGAGTTCTTGTGCATGGGTGTGAGGCGCAGTAAAGAGGCAGCGTTCACAGGTTCCTAACCTGCGCCGAGTTCTTGTGCATGGCTCTGAGGCAGCGTTCACAGGTTCCTAACCTGCGCCGAGGTCTTGTGCACGGGTGTGAGGCAGCGTTCACAGGTTCCTAACCTGCGCCGAGTTCTTGTGCATGGGTGTGAGGCGCAGTGAAGAGGCAGCGTTCACAGGTTCCTAACCTGCGCCGAGTTCTTGTGCATGGCTCTGAGGCAGCGTTCACAGGTTCCTAACCTGCGCCGAGGTCTTGTGCACGGGTGTGAGGCAGCGTTCACAGGTTCCTAACCTGCGCCGAGTTCTTGTGCACGGGTGTGAGGCAGCGTTCACAGGTTCCTAACCTGCGCCGAGGTCTTGTGCACGGGTGTGAGGCAGCGTTCACAGGTCTCTGCTGATACAGGCCCGTGGTCAGTGTGGCAGGCCGATTGCTATGCTCTAGCAGTAATTTACAGACCAACGTGTTTGTTTAAACTACTGAATTACAGGAAGTCAGTGGCAGCTTGCTATCCCTGAAGATGAATCGAGTAATTAAACTAAAATACCCCGAGGTCTTGCTGCAGAGAGATGCCAGGAACCTGAGAGCTGCCACCGGGCCCACAAAGGGAGCCATCTCTTCCCATCTGTCCTGCCCCCTACCACATTGCTCTCCTCCCTAGGGCTGGCAAGGTGGCCTCCTACTTACAGACCAAGGCTGCAAAGCTTAAGACATTCCTGCCCAGCGCTCTCTGTGTGACCTTGAGCCGGTCACTTAACCTGCCTGTGCTGAAACTTCAAGCCCGCTGGGAAAGGGCATCGTAAGCGTGAACTGGACAGGGCCGGTGCTGTTTGTTAAATCCAATAATCAAGCTTCTATCTCCTTCCTTCCTGCAGCTCCTTCTCCCTCCCTCCCAGCTTACCACGTTTCTTTATTTATTTCAAATCTTTTGTATACCGTAGATCCAAGCCGTTTACATAAAAGAACGTACATAATTTAGAAGAAAGGAAGCATGGGTAAGGGAACGTTGGATTTCAGAGCAAACCCATTGAAAAAAGAGAGTGAGCAAAACAAGATAATTTAAAATACAAATTAGCTGAGTTGAAATGGAGTAACGTAGCTAGATGGGGCTTTTGAAGATTTCCCCTCCAGTGTGTTAAAGTCCATCAAATTCATAAATGTGGTGTTCGATTTGTTTTTCTCATTTCAGCCCATGAGAGTCCTACTGAAGGGACAGTTCATCCAGGGAATGAATGGTGGAAAGGATCCAAGCACTTGAGTGAGAGTGAGGTTCTCTAAATTATTCCCCCTTCTGTAAGCAGCCTTGCCCAAAGACTATAATTGCAGAGATCATCCAGAAATTACATAAGGGCTGTGCGAGCTTAGCAAGGTGGCACCTCCCCTTCCAGATGGCTATAGCTGCATATCTTTCAATTCCTGGTGAGCTCATTGCAGAACACACAGTGTATAAAGCAGACGCCACATCTGTCCCTCCCTCCCTCCAAGCACCCACCCGGGGTGCAGAGCAGACCAGCACGTCACCGTTGGGAACGTTCGTGGAGTGCAAACCAGAGTACGCCTTTCCAAATTGTATTGTCAGCGACCTCCTCCCCAAGCAATGTCATTCCCCACCATAGATCTTAGTGGTACCACTTCTCAAAATATGCCAGAAGATGTGGCTCAATGGGTTGAGCGAAACCAAACTGGATCCAGCTTAATGGCGCTTGCCCTCTAAGGCAGTCACACAGACGTCCTTCTTCAGGAGGCCGCGGAAGGGTAACCTTACCCGGGTATTCGGTGACATTTAGCTGGATAAGGCTGACCCCGAATATACTCTCCTAAAATGACCCGGGTCATTCCCCCAACCGGTGTTTCCCGGCTTAAGTTTATCTGGGAAGCGTTGAATATTGGTGCTACCTGGAAAACTTGTAGCTGTGCCCCCCTGCCCTTCCTGGGTGAATGTTTACCCAGCTGATGACTTAACTGAGTAAAATGTATCTGCTCAGTGGGGTGGGAAATGTAACGCTCACAACCGATGACAGCAGAAAAAGATCAGTAGCCCATCCAATCTACCTATTCCTTCCTGTCTAAAGTGCCAAGGATATGCCAGCTTCCAGCCATACAGTGTGGCTGTCTGTTGGATATCACTCCCTAACCAGGACTGGCTAAGGCTGAATATCACTACTTAGCCAGATAACTTATCTGGCTTAAGTAGCACTGGCCTGTCAGCTGGCTAAGAACCTAAGCCCTGATTCATGAAGGCTTTTCTCCCATTCTGTGTCTATGGGAAAATACCCTGATGAATCAGGTCCTTAGCCAGCTAAGCGATAACCACTGAATATCCAGTGGCCACTACTTAGTCGGACTTAACCATCTGAGCTCTTTTTGAATTTTGCCTCGGAAGATCTTTATTTGCAAAAAAAAATACAGACATAGCAGAAGAGTTAATTAGCAGTGCGGCCTGCCTTGAAGGCCTGAAGTACAGCGATAATTAGAGTTCCTAACTGAAATCTAGGCGCTTATCTTCCGAGACGGGCCTGACAATAATTAGAGTTCCTAACTGAAATCTAGGCGCTTATCTTCCGAGACGGGCCTGACAATAATTAGAGTTCCTAACTGAAATCTAGGCGCTTATCTTCCGAGACGGGCCTGACAATAATTAGAGTTCCTAACTGAAATCTAGGCGCTTATCTTCCGAGACGGGCCTGACAATAATTAGAGTTCCTAACTGAAATCTAGGCGCTTATCTTCCGAGACGGGCCTGACAATAATTAGAGTTCCTAACTGAAATCTAGGCGCTTATCTTCCGAGACGGGCCTGACAATAATTAGAGTTCCTAACTGAAATCTAGGCGCTTATCTTCCGAGACGGGCCTGACAATAATTAGAGTTCCTAACTGAAATCTAGGCGCTTATCTTCCGAGACGGGCCTGACAATAATTAGAGTTCCTAACTGAAATCTAGGCGCTTATCTTCCGAGACGGGCCTGACAATAATTAGAGTTCCTAACTGAAATCTAGGCGCTTATCTTCCGAGACGGGCCTGACAATAATTAGAGTTCCTAACTGAAATCTAGGCGCTTATCTTCCGAGACGGGCCTGACAATAATTAGAGTTCCTAACTGAAATCTAGGCGCTTATCTTCCGAGACGGGCCTGACAATAATTAGAGTTCCTAACTGAAATCTAGGCGCTTATCTTCCGAGACGGGCCTGACAATAATTAGAGTTCCTAACTGAAATCTAGGCGCTTATCTTCCGAGACGGGCCTGACAATAATTAGAGTTCCTAACTGAAATCTAGGCGCTTATCTTCCGAGACGGGCCTGACAATAATTAGAGTTCCTAACTGAAATCTAGGCGCTTATCTTCCGAGACGGGCCTGACAATAATTAGAGTTCCTAACTGAAATCTAGGCGCTTATCTTCCGAGACGGGCCTGACAATAATTAGAGTTCCTAACTGAAATCTAGGCGCTTATGTTCCGAGACGGGCCTGACAATAATTAGAGTTCCTAACTGAAATCTAGGCGCTTATCTTCCGAGACGGGCCTGACAATAATTAGAGTTCCTAACTGAAATCTAGGCGCTTATCTTCCGAGACGGGCCTGACAATAATTAGACTTCCTAACTGAAATCTAGGCGCTTATCTTCCAAGACGGGCCTGACAGGCTACACATTCCTCGTTTACTGGATTAGTGATGGTAGGACAGCTTGCAGAAAGGCTACGGGGGACCTCGGAGAGGCCTGATGTTGGTGGCTGGTTGGATGGTTATGAGACCTGGTGCTGCTGAATAAGTCCGTTCGGCTAATGTAGATGAAGAGCTGTGTTTTGAGTGTGTACCTCCTCTGTTTCTGTTCCATGCTGTCTTAAAGACGGTGACAATTAACCTCCAGCTCCCATTCCCTTTTCATTCTCAGAATGTGTTCCTGCTGCTCACTCATCCTTCGTGGAGCCCTTCGCTCAGTATCCATAGAGCATAGTCCTTATCTCGCCAGCAAGCAGTATGGATTCTCTTTAGGTAGAGTAAGAAGAACAATTTGGATCTATAAAGTGCTTTTGGCGCAGCCGCTTCCCAGCCGGCTTTCCCTGTACTATTTCTGAAACGCGCACTGGTATAGCTGGCCTGGTACTTGCGTTGCGCGAGAGCTTCTAAATGGGAAGCTGGGTGGGGATAAATAAGGGAACAGTATGAACTTCTTTCTGAAACTGAGGCCCAAGTCACTCCCGTGATCTGTCTGAGCTCATGCTGAGCGGCCGTGGTAGAGCGAGATTTGAACTCGTGTCCCAGGAGGGGTTAAATGGCTTTTTTCTTCGTTGGGGATATGCAGAATGACCTTTCTGAAAAAAGATGCTCTGGAAGTTTTACAAAGCAAGTCTTGAATTTTGACGGAGAGTGTAGATCCTCGTAACCAGAGCCCTCCTCCTCCGCACTCGGCATCGGTGAGCTGCCCTGGTGACTCGGGGCACACCAGCAGCTCGCATTTCACTTTCGGTTATTCACAGATTCAAAGAACGTATCGATCTGGACTGTGGATTTTTTTCAAGTACATTAAAAGTGCTGATTATAATTCCCCAGAGAGCGGCACCGCTGCTTACGAGGAAGATATAAGCTCATTCGTAAGCTCCCAGTGGAGAATAAAGTATTGACCATGTGCAAATGTGAACTCTGTAAGCTTCCTGCACAGCAGGACATCAGCTGTGCAGGTGCCAGCCACTTCGAGGGGGGCGCCGGGTCACCAGGAGCCGGGGGGGGGGGCTGACTTTAGAGGGAGGGCAGCCTGCGCAGTCGTGCGGGGGGAGGGGAGCTGACTCGCGTCTCCCCCAGCCACTGACAGCGTTGTGCTGCTGCTTCGGGGGCACGGACGCTCTCCCGGGCCATGAAGGGCGTTACCCCGGGGTGCCACTGGCACTCAAGCCGACCCTGCCAGGAGCAGCTTCCTCGGGAGCGCACAAGGCCTGATTATACTGGGCATCGGCTGTGGCAAGGCTGGCTCCCGCCAGGTGACAGGATTGTGCAGCCTCTTGAATCCGGCGGCCACGCCAGGGAGCCCTGGCCTACAGTAACGGAGCTGGGCAGTCTGGGGACAGTAAAGCCGAGCTCCGGTATGATGGCAGCGTGGACTTCTAATCCTGAGCTACAAAGCTCTCCCCTGGGGCCAGCCCTCTTCAGAAGGGAACCAGCGCTGAAATCCGTCCCAGAGCTGGAACATCTCACCAGGAAGAGCTGCAAAGAAATGGTTCTGTTCTGTTACGTGGCAGCTGACGTCCTGGCCGGCAGGTTTCCCTTTTCCTCTTCCTTCTGCCAGGTTGTGGACCACTGGGCATGAGTGGGGGGGCCCTGGCTTATCCGGGCGGCGAGGAGCTGGGCCACTCCGCTCTGCCTCACCCATGGGGATCACCGAATGTAGAAAAAGGCTGACGTGGATTGCAGAAGTTTTGTTCTCACTCTTCCAAGGAACCCATTGGAAGCAGTTTGGCAGCTCCAATGACCCAGTAATTTACTTCTGATTTCTTGGGCTTTCGGCTACAATCAGAGCCAGGACTAGGATCTGGCATCGGGGGCCGTCGTTTGCTACCGCCTGGGGATTTTTCTCCCTGTGTTTATACCACGACCCTCCGAAGGGGGTAGAGAGAAGGAAGAGGGTGAGGAGAAAGTTAGTTTATTCCCCCCCCCCCCCCCCCCCCCCATCTTAACTTGCAGGCCTGGATTTCGGCAACGTTTTAATCGGTGCCAGAGCATCCTCACCCCTGCCATACTCCATGCCGCAGGCACCAACCCCTCAGCAGCAGCACCCGGGGGCCTCCTGCAGCCCTGGCCCGCTCCCTTCTCCCACACAGGCCCTCCTGCTATCATGGCCCCCCCCCCCCCCCGTGCAGGGGAATGTCAGCAAGTGACAGCCGCAGGAAACCCCACCCCGCGATGAATGTGGGGGCCAGTGCCCTGAGAGGGGAGGGTTTGAGGTCTTCCCCTTCCCAGCCAGCCCTGCAGTTGGGGAGGGGGAACTCCCCCCCCCCCCCCCATTGCCTACGGCTGAATGCAGCTTAAATCTGGTTGTGCCCTCTGAATCCAGGGGCATTAGGCCAACGTGATTCCCAGGGCTAGAATCCGTATGCTAGCCACAGCCACCGGGCCTGGGCGCAGCGAGGGAAGTGCAGCTCGCAGAGGAGAGAGACTGTGAAGCTCTCGCCAAGTCATCATCTACATTCGGTGGAAGGAGTCACCCAGCGCCCTCACCCCAAGCAGCAGTGCCTCATCCAGGGACTAAAAGTACTGCCGGATCTAGTTCTGTACCAGGCTCCCGATGAGCAGAAAGTTTAATTCTGAAATCCGCAAATCTGAAGCTTTTCGTCTCCGTAGGTGAAATGTTCGGTTCCCTGCTGCCTTCCTTCCAGTTCAATCTGTGGGTCAGTGGTGCCAGAAGCTTCCTTTGCAAGCAGCTCAGGCTTTTTCATCCCCTTCTGTCTGGTCCCGGCATCGCGGTGAGATCCTCCAGCCAGGACCCTGGGTCCAGCGGCTCAGACTCCCTGCTCACCTTCCCGGCCCAGGGACTGAGATTTCTGTATCCATTTTTATCTGACGGCCATCCTGCTCTTCCCCGGATTGTCTCTCTGCTCAGCTTCCTTCTGATTCCTGAGCATGGGCCATTAACTGGAGAGCAGCCTCTAACTTCCGGCACCTGGAGACCGAGAAGTCTGCTCTGCTTGGTCCTGTATCTTGCACACCCTATCTGCTGCCCCTCCAATGTCCTTCTGCAAACGCTGCTCTGTGGCAACCTAGTCCAGCCATTCTGTTGACTTGGTTATGGTTTGTGTTAAATTGCAAAAACCAGATTTTGCCCTGAACGTGACTGCGGAATGAGCAAAGGGTACAGCAATTCACTGAGAAATCACTGTGCACTATAAATGAGAATTTCAGCTTGCCTGTGTATATCGGAGGAAGGACTGGCTTCTATATGTCTTGCTTTTCTGCGAGTGAATGTGGAATTCAAAGCTCTGTCCTAAGCCAGCATCAGCAGCCTGATGAGCAAGAAATGCAGATGGAACAGAGGTTTCAGATCTGCAATTAACTTTTATCCAGAAAAAAGAGAGGAAAAGTACCTAGAGATGGGAGTAACTGCAGAAATGCATTGAAGGCTTCTGTGGAGCAGCCCCGGGGCACTTGTGCAGTGCCTGTGCTCATACTCGGGAACCTTTGAGATTCTCATGGATTAGCAAGGGTGCGGGGGTTGCACACTCATTCTAACACATGTTCATACATGTGCATGCTCGTACTCACACACTCACTTATCCCATATACCCACACATGCCCACTCACTCACATACAGCCACTCATTCTCACACACACCCATGCATACTCACCTCTCCTTCCCACATAGGCACACACACATACACACTCACATACAACCACTCACTTCCACAAATGCCCACTCACATATAACCACTCATTCTCACACACACCCATGCATACTCACCTCTACCTCCCACATAGGCACACCCACACACATACACACTCACATACACACTCACATACAACCACTCACTTCCACACATGCCCACTCACATATAACCACTCATTCTCACACACACCCATACATACTCACCTCTCCCTCCCACATAGGCACACTCACACACATACACACTCAATACAGCCACTCACACATACTCACATATAACCACTCATTCTCACACACACCCATGCATACTCACCTCTCCCTCCCACATAGGCACACTCACACACATACACACTCACATATAACCACTCACTTCCACACATGCCCACTCACATATAACCACTCATTCTCACACACACCCATGCATACTCACCTCTCTCCCACATAGGTACACTCACACACATGCTCACTCAATACAACCACTCACACATACCGTGTTTCCCCGAAAATAAGACAGTGTCTTATATTTATTTTTGCTACCAAAGATGCACTAGGCCTTATTTTCAGGGGATGTCTTATTTTTCCATGAAGAAGAATTCACATATATTGTTGAACAAAAAAATGAACATTTTATTATATTCTGAATAGTTGTCTGGTTATGCTGCTTTGTGATGCAACTAACTGTGAATCCTGCAGGGTAAAAAAATCACAGCTGCATGCTCTGGTGTTCTGTGCGACGGGCATGCTCCCAAATAAAAACTTTGCTAGGTCTTACTTTCGGGGGAGGTCTTATTTATTTATTTATTTATTTATTGTTTTTGTTATACCGAGTTTCATGACAGGCATCACATCAACCCGGTTTACAATTAACAAAGTGTGTAAAACATAACGTAAAACAATGTTCTCAAAAAGAACCTTGAACTTTAAATATCATGAATCAGATATAGGAATTGAGAAAGTTACAATATTTATACAAATATCTTATATTACAAATATCTTATATTTAGCAATTCATCAAAACCTCTACTAGGTCTTATTTTCGGGGGATGTCTTATTTTCGGGGAAACAGGGTACTCACATACAACCACTCACTCCTACACATGCCTACTCACTCACATATAACCGCTCACTTCCATACATGCCCACTCACTCATTCATTCTCACACATTCATGCCCACCCACTCACTCATTCTCACACACACCCATGCATATTCACCTCTCCCTCCCACATACGCACACTCACACACATGCTCACTCAATACAACCACTCACACATACTCACATACAGCCATTCACTCATGCTCACTCACATAAAGCCACTCACTCTCATATATGCCTACTCACTCACATATAACAGCTCACTTTTACACAGGCCCATGTATGCTCAATTCTTTCCCTCCCACATACATTCACACACAGGCACACTCACATACAACCAATCACTCACACATGCTCACGCACTAAAATACAACCACTCACTCACACATGCCCATGCATACTCACTTCTCCCCCTCCCACATACACATTCACACACATACTTACATACAACCACTCACATATAACCACTCGCCCTCACACATGCCCTTACATACTCACATCTCCCTCTCCAACATACACACTCACACACATGCCCACCAACTCACTCTCACACGTCCATGCATACCCACTTCTCTCCCTCCCACATACACACACTCAAACACATGCCCACTCACTCACATATAACCACTCTCACACATGCCCATGCATACTCACTTCTCTCCCTCCCACATATATACACCCACACATGCCCACTCACTCACATATAAAGACTTACTCTCACACATGTCTACGCATACTCACTTCTCTCCCTTTCACATTCACACACATACTCATTCTCTTCCCCCAGGGATAGCTTTCTCCTCCTCCTTTTGGCCTGCGCAACTGATGAAAGCCTTCCTTGTGGCCATGCATGTTGATGAGCGATCACCTTCTTCTTTTTATAGTGTGGCCGGATGCACCTCCTCCTTCCCAGCTGCATGGGCAATAGGTGACCACTCTCTTCTTCCATTGCATGGCTGGTCACTCCTCTTCCTTCTGGCCGTACAGCTGCCTTCTTCCTGCCCGTGCACCCAGGTGACATCTCCCGGGACCACACAGACGCTTCTGCAGCTCATCCGGAATTTTCTGTTGTGGGGTCCGGCGACCCAAGTCGCTGCTTTGGTATTACAAAGGCTCCAGGCCAAATCTAGAGAGAACCCAGGTAATGCCCGTCATAACCTAGGAACATTTGAGCACGATGTAATTGTAAACTGGTATGTTCCTGGAGTTTTAATATTGAGTATTGAATGAAAAAGGATGACTGTGCAGACTATGTTTAATGTTATTAACAGCTGAGGGCAGGCAATGCCTACACAGTAAAAAAAAACAAAAACCTCTTGATGATCTAAAATATATTTTGTTTAAAGTGCCGAGCCTCAGCATTGACATCTGAAGAAGGGACACGTGGTCGTAGAAGCTGAGAATTAATTTGGTTGCTAGAGGTCTCTCCTGTGTAAAAGCAGAGCGGGGGCCGAGACAAACCCCACTACTCGGTTCCGGGTGAGACGTTCCACGTGCCCGGAGCCGCCAACGGGGGGGGGGGGGGGGGGGGGGGGGGGGCTAGGATAGGCTATGGAGTGAGGTGAAGGGTCAGGCAGGGGTCAGCGCGTGGCAGCGAGCCGCAAGGAAACAGAATTAGCCGATGGAAGGAGGAAAGGAAAGGAAAGACTCGTTCCTTCTCCTATTTTTAGACCTCGTATGAGTATCCACACCCAAAAGAGCCCAGGAGAAGAAATAAAAGTGGAAAACTACAGGTTATGAGTCAGATTACTTTAATTACAAGAAATTGATGGTGGAAAGACACAGAAATTTGTGCTTAAACATAAGTATGGAAAAACACAGATGGAAAAGCAGAGGAAAATAAACAGCGCTGACCCGTCCTGCCGGATAATGGTCTGGCCTCGGCAGGTCAGGAAAGTTTGTGACTGACGTTAATAAAGCGATTTTTCACCATTAAAGAGAGGAGACACAGGGAGGAACATCTTCAGAGGAGGCGGACGCAGGAGCTCTGCCTCTGCTTCTGTGGGATACCAGAGCTGGGTGACTTGTGCCGTGACTGCCGGAAAGCCACTCTTACACCTCGAGAGTCCTTCTCGCTACCCGTCTGATGCTTTTAGGACTGATTGTTCTGCACCACTGACATATAGAAGCTGCTTAGCAAGCTGTGCAGGGGAAAAAAATATTTGCTATTGATTCGTTTTCGGGAGGTTTTTTCCCACAAATTTTGCTTCGTGAAATGTTTTATTTATTTATTCATGTGAAAACAAATGTATCAAACATTAAAAAAAAAAAACAGGCACCAAAAACAAAAACGGGGCTTCCCAAGGCCTCCTGTCCATCCCTCCCTCCCACCCACCCAGAAAAGTTCTGGAGATAGGAGTCCCCCCAGCCCCTCATATCCGGTCCAGCGGGAATCCTCCAGCAAGGCCTAAGTCCAGGCTGAAGCCTCGGCTTTGTGTAGGCCGAGGACACGGTAGCACGCCGCAGTCTTGGCCTTGGCCTATGCAAGGCCAAGACTTTTGCCTCAGCTGGTGCCCAGGCCCGGACCCGACACCATGGCCCGGGTCTTGATGCCTGAGCCTCAGCCTAGGCCGGATCCCAGGCCTGAAGCCATGGCCAGGCCCAGAATCCAGGTACCGATGCTGGGGCCCCAACCCAGTCGTAGGCCTGATGCCGGGGCCCAGCCCGGACCCAGGCCTAATGCCAGAGCATGGCCTGGAGGCAGGATCCTGATGCCAGAGCCTCAGCCTAGGGTCAGGCCCGAAGCCCAAGCCTTAGAGCAGCTCCAACGACATCCTCTTCTTTCTACTTTTCTTCTTCTCCTGACACCATCTGCTGGGGTCACACCAGAGTTCATTAACTCCAGCGCATTCATCCCAGCGGACGGTGCCATTTTGATGTGCTGCATTCAATTTGATGTACATCAAAATGGCACCGTCCGTTGGGATGAATGCGCTGGAGTTAATGAACTCTGGTGTGACCCCAACGGATGACGTCAGTTGTAGAAGAAAAGGAAGTCGTCAGAGCTGTCTTAAGGCCAGGCCTCGACATTGGGCCTGGCTCTGTGCCAAGGCCCTGGCATAGGGCCTGGGGACCCAGGCATTGGACTACGCCCTGGTGTCAGGAACCGGCCTGGCTGCCTCCGCAGATACCTGATGGACCAGGTAAGTGATTTTTCATGAAGGGGAAGCTCAGATCTTGGCCGAGGCCCCAGTGTCGGTCCGGGCCTAGGCCGAGACCCCTGGGGTCGTGCTTGGGGGTGGGGGGAATTTAAAATAAGCACATAAGAACCTGCCATACTGGGTCAGACCAAGGGTCCATCAAGCCCAGCATCCTGTTTCCAACAATGGCCAATCCAGGCCACAAGAACCTGGCAAGTACCCAAAAACTAAGTCTATTCCATGCTACTGTTGCTAGTAATAGCAGTGGCTATAAATATGATTTGTTTCATTTGGGGAGCTCTCAATTCATTTCGGGGTCCTCCAAATGAAACAAATCGCCCTTATTTGTTGTGTTTTATGCATTTGTTTTAACAAATATACATCCATACTGTTGGCAGGGAAGTCAGACTCCCTGTCTTGGAAGGGAGAACTAACTGAATCTTACTGCACCTAGGAAATACAGGCAGGCCAGATCACAGGAATTAACATGCAAACTCTCACAGGAGCCCTTATAAATGGCCTGTCTTTCGCATGTCATCTTTCAGAAAGTTACCTGCACCGAGTGCAACAGAAGCCTCCTCACTCTAGGAACGAGGAAGAGATCTGTCAGCAGAATGAGAGGTTTTGTAGCCCATCCGCCCTTTTGGCCTTGAATGTGGATCTAATCGAGATGGGGAATCTTGTCACAAGCCGTGCTTTCCTTTCCAGTCAAGGGTCCTGCCTTGACAAAATGTATAAGTAATTATGAAACTGAACCGTTAAAAAGCTAGGCCATTCTTATAACTCCTTTCTGTAAGGCAGTGAAAGCCAGCTAAGCAGAAAAAGTATTTTTCTCTGGAGCACATCTTGAATGACATCATTCCCATCTGGGAAAAGCCATAGAAGAGACTGCAGGGAACGTGTCTGTAGTCAGGCAATACAGCGGTATCATAATGAGCGTGCTCTGACTGCATAAAGTACACATGTGCAATGGAGCAGTGTGATAACAAGCATGCTCTGAATGCATATAACACGTATGCAATGGAGCAGTGTGATAACAAGCATGCTCTGAATGCATATAACACGTATGCAATGGAGCAGTGTGATAACAAGCATGCTCTGCATAAAGTACATGTGTGCAATGGAGCAGTGTGATAACAAGCATGCTCTGAATGCATATAACACGTATGCAATGGAGCAGTGTGATAACAAGCATGCTCTGAATGCATAAAGTACACGTGTGCAATGGAGTAGTGTGATAACAAGCATGCTCTGAATGCATATAACACGTATGCAATGGAGCAGTGTGATAATGAGGCTGTTCTGAATGCATAAAGTACACGTGTGCAATGGAGCAGTGTGATAACAAGCATGCTCTGAATGCATATAACACGTGTGCAATGGAGCAGTGTGATAACAAGCATGCTCTGAATGCATATAACACGTATGCAATGGAGCAGTGTGATAATGAGGCTGTTCTGAATGCATAAAGTACACGTGTGCAATGGAGCAGTGTGATAATGAGGGTGTTCTGAATGCATAATGAAGACGTGTATATGCGGCAATGTCATAACAAGTGGGCTCTGAATGCATATAACACGTGAGCAATGAAGCAGTTTGATAACAAACATGCTCTGAATGCATAATGAAGACGTGACATGGAGGAATGTCATAACAAGTGAGCTCTGAATATATAAAACACGTGAGCAATGGAGCAGTATGATAAGCATGCTCTGAATTCATATAACGCGTATGCAATGAAGCAGTGTGATAACAAACGTGTTCTGAATGCATGATGAAGACGTGACATGGAGGAATGTCAAAGCAAGTGAGCTCTGAATGCATAAAACACGTGTATGCAATGAAGCAGTGAGATAACAAGCGTACTCTGAATGTATAATGTACACGTGTGCAATGTAGCAGAGTGATAATGAGCATGCTCCGAATGTATAAATACATGCATGCAGTGGAGTAGTGTGATAACAAATGAGCTGAGAATGTATACAGTAATTACACATGTTCTGCAAGACAGATATTCCAGGTGTGTAGAAAGCAGGTAGAGGAACGCTTCTTATGGGTTCCCATCTGTATGGCAAGTGCATCATAGTTTGGCAGATTATTCGAAGAATAATCAGGATGTGAATGGAAGCAAAATGACAAAAACAGTAAAATAAGGGAAAAAGACTTTGAGATATATATATATATATATATATATATATATATATATATATATATATATGTTAGTGATAGAAGGAAGTGCAAAAGCGATATTGTGAGATTCCGAGGTGACAAGTAGGAATATGTAGAGGCTGATGAGGAAAATCCAAAATTACTTAAAAAATATTTATGTTCAGTGTTCACTGAAGAAGGGTCAGGAATAGGACCATAGAAAACAGACACAAATAGGACTGGAAGGGAGGTAGGTAAACAAACAGTTTTCAGAAAAGTGTGTTTGTGAGGAGCAAATAGATAAAGCAATAGGACCAGATGGTTTTAAGGGAACTTAGTGAACTTTAGAGTCAGGGGCAGTTCCGGAGCACTGGAGACAGGTGGATATGGTTCCTACTCACAGAAGAGGAAGTAAGGAGACGTCTGGGAACTACAGGCTGATTAGTCTGACCTAGGCAGTGAGTAAATGAATGGAATTGCTGCTAAAACACAGGAGAGTGCAGTTTCTGGAATCCAATGGACTGCAAGATCCGAAGCTGTGTTGCTTTGCCAGAGGTAGATCTCGTCAGAAGAAGCTGGAGACTGTATCTCAAGATGGATAGCGACAGGATGAAAGCAGGCCAGAGAAAGTGACCAAAATGATGTGGGGCCTACATCAGTAGACTTAGGAGATGAGACTGTAGGACCTAGATATGTCTGTCCTGGAGGAGAGGAGGGACAGGGGAGATAGGATACAGACGTTTACATACCTGAGGGGCATGAACGATGCACAGGAAGCTTCAAGGGGGTAGACTCAGGAATAACGGCAGGAAATATTTCTTCACAGGAAGAATGGTGGATGCTTGAAATGCCCTCCCGGAAAAGGCGGTGAAGAGAAGTACGGTAATAGAATTCAAAAGGGCATGGGATAAACAAAGAGGATCCCTGGTGGCTTAAGGGATGAAACTGAAGAAAAGGGGTAACCTGCATGAAGCAGCAGTTACTGACCTAAAACAGAAAAAAAAAAGCTTGCTGGGCAGACTGGATGGACCATTGGGTCCTTTTCTGCTGTCATTTACTTTGCTACTTTCAGTCTGATCAGTTTCTTTGATTGGGTGACCAGAGAGATGGCTTGAGGGAGAGCGCTAGGTGCAGTGTTTTAGTTTTCAGTAAAGTCTTTGACATGGTCCATGTAGGCAACTTAGAAATAAAATGAGCGCCCTTGATACGAGCGCTAAAGTGAGTGACGGGATTAGATCCTGGTTGACTGGGAGGTGGCAGAGGGTACTGGGGAAGGGAGTTCACTCCAAGCTGAGAGACTTCACTAGAGGGTGGCCAACCAGCTCCAGATTTTCAAGACAGGTGGATCCAGGCCTAGTTTTACCGCATTGCATGCTGGGACTTATTCTGATTTGCCTATTGCATTTCCTACCAAAAGCAAGACCATAAGTACCTGCATGCAGGGGAGTAAAACCAGGACTGGAGGTGTGCTGCAAGGATTGCACCTTGCAATGATTCTTTTCAACATTTTCATGAGTAATATGGCAGGACTATTGAGAAAGGTTTGTCTCTTTTTGCGGATGATACCAGAATCTGCAAACAGACACCCAGATAGGTGTGGAAAACATAAGGAGGAATCTAGCGAAACCTGAGAAATAGTCTAAAGTTTGGAAGATAATTTATATGCTGCAAAATTACCAGGAGGTGAAATTCTTCTATGCACGAATCAAGAGTAGGATCTAGGGGTGATCAAATCTGATAATCTTAAGGCGACCAAGCAGGTGGATAAAGCGAGGGTAAAAGCCAGAAATATGCTTGGGTGCATAGGGAGAGGAAGGGTCAGCAGAGAAAGGGAGGTGATATTGCCCCTGTGCAGGTCCCTGTATGAGCCCTCTCTTGGAAGTCTGTGTACAGCCACCTTCAATAGGATATAAACAGGATGGAGTCGCTCCAGAGGGAGGCTAAACATATATACCTTAGAAGAAAGGCAGGAAAGCGGAGATATGATGAGGAAATTTTAAAAACCTCCACAGTATCAATATACAGGAGATGGGCCTTTTCCAATAGAAAGGAAAACCTGGAATGAAGGATTATGGAATGAGAGCAATCTAAGGAAATATCTCTTTACGGAATAGGAAATTGAGAATTGAATTGGGTTGGGACATGTAAGATGCTTCTGTCATCATAGAGTAGTAGGGTGCGTTTGGGGGGTTGGTATCTATGATAAGGGACTGTACTTGTTTGCTATTGTACATTGGCTTGTATGATAGAAATGCTACTTCACTCTTGGAGGGTTACTTTTCCAGTTATGTTAATGCTGTATTTTGAATTATTCTTTGGGATTTTTATTGAATTCCCCAAGGGAGTGATATTTTTAGTTATGTGGTGCAGCCTACCATTCTCCTAATATGAGTAGGGGACAGAATAAGTTGACGTCAGGGGCAAACATATTTAATGTATTGTACTGATTTTTTATTTGTGATTGAAAAAGTCAGAGTAAGAATACAATAGAATAGAAGAAGAGTGGCATCAGTACCACGAGGCACAGGGGGCAGAGAGGCAGCAGGAAGAGTGGCATCAGTACCACGAGGCACAGGGGGCAGAGAGGCAGCAGGAAGAGTGGCATCAGTACCACGAGGCACAGGGGGCAGAGAGGCAGCAGGAAGAGTGGCATCAGTACCACAAGGCACAGGGGGCAGAGAGGCAGCAGGAAGAGTGGCATCAGTACCACAAGGCACAGGGGGCAGAGAGGCAGCAGGAAGAGTGGCATCAGTACCACGAGGCACAGGGGGCAGAGAGGCAGCAGGAAGAGTGGCATCAGTACCACGAGGCACAGGGGGCAGAGAGGCAGCAGGAAGAGTGGCATCAGTACCACGAGGCACAGGGGGCAGAGAGGCAGCAGGAAGAGTGGCATCAGTACCACGAGGCACAGGGGGCAGAGAGGCAGCAGGAAGAGTGGCATCAGTACCACGAGGCACAGGGGGCAGAGAGGCAGCAGGAAGAGTGGCATCAGTACCACGAGGCACAGGGGGTCACGAGAGAACTCTTGTCCCAGCCCAACCCCCCACTCCCGCCACCCCTTCAGACAAAGAATAAAAATGAATGGATACGTGTGTAGCTCATCAGCGCAGCTCCCTACCCCCCTCCCCCCCCCCAATACACATATCATAGCGACTTGAGATATTTAAATCTAAAGCACTGCTCTGCCTCCTATGCCCCCCCCCCCCCTCCCCCACTGCCGGGAGCTCGTGCTCTGACGGAGCCAGGATCCTGCTAAGACCGTTCTGCTTCCTGGCTCGGAGCAGGGCCCAGATACAGTGATGACTGGGGGGGGGGGGGGGGGGGGTAGGGGGCTGAGAGATTGGGTCTGAAAGCTCAGAAAGTTGTTTTTTATTTTTATCTTTTAGTTACCCAGCTATCTTCACAATATAGCAAGGTAGGGTCAAACTTCCAACCTGCTCGGCTGTTTTCAGAAAACATCCAGTTAGGTTTAAAGTTATCTGGCTGGCACGAGTGTATTCAGCAGCGGGCTTGCCCTGCTGAATATCTGTGACGTTATCCAGCCAACTTTAACCAGATAACTTGTCTGCTCGCTGCTTTTTTAAATATTGACCTCAAGGTTTACGCAGCACCATAAAGATGCGGTTTTATAGGTAGAATTAACGTGCAATTTATGAGAAGGAAACAGACAGTCAACATTGTGCAACATATTAAACAAGAAAACAGTGTTACTGGAACAGTACTGGCACAAACCTTGAAAAGTGGAAGCGTTCGGAACTGCTTGAAACTAAAATAGCATCTGATTTGATTTTGCAAAGCAATTAATACAGGCTGGCATTGTACAACGGGGTCTAAGAGCACAGAGCTGGAGATCCAGTTAGCTCACGGGGGTATCGCAGACCATTGGTTATTGCATTGCATGTTTGTATTTGGCGGGGCGGGATACGGTGGATTATTATCTGTTGACTGCTACTGCGCAATCTCTTCTTTTATTTGGATGTTTGATGGGGCTGGAGGCAGGAGAATTTTATGTGCTTGATGTGTGATGGTATGTCGAGTTCCTTATGTAAGCTATAAACAGGCCAACACATTTATTTGTGTTTATTTTATCTGATTTATATTCTGCTTCAAAGACAAGTCTCGTTTTTGAAGATGGCCCTTCTTGGGACTTGGAATGCACATTTCCAGAAGTATCTTGGCAGCTGCTCCTCTCTGAGACTGCATAGCCCATCCTGATTCTGCTGCCCCCGACGCCTCTCTTTTTTCCAGCAATGCTCCAGCACTTAGTGAGAGCTGAGCTGGAAATGACAGAGCAGAAAGCCGCAGAATACCCCTGGAAAGTAAAATACTATGTACCTTTCAAACCTACGTATTTCCTAATAGAGATGTGCATCCGTTTTTCCCGAATTAGGCAATTTCAATGAAATTGCCTAATTTGTTATGGTTCGGGGGAACCGAAAAATGGATGACATTTTTCTGAAATTTCGGAAAAATTTCTTTTTTGTGTTAGTGCAGGGGGCCCCGAAACAAAGCCCGAGACGAAAAAAAACCAAAACTGTGCATACATAATAAGTAATCAGATAAGATAAAGGTAAGCTGGTTGATCTGGTGTATTAGGATTATGAGAAGGCATCTGACAAAGTCCCTCTCCCCCTTTCCTGGACTCACCCACGCACACACATACTGCTTGTGCTGGCTAACAGCAACCCAACTTGCCCCAACATGGGAGTTGGCACAACAGCTGCACGGCCAGCCGGAAGGAAGCGAGAAAGTGAGCCACGGCAGGACTGACTCCTTCGACCACGGCCCAATTTTATTTATTGGTTGTCACTTGCAGACGCTCTTGCATTGCAGGCATGAAATTGATTGGCTTGTTGTCAGAGGTTTGCTCTTCACATGGGATGTGTTGGAGAATTCTGTCATTGTCCATACGAAGGACATGCCCAAGTCATCGGAGGCATCTCTGTTTGAGCAAGGTGAAGATGGTGGAAATTTGAACCTGTTCCCAGACTTTGGGATTTTTTCTTTCCAAAAGATGTTAAGGATTCATTGCAGGAAACTGTCTAGCTTCTTTTCTTGATATGAGTTTAGTGTCCATGTCTTATTATCATAGAGGAGAGTACTGACATTGATTTTGGTGTGATCTGTACATTTGCTGTTCTTCCAGACAGAGCGATGAATTGTTTTCCAATTCGTAGATTTAACCCTGCATAACAAGATAGATTGTCTGTGATGGTGGATCCCAAATATATGTGCTTATCAGTGACCTCTACTATCTACAATAGTTATTGATATTAATGAAAGGAGACTTGTCAACATCTTGTCTCACCACATTTGTCTTCTTAAGACTAATAGTGCTGGCATGCTTGGGACAGGTGGCCCATGAGGCATTGAAGATGATCTTCAATGTGAGTAGTCAAGTAACGTCATCAGAAATAGCACTCTGTAATGAAAACATTACGCACCTTAGATTTTGCTCTGAGTCAAGAGAGGTTGAACAGTTTCCCCATCAGATTTCTGTACAGGTATATTCTCTCAGTTGTCGACCCAAAGACATACTTTAACAGGCCTGAAAGAATATCCTAAACAGGTTAAGGGTAAGGACACATCCCTGTTTGAACCTTCTATGTATGCTGAAGGCCTCCAAAATTGAGCCGTCGCATTGGATGATGCCTTTCATGTTATTATGCAAGGA
The DNA here is from genome assembly GCF_901001135.1 of Rhinatrema bivittatum. Taxonomy (NCBI): domain Eukaryota; kingdom Metazoa; phylum Chordata; class Amphibia; order Gymnophiona; family Rhinatrematidae; genus Rhinatrema; species Rhinatrema bivittatum. Next base: position 118,932,902 of record NC_042624.1, read on the forward strand.
CTTAACTCTGAGAAGCTTGGGATAGTAGCCGATCTTTTCCTGTAGCTGGAACAAATAATGTACAGTGTTTTTCTCTGCTCTCTGCATGTCTCCTGCAGCTGCCTCAGGGAGATGATTGTGTTGGTGGTTGACCGCTCTGCTCTTAAGCTGCACTGTGTTTTAGGGTAGATTCTGTCAGCAAGGATCTAGCATCAGTTTGAGGGGTAATGCATACAAAGATTTTGCCATTCACGCTTACAGGTAGATTTTAAAAGTGTTGCTCTCACAAAAATGGCCCCATACACGTGTATATGGGCCACGTGCGAACAACGCAAATTTGAAGAAGTTGGGAAGTACACGCGTGCATACCTGTGTGTGCGTCAAGAATAAGAAGACAGAAAAGGGGTGGGACATGGGCGTTACAGGGTGGGGCCGACTTGGGCGCGTAACTCCCCAAATTTTGCAAGGCTGACCATGGCAACGCGTAACTTTACTACTGGTCCTGATGAGGTGCAAGTCTGAACACTGGGGGAGAGGGGGAGAGAGAGCGGGTTTTGTAAAGGGCCAATCTGACGCTCTGTATATCTCCCACTGTAAGAGGGGCACTTTCAGCTCAGGGTGGGTTTTGGGCAGTGTTACAAGGGTCTACAGACCCTTGCACTCTAGGCAGACCAATGTAACACTGCCCCCCCCCCCCCCAAAACCCACCCTGAGCTGAAAGTGCCCCTCTTACAGTGGGAGATATACAGAGCGTCAGACTGTCTCTCTCTCTCTCTCTTACTTGTAAGTACGCACGTAAAGGCCCCAACACATACACGCGGTAGGGATATTTTAAATGGTGCACACGTACCTGCATGTACGATATAAAATTGAGCGTATTTTGGCTCATGTGCCCAGTGTGTGTGTTTATGAGTGCACGCACGCTCCTTTTAAAATGTACTTGTTAGGAAAAAGAGACCAAAATAGGTGTTGCACTCATTCCTGTCGGATTATCAGTTTTCATTTCCTAAGGAACCACACCTTCCTTCCTGCATGAAGAGAGGAGCTGCTAAAGGGGTCCAAGCAGCAGTTTTTGCAGATTTGATGGCTTTGGGTAGAATTCCGTCCTTTCCAGGGGATTTCCATTTGCTAGGCCATCAGTAGCCTTGCTGAGCTCTTCTGGCAGTCCAGCATCCAGTTCCTGTGATGTCGATGGCCTCTTCCACCACCGTATGTTCTCTGGCGTAGAGATCTGGATAACGTTCCACCCATCGCTACATTTGTTTTTGATCATTTGGTAATGATCTCTCCTGTGGTTGAATTCAGGGGAGCTAGCTTATTCCGTATTGGTCCAGTTGCTTTTTCAATACCATCGTACATACCCGTGATCTTGCCTGTGTCTGTCTGCAGAGATCAGAATGCCTGTGTACAGCTACCGACAGAAGTTTCTAACACAACGTCCAGCTGTACACTTCACTGCGCCTTTAACTCTTCCAGTGGCTTGGTTTTGTGCACACTTGTAGTTGGTGAAAGTGATACACTTTGCTTCGCTGTCCGGGGTCATCTCATTTCAATGTACTTTAAACCAGTCACTAGTATTCTCATGATTTGGAGTTGGGTTTGTTTTTTGTTTTGCCAAACCCTGTCTGGGTATTTCTTAGCTCTTCCCATTTCTTCTGTACACTTGAGACACTGGGAAATGTAAGTGCTGCTTTCTCTGGAGTATATGCCTATTGTGGACGCATTACCTTGCCAGTGAGTATGCATGCCATTCTCTTCTGTTTGGAGCAGTGGGACGCTCTAGGGCTGAAGCTCTGCCGCATACCATGGCATGGTCCATGTCACAATCAGCACTTTAATAACCTTGCGTTAGAAGGATGACTTAGATGTTAGTACATCTTGTGATGATCAGATCCAGTTAGTTCCAACAACTGATGTTTTCATGAGACTTGATGCTGAGGCTTGGTCTTGAAAAATGGATTGGTGATTCTAAGATTGTGACAAGAGTAAAGTTCCAGGAATCTTTATTCATTTCCCTTCATTTTTCTGGTTCCTTAGCGTCCTAGGCAGGTTGGCCAAGGGTTGTGGTCAGCACCTACTCTTGCATTGAAGTCACCAAGCAGCTAAAGATGTGCAATCATAAAGATCTTGCTAATGGTGGTATTACTACTATTTTTTATCATTTTTGAAGCACTACTGGAAATATGCAGCCTGTGCAGACACACACAACAGACAATCCCTGCTCCAAGGAGCTTACAGTCCAGCCAAGACAAACACACATGACAAACAAGAACCTTTAAGTGCATTGAAGAAAAATACTCAGTAGTGGTATGACCTTCACTATAGAAGTGGCCTTTTATTTCAGATGAATCATTAAGGGTTAATAGTAACATCAAGCGTCAAGGGGCGCAGTACCAGGATTCTCTCTCATCTGCTTCTGGGTGCTTCGATCATCCCCAACGGTGTGCTTTTAACAGCAAAACCCATTCCAAGTTCCCTAGGTTCATCAGGATTCTCTCCCTGCCAGAAGAGACTATAATCCATTTCCCTAAGAGAACCGGGTAACACAAGCTGTGTTTCCTGGTGGGCAGCAATATCAACTTGGAGGAGTTTTAGGTCTTCATTGATTACAGCTGCCTTACAGACAGGTCCTCAGACCTCAGATCCAGTTGTTCTAATGTTCCAGCACACAAACTTGCGATCCATTTTTACCTGGTGCTGTAATTACATAGTCAGGTGACACTCTCACGTCACACCCCATTGAAGCAGACGTGTGGTGGGACAGCACCATATTAGCTGGGGGCTGCCCATCAAGATGTATGCCACCATCAGATACGTACCCTGGTACCCGTGAAGGCTTATAACCATCAACTGAAGCAAAACTGCTTTCCTCTTATCAGAGTGATATGGAGACCCTGTGTTCCAGGAGCCAATGCACTTTGATACCAAGTCCATTGCGGGACTTGCCGGTACAATGTCAGAACGGACCCTGAACTGCCTCTGAGGCTCCATTCCTGATTTTCTGTTGGGATTTACTCTCTTAGCTTTCCACCTCTCCCGAGATTACCCACAAGGCAGTGGGAATTTCGGCTCAGAATTTACTCTCTCTTTTAAATGAGTTGCTATCCAGTGCTAACGAGCCACATCTGCTTGAAGCTACTGATTTTAAGGCACCAGAAATCTGCCTTTCACCCCTACACCTGTCAGTGGTAATGACCGCACCATGTGAAGGATAGGGAGAGGCTTGACTGTCAGTGGCTATTTGAGATGCAGTATTTTATAGACAGTGAGAAAATCTCACTACCACTCTGGCATAAAAGTTTCAGTGTGAGTGTTATTGCTGCCTAATGAAGGTGTCCCCTGAGGGCCACAGCAGGATACTACAAGAAGGTTATACCACTGCTTGTTTTTATTTTTACTGATTTTCAAGGCTGGTTAAAAGTGAGGCCTCCATAACCTGATAATAAGCTAAAACTCAGTGTCCAGTTTCTACCCTTTATTCTGGGGGAGAGTTCAGTTTCCATGGCCACCAAGAAAGGCCAGGGTGCCAAGAGGACGAGCAGCAACAGCTGCTGCTGTTGTGTCTTGGCTGGTTCTGATCCGATGCCCAGCGGAAAGTGCCTGGTCCAAAGACAAGTAGAGCTAAGGAATTATGTCCTGCATGCAGCGTTATTTATCTCTCACGAACACATTCTTTAAAATATTAAACTATGTTTTCATACTGAAGACAGCACAAACTTTTAGCGATCTACATACACATCAATATTATAGATAGCTAAATACTGGAGGAGGTGGTACCTGCATGAGCTCTTTTTGGCCAGTATCAGGGCTCCTCCTTTTTCTAGATCATTTATGAATACTGGTGCCAGTACACACCCCTCAGGCTCCATTGGGAAGAGGTAAATAGTGGGGGTACCCCCCAGGGATCTGCTCTGGGGCTGATGCTGTTTTAACATATTCAGAAATAATTTGGAAAAGGGAGCAACTATTGCAGTGATCAGATTTGCAGATGACACAAAAATATTTAAAGTAATTCAAATACAAGCACACTGTGAGGAACCGCAGAAGGACCTTGCCAGACAAACTGGGCATCAAAATGGCAGATGAAACTTCCAAAAAAATAATGCATGGGGGAAAAATAATCCTTCCTGCAGGTACACAAAGCTGGGTTCCACCACCAGGAAAAGGACCTCAGAGTCCTTGTGCACAGTACATTGAAATCCTCCGCTCAGTGTGTGGGGGCAGTCAAGAAAGCAAACAGAATGTTAGGAATGATCTGAAAAGAACTGGAGAATAAAACTGTGAATATCAGTATCAAAATCCAGGAAAACTTGGGACAAGCCCAGAGGAACTCTGGGGACTAGGAAGCAATTATAAAGCTGAGCAGGAGACTGGACGGGCAAACTAGAAGAGCCATACGGTCTTTATCTGCCGTCATGTTCTGTGTTTCTACAGTAACCTCTGTATCAACCCATGGTGCTGTCGCACCTTGAGTATTCTGTGCAGTTCTGAGCACGCCATTTCAAAAAAAAGATACAGTGGAACTAGAAAAGGCAACAAAAATGATAAATTGGATGGAAGGGCTCCCCTGTGAAGAAAGGCTGAACAGGTTATGGCTCTTCCGCCTGAAAAAGAGGGGGCTGATACAAGTTTATAAAATCATGAGTGGAGTGGAACAGATAAATAGAAGATGGTTTTTAACCCTTTCAAATTATACTGAAACAAGGGGACATGCCATGATTCTGACAGATAGCACATTTAAAACAAATCGGAAAAAGTTGTTTTTTTTACTCAGTGCACAATCAAGCTGTGGAATTTGTTGCCAGAGGATGTGGTTGAGACATTAGCACAGCTGGGTTTAAACGTGTTTTGGACAAGTTTGAGGGAAAACTCTATAAACTATCTGCTCCTCATGAGTCTCTCAGTAAACCATCCTTCTCCACTATAATCTATCCAAAATTCAGCTGTGCAACTTATCTTTCGCCAATGTCGCTTCGCCCCTCTAAAAGCTTTCTCGAGGCACTGCATTACATCCAGTCCATTCTCCTTGCATTCACCTATAAGAGCCTTCACTCTGCAGCTCCTCACTAACTCTCCTTCTCGTGAATTCTGCTCATCAGACAAGCCACGCCTACCCTTGTGCTTCTCCGCCATCGCTGAGTCTCAAGTCTGTGCCAGAGGCCTAGAACGGCCTTCCTAAGTGGGTGCCCCATGCCCCTTCTCTACCCAAATTCGGATCCTGCCTAAGAATTCACCTTTTGGAGGCTGCTTTTAAGTCTTAACCCTAATTATCCCGCTTTCAGCCTTATTGATTTTAAACATTTTTTTAAATTAAATTCTGAAAGTCTCTTTTGTCCTATAGGGATTATCTGTGTATTTGTGCAACACTGCATATGAGTAGCGCTATACAAGTGAGGAATGGCTATCAGGAAAGGCTTCCCCTATGAGAAGAGGCTAAATAGGTTAAGGCTCTTCAGTTTAGAGAAGAAATAGTTGAGGAGAGATATGATGGAGATCTATAAAATCATGAATGGAGTGGAAGGGTAAATGCAAATCGGTTTAGTTTAAAAAAAAATACAAAGACTAGGGGAAACTCCATGAAGTTTGAAAGGAGAATGCTCAATCCCTGGTAAAAAAAAAAAAAGACTACCATCTTCAACAACCTCCTACTTGACTCCAAGCGCGCCATCACGGAATCCTGGCTGAAACATATCGACACAGTACTCCTAAACCAAGTACCAACACTCATTTATGATATACTCTCCATTCCCAGACTCAAAAAAGAGGAGGTGGCATACTGCTAGCTACTAAAAGAGAACTTAGACTAATACCCCAAAATGTCACCATCCCACCGAAACATGAAATAGGCCTCTTCAAATCGTCGCAATTACAAATATGTCTAGTCTACTCACCACCAGGTCTCCTCGAAAATGACCCATCCCCACTCATCAAATTTATTGCTAAAAACATTGACCTTGATTTCCCAACAATCATACTTGGTGACTTCAATCTCCATGTGGACTCTTCCCCTCATCACCCTCCTGTGAAGCTTTTCTCTCTGCCCTCGACACCATGGGATTCCACCAAATTATACACTCACCCACACTTAAAGCCGGACACACACTGGACTTAATCTTTACATGAAACACCCACCTGCTCCGCAATACTCTGGTCTGATCATTATCTTATAAAAACCAAGCTTTCATTTAAAAAATGCTCGATACCCCTCTCCCCCACTACATCACCATCCAATTCAGAAAACCCTGCTCAAGAGATGACCTCTCGATATCCCTCACTAAAGCCCTACAAAAAATCGACCTATCTGACACAGACTCAGCTTTCCACACCTGGGATGACATCACTAACGACATAGCTAACAATCTATGCCCACTCACCTCAAAATCTATAAATCCCTCTCAAGCTAACAAAAAAGCCTGGTACTCACCTGAATTAAGAAACCTCAAACGCGCCCTCAGAAATAAAGAAAAGATATGGCGCAAAAACCCCTCCCCCACAACGCTTGCCACATACAAATCCACTTTACATACCTACAGAACTTCCACGCAGAAATCCAAACGTGACTTCTATGCACGTAAAATTCACGACCTCCAATTCAATCCCAAAGCCCTCTTTTCATATGTATCTGACCTGACAAAAAAACCCTCCCGCCCTTCCACCCATTTGGACTCCAAAAACAGAAGTAACGACCTAGCCCATTTCTTTAACAACAAAATGTACAATCTAATCTCAAGCTTTCCCCCCTTCTCCCTCTATCCCAACTCCCCCCTCAACCATCCCAATGCCCTACTGGACCATCTCGAGATCACATCTAAATCAGAATAGAATCCCTCTTAAAGAAACACAAACCTTCCACCCACCCAGCTGACTCCATCCCCTCCAAACTCTTATTAACCATCCCGGAAGTAATAGCAAAACCCCTTGCCGACATCATCAATTGCTCCCTCACTGCTGGCAAAGTCCCCACCACACTAAAACAAGCAATCATTAAACCCATTCTTAAAAAAGCAAACCTCGATCCTGCTGAACTTGCTAATTATCGCCCAATATCCAACTTGCCTTTTCTAGCCAAGATCATGGAAAAGATTGTCAACATCCATCTTTCTGATTACCTAGAGCAACATAAAATACAATTCTTGTCCCAATTTGGATTCCGAAAATACTATAACACTGAAACACTCCTAATCCACCCTCTCAGACACCCTACTCAAAGGCATGGACAAAGGACACTCTTACATCCTAGCCATGCTCGACATCTCAGCTGCATTTGACACTATTAACCATGAAATTATGCTACACCAACTAAAAAATATTGGCATCACTGGAACTGCCCTGAGCTGGTTCAATTCATACCTTGAAAATAGACAATTCAACGTTAAAATTAGAAATTGTTTATCAGACCCTCTCAACTCAGCCAGAGGAGTCCCCCAAGACTCTTCCCTATCCTCCACCTTGTTCAACATTTATATGTTACCCGTCTGCCAGCTCCAAACTGACTTAGGCCTCACTCATTTCATTTACGCAGACGATGTCCAAATTCTTTTCCCTGTAACGGACTCCATCCCCAACGCACTAAAATGTGGGATAACTGCCTCACGTCAATTAACACCCTCCTTACGACCCTTAACCTTGCCCTCAACACTGCAAAAACCAAGCTCCTCCTCATATCACACAATTCAACTATCAACTCCCTCGCAAACACAACCTCTAACCCCAATACACCCCATTTCTCCCAAAATTCACGAAACCTGGGAGTCATCATAGATAATCAGCTTAACTTAAAAAAATTCATAAATACCACCACCAAAGAATGCTTCTACAAACTCCATGTACTTAAGAAACTCAAACCCCCTCCTCTACTTCAACGACTTCCGCACTGTTCTCCAGGCCCTCATCTTCTCAAAAACAGACTATGCAACTCCCTCCTCCTAGGCCTCCCCAACTCATCCATCAAACCACTCCAAATGCCATAGAACGCTGCAGCCAGAATCCTCACCAATACACGCAAAATGGACCACATCACTCCCATCCTAAAAGACCTCCACTGGCTCCCCATCTCGTTCAGAATCCTCTACAAAAGTCTCACCATCATTCACAAAACCCTATACAACAGGACCTCAGCTGGATGAATGACTCCCTCTTCTTTCACTCCTCCAACAGACCTACCAGATCTGCCTACAAAGGGACAATACATACACCTACACCCAAACTCACACTCCTCGACTCCACAAAAGATCGGGCGCTGTCTATTGCAGGACCCACAATTTGGAACTCAATGCCACCTAATGTACATTTGGAACCAAACTCACATATGTTCAAAAAACGATTAAAGACCTGGCTCTTCCAACAGGCATTTAACTAGCTTCCAAATTCCCCCCCCCCCCCAATCAGCTTTTCTCCATGTGTGCTGAATACCCGCCCTACCTTGTCACTTGCATCTACCCCTCGCTACTTAAAATATGACTTGTAATTAGTTATGCACTGTTATGTTTCTCCCGTTTTATTTCTTTGTATTAGTTCTATGATAACTTACTCATGCCTCTATTCCCTTTCCATTATGCATATTACTTTCGCATCTCCCAGTTTGCTGTTCCCTGTTTTTTGTAACTGTTTTTCTCTACGTTGTTCTCCCTTGTTCGATGTAAACCGGCATGATGTCCCTGATGATTGTCGGTATAGAAAAGCCTTAAATAAATAAATAAGTAGCACATTTAAAACAAATCAGCGAAAATACTTGTTCTCTCAACATACAATTAAGCTGTGGAATTTATTATTGGAGGATGTGGTAAAAGCAGCTAGCATATCTGGGTTTAAAAAAAGATTTGGACAAGTTCCTGGAGGAAAGGTCCAAAAACTTTTAGTAACGAGGTATATTTAAGGAGAGGCACTGCTTATCCCTGGCTGTAAGTAGCATGGATGCTATCTACTGTTTAGAATCTTACATAGGTGCCTGTAGTCTGGAATGCCCACTGCTGGAAATAGGATGTTTGGCTTGATGGACCCTCAGTCTGACCCAGTATGGCAGCTCTTATGCTAAGTACCAGTAGTGGTAATGTTTAGCCAAGTAGACTTAGGGAAAGCCACCAGGTTTCTCTCAGGGTGTAGGCAACAAGAAATAGACCTGCTCTTAGGATGTGCCTGGTATTTAGGATTGGCCACTATCAGAGACAGGACGCTGGATTCCATGGACCTCTGGTCTCACTCAACATGACCCTTATGGTCCCTGCTTATTTTTGTTTCAAGAAGACACTTTAAAGGAGAGCTTTTTTATGCGATTAATTTCTAATTTTGCATTAGATTTTGTGCACGGTTGCCTTTGCCCCAAAAAGAAGAGTAGACAGCAAACCCCTTCTGCCATAAGCCAACCCTCCCCCTCCCAGAGAACATCTTTTTTTTTTTTTTCCTTTTTCTTTTCCCTTTTGTCCCTCTTAGTAACTGTTTTCAGCCAATCCGCGAGGCGCAAGCTGCTTTTCTCTCCCGCTGATTGGTGGAGACGGACACCCAATAAAGAAAGCTCGCGTTTGGCGAAAAAAAAAAAAAAAAAAAAGCCGGCATCAGACAAAGACGCGCAGACTCGACGGTGTTGGTAACTGGGTGTAGGAGGTGGGACATGGAGTCATCTTCACCCGTTCCCATTGGTTCCTTTGCTACACGCCATCGGCCCCCCCCTCCCCCTGGCGCGCGGCCAAGCCTGGGGCCGTACCACTTCGCCGCTTTGTCCCTCCTGTTGGAGGGGGGGAGAGAGGTAAGCGGCACCGATGGCCGGTCCGCCGGGGTTCGCGCCGACCTCGCCTCTCGGGGGGCATCCACGGGAGAGAGGTTGGCGAGCGCTTCCGAGAAGGAGGCCGGGGCGGGGATGGCGACAAAAAGGGGTCAGGAGGAGGTTAGCTGTCCCCGCGCTCCCCCCGGAACCGCCTTGTTCTCGTCCTTTGTCGGCGCGGGGGGCGTGGTCGGTGCCGGCGGTTTGCCGGTTTTCTCCCCTCCCCCCAAGAAGCTGTTAAAATGAAACCTAAAGGGCCGCGGGTCGGAGACGGTGTCCGGCGTTAGTAGGGGGGTTCTTTTTTTTCTTTTCTTCTTCTTCTTCCCCCTTTCTTTTTGCGAAAGAGGGCGGATAGTAGGTTAACGCTCGGACACGTAACGCGGGGAGGGCGCCCGCAGACGATATCGACGAGGCGGCGGCCAGAAGTTTGTGAAGGATTTTTTTTTTTTGTCCCCCCTCTCTCGCCCGTCTATAAGGGAGCATAGCTAATGCTCTGAGAGATAAACTTATCTCTTGGACTTTCTGAAGCCGGATTTCAGGAGCCCTCGGCGCTGCTGGAGAAAAAGCAAACTTTTGCTGTGCGTTGCCTTCGGCCGCCCGCCCGCCTTCATGTGGCGGCGGCGCCGCGAGCCGAGGGAGGCGGCGGGGGGCTCGGACTCGTGAGGCGCGGGCTCGGGAGGGGGTCGGAGCCGAGTTAAGAGCCTCTCTCTCTCTCTGTGTATTTATTATACCTGTCAGCAGGACTATGTACAACACCGTGTGGAGTATGGAGCGGGATGACGCGGACTGGAGGGAAGTTATGATGCCTTATTCCACCGAGCTCATATTTTATATTGAGATGGACCCGCCAGGTACTGGGCGCCAAGCTCTTCTGCCATTCCTGTTGCTCCTTCATTACTAGACCCCGACCCTACCCTACATTGTGCATGCACTTCGGCTCTTGTATCTGGGAGATGCATGTTTAAAAAGCGGCTTTTTTTCTCTCCCCCCCCCCCCAAAAGGCCAGCATTTCTTTTCTTAAGCTGCCTTATTCCACGTTTGCATGGATCTTTGCCTGCTCCTGGAGCGGCTCGGATCCTTATTTTGTCGGGGTTTCAGAGGCTTGCACCTGTTTTGCAGACTCGCAGCCCCGGCCGTCGGCTTCCCCTTGTCCTTTTACTTTGCTTGCAGGCTTCATTTCATGGATGGGGGAAGAGCTAAAACCCACTTTCTGCAAATGGCTTTTGTTCTTGCGCCCTTTTTTTCTCATTAGCTGAATTGTGATAACTGAGGGAATTTTTACCTGCTAGTGTGAGAAGCTGGGTCATAATCCTTAAAGGCTAGAAACTTCTCTCTTTCCGTGAGCATAAATCTTAGGGAAAAAAATGCACAGATGTGACTGAAGCGACTTCCTATAACTGGTGGGAGGTGGAGGCCATTCATATTTCTGCACGGCTGTGTAAAAGGTTATTTATTGTAGTCCATAGGCTGCAAAGCCAGGTAATCGATGAAGTGCTTAAACAGGAGCTGGTGACTTACACTTGATGAAGTCAGTCGTTAAGACACTTTAATTACATTGCAAGGATGCAGTATGTGTGCATGTCTGTGTATATAAACCATCTAGCTAAGGAAGAACGTGTATTTGTATTACATTTGCTGGCGAATAAGATGACTTATTGTTTCATTCTGCAGTCTTATTTTAAATTACTTTTGGCACCCGGTAACCCTCACTCTTAAGCAAGGGATTTTATTTTTTTCATATGTAAGTAACTGGATTTTTCACTTTCCACAAGCACCAGCGTACACTTTATATGCTGTTCTCAAGTGATTCTTTACTGAAAGACTATGCTGCATATGTTCTAATCTGTTTCTTGCCTTTCCAAAATGGTAAGCCCAGCTGTATTATTTATGTATATATTTAGCTGTTTGCTAGTAGCACAAACAGCAGGAAGCTTACATGACCTAAAATATTTATCCTGTTGCTATTGTGTGTTCTGGACTGCTCTTTAATGGCTTTTAGCATGTCGTGCTGCTGGCATAAATCAGAGCAATACTAGCTTAAGTGTGTAGGCCTTGCTGTGTTTGGCAGGAGAGAGTTAAAAAAGACATCTGTCTTACTGTATAGCTAAAGTATGGAGGCTTCTGTAGGTAAAGCAGAAAAAGAATCTTGTATCTGGTGAAAAGTTCATGGCATTTTCCTGCTAGCATTTTTAGCCTCTTATACTGGCTTTTTTTTATAGGTGTAGAATTATTGACATACTTTGAGGAAAAGTGCCACCAATGTAAAAATTGATTTTAAAAAGCCTCTTATAATGCAATTAATTCTCCAATACTTGTCAGCTTAATCAAATACCCGTAATAGGCTGTGGAGACAAAGCTGCTGAATCTAGCTCAGTTCATTTCAGATCTCACTTGATGTGTTCTGAGAAAATATTCAACGCATGTAAATACTGCCCGGATAGATGTCAGGAATAAAGAATGCTCAAGAATTACTGTATTAGCAGCCTTTGTTCATAAGTTTTAGCTCATAACCAAAAATGCAAACTATCACATGCTGATTGAGTGAGTGTATGAGAAGGGATGCAGGATACCAAATTCCCCTGCTCCCTCAGGATAACTGCCAAGGCAACACAGGTCCCTCTCCTCCTTGCCTAGTAAAGGGAAGTCTCCTTTGAGGCTGGATCCTGAAGCACTGTTCTTTGGCCAGCAGAGGTCTCCCGAAGAGTGAAAGTCATCTTCCGTCTAGGGCCCCAGTAGTTTGGGGAGATAGGAGCATAGGTGCCCTTTTCCACAGCTGTAGGAGTTAAGCTTAAAAATCATATGGTTTTGAATTTGTTTGCAATCTTTGATTGTACACGGTATGAAAACTGATTAAATAAAATCTGACTTGGGTCTGCCAACTATTGAATCTTGCTCACCTGGTGGTGCTGCTTCCTAAGGAGTATAAAAAAGCAAACGGGACAAACAACTAAAATTTACTGCTGCCTAGGCAAAGACAGAAATGGTTTGGGTGCAGGGACTGGGGACTTGCTGACTCCCTCTGCCTCCTGCATGTCATCTTGTGCTGCCACCAGCTAGCTTTTGTAGTTTGTATCAGCTAGTTAATGAATTGGTGGATGGGGGCATGAAGATCTTCTGGCTTTTTTCCTTTCCCAAGTAATTTACTGCCTTTCTTTCTAAATCAGAATGACTTTGTAGTAATGGTTCTGGTTATTTTTTTGCCCCTTAGCAAGTAAGGCTTGCTCTACTCCAGTAGGAATCACACTGTTGGGGTAAGGGTTATGCTATATTGTTAGAGGCAGTGAACATTATGAAAATGTTATATAGAGAGCATAGCACAAATCCTTAACATAAATACAGATTGAAGGTTAAACTGTTAAAACTTAACTTATTGAGCGCACAAACTGCATGAGTGTGATTCATTTTTGTTTGAATATGCTTTGCTAGGGAATTTGAATCTACCAGAATGTGCTTGTTACTGTTCCCTTGTGTCCAGCAAGGGGACTAATTTTGTTACTATGTAATTAAAGTACATTGATACTGTATTCAAATATCCAAGATTTAAAGGTGAAAGAAAAGACAAGAGCTCAAAATTAAAGCCTTTAAGTATTTTTTTTTATGCTTTCCCTCTCCTCCCCCCCCCCCCCCCCCCCCCCTTCCTTGGAAAAGAATCTTAAGTTTCCAGCTCATCATGAATCCTTTTGAGACTGTTTAAATACATTTAGATGAGTTTGAATTTAGTGATCTTATCCTGAAATTATGCTAGTTTTGAATTTACAATTTCCAAAGGGAGCATCAAATTTTGGGTCTCTATTTGCTGATTTTGACAACTTCAAGTTGTAAGGTAGTGTTTTCCTCACTGTTTTACTCTACGTCAAACATAAAGGTAAATACATAGTACAAAGGTTTGTCCTTTTTTTTTTTAATTGAACCAATCAACAACTTTTAGTGCTTGAGGGGAATTGGTTTGTAAAATAGGGATGCCAAAATCCAGCTCTAGATTGTGGAATATGTACATTGCAGTAGGAGGAAATTGACAACATAAATGTGTATCAATGGGATTGTTGAATACTGTTGTACTAATTTTGTGCAATGTAATCACATGTCCATTAATTTATTTAAAACACTTATACCACCAATCCCATCCTTAAAGCAGTGCACAATATAATCAATACATAGACTAGTATACCATGGCGCACACATGTGCATTCAGATAAGGATCAGGTGTGCCACGGACTCCAGGCTAGAACATGGGCTCTGTTCTCATAGCACTACCAGTGGTGGCTCTTAAATGTGTAAAGCTCCTATATGATGCTATCATGCAAGCTGCCTCTTCCTAGCATGAGCTCCAAGTGTGGAAATTAATGGGCAACATATAAGGACTTGGATAACTGGGACCTCATTTGTGCAGCGCCTCCTTTTTGTGTTCTGCTAGCCTCTTGTCTTATCCCAAGGCTGATTAAGATGGGCAGCGTATTCTCTGAGCAGCAGCAATGAGAGAGTACTGGCAGCCACATGTGGCAGCCAACATAACTGAGCTGGCTGTCAGCACTACACAGACCTCACCTTTTTTCCATTGTGATGGATTCATGTCTGCTCCCCCTCTCCCTCTTCTAATTTATAAGGCTGGTGTAGCTTTCAATGCTTTTTTAGCTCTTCATTTGGCCAGATAAGTCCTGTCCATGTCCGCACTACCTACTTGGAGTTTGGTGTACCACACAACATTTTTAAGTAGGTTTGCTTTAGGCTTGAAAAGTTGGGAAACACTGACATACACAGTTGGCTGGTAAGCAGAACATTTTCTTGTGTAGACACTCTCTCTTGTTGCTTTCATTGTTTACTTGGTCAGATTCATTCACCATAGAACTTTTTCTTCAGCCTGAGCAGAATAAGCCAGACTATGAAGGTGACTGCCAGTTTGGAAAAATGCATATAGTGTTTGAACTTTGGCACACTAACTTTATGGGTCAGTGCCCATATAGTTCTACATATAATCAATCACTGGCAGCTTGTTTGGTTTTTGTTTGTCTTTTTTAATTAAAATAGTAATACAAGAGATCCATCTGGTACACTGTAAGATCAAACACAAACCCTAAATCTGTTGCAGCGTAGAGTTAGAAATTGTAGTCTAAATTGGTGGACTTTTCCTGGTCCAAAAATTGTATTTCTGTTTAAAAAAAAAAAAAAAAAGCAGCTGTATACCCTACAGCAGGGGTCCCCAAACTATGACCCAAGGACTGGATGCAACCTTTGGCTGAATTTCTTCTGGCAGCGAAGGCAGCAGGAGCTTGATCTGGCCTGGAGCTCTGATTCTTGTACTCGGAAGTGCAAGTGGCAGCATGTCAGAGCGGTGTGGGTGGGGTGTGCCATGCAGGGCTACCATTGGTTGGCTGTGTTGTGCTTTCATTGCTACTGGTATAGATGGGGCACTTGTGCCAAAGATGGGCAGAGGCTAAGCACAGCCAAAAGGAGGTTTCGGCCACTGGAGGGCAGTGCAGGCCACAGGGAGGAAGGTACTGATAGTACTGAATTGTGGGCTCTGGGCCTTCCAGGTAAACCCAGGTAAGAATGGTGATTCCTGAAGCTGTGGAGGAGGGGGCACGGGCATCATCCCTAAAGATAAAAGGCTTTGGAGGTGCAGAGTACAGAAATCCTCACAACCCAGATACCCAGATTTAGTTTCTGGCCTTGGATTAGAATTTCCAGAGGGTGCTTTTGCTCATACCACAAGGTGTATTGGAAAGGGAGGCTAATGAGAGGAGGAGAAAAGGGTGGGGGGAAGGAAGAGAAGCAAGACTGCATGAAGTGTGTGTGAGCGCATTGTAAACAGTGCTCCATTCCACCATCCAGCGGAGACAGCAGGAGGTAAAGTTGCTGGGGGTGTGGTGGGGTTGCCAACTTTGGAGAAATCTACCCTGGGATTTGTGCTGCCTGCTTTTTCTGCCTTTTCCCTTTCCAAGCATTTCAAATCACTGAAAAGAGCAGGACCCCCCCCCCCCCACACACACACACACACACACTTCTCAGCAAACAAGTCCGATGGGCTCGTTTGTTGCTCCCCTTCCCTCTGGCTTGCTCAGTGATTTTAAGTATCTCATGTGGCCCTTGAAAAACTTGTGGATCTCTGTCCTCAAGCATGACACTTTTCATAATTGCTTTATGAAGCTGTTAAGAAACCAGAGGTGACATGCTTTAAAGGGGAGGTAGTTACCTGTTGAACAAACATTGCTTCATTGTTTTTGTAGAACATTTAAAAATGAAATTTAACTTGTCTAAGCAAAGAGAGCGGAGAATAGAAAATTATGCAGGAACTGGCAGAAGATCTGCACACAGCACTGTTCTCAACATGTGCGTTGTAGTGGCTTATTTTATCTCACGGCTAACTTAATAGAATTACACAGAGCATGAGAATCATACCTGTAAATAAAGTAACACATGTATAAATGGTCAAAACCTACCTCACTCATCAAATAAGATTTATTACACTATGATGTAACCGAACCTTATTGGCACTTGTTAGAATGTACTACCGTACACATTTACCAAACTTTAATTTGTGCCTGTATGTAAACCATCACAACAGTATAGAAAAGATTTTATATAAACTGTTTATATACTCAGTAGGTTTGGGGTTTTTTTTATAAAGTTAACTAGTGCCTATTGTACATAGTGGTAGGTCCTAAATCATTCAGATATTTGCTGCAATTTTAAATTGCTACTTCCCTTAATTTTAACTTTTTTGTATAAAGAGAATTTACTGGGCAAACTGGACTATTTTGGTCTTTATCTGTCGTCATTCACTGTTACTAGACTGAGAGAAACTCACTTCTGCTATAATATATTCTGCCTCCAAGTTTACCACAGTTGAGTGTTCACTTACTACTTTTTATAGAAGTGTGTGATCAGTGTTTCCCAACTGGTGTGCCATGGAAAAGTTACCACTGTTGATGCTCAGATCCAGACCAGCACTTGGGGCTGTGCCCTCAACTCCTCACAGTAATGTGTTGTCAACAGTGGCTCTTAATGTAGTAGCTCCTTTCTGAAAAACATATGTAATCATGCATGTCTCTTCCCACCTACATGAGCCCTGAAGTGTGGTAAATGGGTGACATGCAGGACATAGCCAGGCCTCACTTTTGTGTGGAGCACACAGTTCTTCCTCCTTTAAGTCCTTCCAGTCTGTTATCCCCTGCCTGCTTCAGATGAAGAGAGCATGCACTGAGCACACTATTCATTCTGCATATTGGGAGCAATGGAGAAGCTCTGGCAGCCACACTTGGTATCAAGAAAACTAAGCCAACTACCTGCATCTCGCAGACTTGCCTCCTACTCCTGCACTTGTATATAGAAGGAACTGGTCCATTGTGATGAGTTTTGATGTCTGTCCCTTCTCTTCTTTTAACATTTGGAAGAGACTGGTAGGGCTTCTGCTTTTTTTTCAACCATACAAGACCTCTCCATGTTAATACTGCCTGTCTCATGGAAGTTGAGTCATACATTTTGTTTAATGTAGGTGGGCCTTGGGCTTGAGAAACAGTGGTGTAGATAGCTGTATATCAATTTTATAGATGTCCTGTTAGAGGAGGGGAAGTAACCAAGAATAGTTAAATTCATTCTTGTTCTAATCTACTTCTATAATGTACCTGTGCTAGTTCTGTAAACCTGGGCCATATTTAACTAAAATCCCTATGTGATTATAAGAAAAATCTCACAATAAGGTTTCAATACAAATGTTTCCATATATCTCGGAAGGGAAGATATTTCATCTTTGAATGGAGAAGCACAGCTATAGCTACTTGCTGGCAGCTGCATAGTTTCATTCTAGGGCTAAACCTCAGTAACAAAATCCTAATGCTGTTTTGTGATTGGCTAAAATACCAATTCTGTTCAGAGATTAGTTTTGCCAATGCTCTCTATAGAGTTGGGGTTTTACACAGATAGCAGATTGTTTATAGCTAACAATCCTTCTCCCCACCAGTCAATCTATAGAATAAACCATTTGAGTAGAAAAATGGTATTTACCCATGTGATTGAGAATTGTGTTGTGATTTATATAGATCATATAGATTCATTCTTACTATACAACTATGCAATTGTCTGCAATGTAAGGACTATACTGCTCAGTTCTCCCCCTTTTCCAGATCCAAGTTAATTATCCCTGTTTTATTGTAACTTTTTCACTTCCACCCTATTGTTTACTGTGTTTGAAGTTGGAATATTGATTACTATGTTACCCTCTGCTTTACACACATTGTTAATTGTAAACCGGGTTGATGTGATTCTTGTCATGAAATTCGGTATAAGAAAAATAATAAATAAATAAATAAATATAATTTAGTGTTGCATGCCAAGCAATCCTTGAAGCTTATAGCTGAATGATGTGCACCTTTGCAGAAAAGGTGTTTGGTTTTTTTTAAAGAAAGCTAATAGAGAATTTTAACACTATTTTGCTACTTTCATGATTTTCCAGGGTTTTGGTACATTTTTAATTGAATATTTTAAAACTGTCTAAAAATTTAGTGTTTGGGTGTACTGTTTTCCTTGAGCATCTGTCAAGAGGTTTTTACTTTGAAGTTTCATTTACAGTAGCTCATTGTTATCATTAAATTTGATATTCTGTTTTTTAGCAAGATGCTTTATAATTTAAATTTTACATACAAATCAAGTTGTCATGTTTGGACCACAGACATTTCTCTAGCTGTGTTCAGATTATTTGAGCATTTGACAACTACTTTTTAATTTACAATTTGCTCATATAATCCTGACCCTTGTAACTTATTACATTGCCATAGTTATAACTATAGTACTTAAAACTTCTTATGTAATTTAAGGAAAGGGGAAAAATATGAATTGTAAGCTCCCAAATTTAACAATTTTTATTGGCCCAATCAGCATATATAGGAGGAAACATAACCAATATAACTTTGTCTAACCTTTAACCCACTCATATCAAACAAGCTCCTATATTTAAGGTGGGCAAATGTACCTTATGCAGCACAGTTCATTGTGTGCAAATTAAACTAGAACATTGCAAAAGAGGACATGGGTATGTGTGGTGAAGTGGACATTGTGAAGGAATATAACCTAGAAAAGAGGGTCGATAACAGGCCTGTCACATTCCTTTTATTTAAGGATCAAAGCACTGTGTATGTATGCAACTGATATGCAGATACATTTGCCCAGACTCTGCTCCCCAGCCAGATGAGGCCAAGGATGCTGTGGCTTCATACAGTCACTGGGAAAGGAGCCACAAGTCATTGTGCAATGGTGACATCTTGTGTCCAGATTTTCAGCCCACAGCGTGCACAGT
This sequence comes from Rhinatrema bivittatum, assembly GCF_901001135.1. Lineage (NCBI taxonomy): Eukaryota > Metazoa > Chordata > Amphibia > Gymnophiona > Rhinatrematidae > Rhinatrema > Rhinatrema bivittatum. Next base: position 118,951,927 of record NC_042624.1, read on the forward strand.
ACCTGGCTGAGGATTGTCACTGCAGTGACTAGGCTAAGTATGTTGGGAGGGGGTAAATAATAGAGAAAAGGTTGTGAATGAAGGCTCATGAGGCCCTAATGCAGTGGAGTTGCTTTCTGATTAAGCTAAAAGCCCAAAAGAGCAAGAGGGAAACAGCCATATTTATTTTGTTTTTCTATACCGGCATTCGCGATAAGAATCACATCATGCCGGTTTACAATTAACAAAAGGGGTGTAAAAAGAAGATACAATAAGAACATTAACAGGTGCGCAACGAAAATGAAGAAAAAAAATCTTGAGTCCTGCCACTTTATACATGTGAGCACCCATTGCTGTGATTATCTACAGAAAACAATCTGGTATTTCTGTACCTATTAAGTTTCTCACTAAGTACACCTGTTCCTTGTGAGCTTGCAGGAATGGTTTCAAACTTCATTTCTTCCTTTTGAAGAGCACCCATGAATGTTTCTTAACTTGCATGCATAGAATGGAACTGGTATTGCTTACTTCTTAAAGCAGTCTGGCTTCAGAGGCCAGGCTAAAACCTGATCAAGTAGACATTCCAAAACTATCAGAGAATACTTCCAATATTGGGGAAGGGTGTAAAAAATATTAGAGATCTGATACTAGAACTTGCATGAGAGAACAGATTTATGCAATCATTCAAAGTCTTGCAGAAAATATACATTGGCTTAAGGCTAGGTCAGAATTAGGCAATATCATTTAATTGGAGTCAGAAGCTCAGATAGCTTATAAAAAAGGAAGACCAAATGGTTATCAAGCCACTCCATGCACAATACTGAGGAATATTTTGCTGGTGAATGTGGTCAAGGCATCAGCATAGCTGAGACTTTAAAAAAAGGGCTTGAACAAGTTCCTGGAAGCAAACTATTAGACTTGCTGAAAGCCCCTGCTAATCCTTAGGAGTGGGCAACAAGAAATGGATCTACCCTTTGGGAGCTGGGCTTATCAAACTTAAACAAATGACCCCATTTTAGCATTTGAAGTCACATGACCTCCAGACAAATTAGCAGGAATCGGCCCCTCTCCCAACTCCACTCATTCTCACCACAATCCAGCTGATCATTTCAACATCCACCCTCTAGTTGATCTCTTCTCTTAACCTTTCCTTCCAGCATACTGCCATTCTCAACCTCAACCCTTTCACTTGATAACATCTTATGTCACCCAGCCCATCCTCTCACCGCTAAGCTCTTATAACCCCCAATTGATTGCTTTAGATTCTGCTTTTCTGCACTTCAAAGCAGTGAACAGGTACTGTAAGTATTTCCCTATCCCCAGAAGGCTTAAGTCTGTCTGCACCTGAGGCAACATTTTGTAAACTTTATTTTTTAATTCTTATTTTATTGTACCTTGACTGGATAACTCATTTTACAGGCTGTATATTAAGTCAAATAAACCAAACCCTGTGCATAGAAGCTGCCCCACCCTCCCCACACCCCCCACTAACCCCTTTCTGTAGGGGAGAGAGCCTTTCTTGTACTTAGCTAGCCTGACCGTCATCTCCTCCAAGGCCAGCATGGCAAAGACCTGCCATGGCAGCTCCAACAGCCTGAGCAGCACTTCCCACACCACCAGGATCAGTTACCAATTCTGAGGGCAGGCCAACACTGCACTAAACAGGTTTTCCCCTGGCTGAGTGAAATCAGAGCCAAATAGAAACCTTTGAATCTGTTTCTCTTTCACTCATTCTCTCCTCCCCCATCTCCTCTGTGACCTCCCAGCCTCACCTTCTCTCCAACCCTGCTCATTTCACCCCTCAGCTTTTTTTATCCCCTGGCCAATCTTCAATTCCCTCCTCACAAACTTCATAGCCAGTCCCTCCTGACCCAACCCTCAAACCCCTTCTGCATCTCATTCCTCCCATTCCCTGTACGTACCAGGATCAGTCCAGACGGTGGGTTATGTCCCCCGTCCAGTGGCCCCAGTCTTCATACAGTGCTTCCTGTAACCCCAAACTCATAAGAGCAGGGCCTGGGAGTGCATGCTGACTTCCACTACTTTTGCTGCCTATGCCTAAAGAGCACTGACATTTGAGGCACTTGTGACCACAATTTGGGAATCTCTGTACTAGAGGTCTAGATTGGCTCCTGTCAGACAGGATGCTGGGCTCACTTGTTTCCTTGGTCTGACCCAGCAGGTTAGATCTTACGTTCTTGTGATAAATATTTTAGCTTGTGGTCTATCTGATTAGTGTAGGTTGTGGTGAACTCTGCAATACAGGATTTATTATCTTTTTGTAAGGGTGTTAGTGGAAATCAAGTTGACAAATTAAGCTTGGTCCTTTAAAAATAGTGTGTATCTATGGAGCTAGTGGCCAGCCAAACCAGGTATTTTGTCAGCAACCCTAGGATGCAAGTGTCTAGGTTGAGGTTCAGGTTGGCTGAATGCAGTGCACATCAGTGTCAGAGCAGTAAAGGCAGTAGATGTTCAACATGAAACAGCTTTTGAAATGGTATTGAGAACTTTATTTTTTTAATTTGGAAGTTGCTTGCCCATAGTCTGTTAAATGCACTAAGCAAGCCATGGACAAAGCATTACTTGCTATCAGTTTAAATACTGTCAAAACCAAAGCTCACTCCATTAATCTGGACTCTGTATATTTGTGAGTCTCTTATAGGTGATTCATGGTGGTGGTTCGGAATGTATGCATAGCTTGTCTACTGCAGTAGCCGTCAGTCATGCTGCAAAATGTAAATGAACAAATATATTTAAGATGGAGGACTAGTTTGGTAATACCTTTCTTGGCCCATTTGTTGCAAGAAGTCTGTAATCTTAAACAATATACTGTTGAAGGGTGTATGTACACCTAATTTTGTGATTTCTGTAATCACCTCAGCTTGCTAAATGGAGCACTTTTTAAAACATTTTTACATTTTTGGCTTAGATTAGATAAAACTATCTATTTAATGCTAATCTGTTCTTTTCTTCCAGCTCTTCCTCCAAAACCACCCAAATCAGTGACTCCAGCAAATCCAAATGGTTTCAAAGATAGTTCAAACTGCTCTCTTCAGGATGCTGAGTGGTACTGGGGGATATTTCGAGGTAACCATGACTACAAAATGGGATACTAAAGTGGGTTTTGGTTTTTTTATCCAGTTCTTTCCTTTCCCTATTGTGTTAGAAGGAAGAGAAATAGAAGCAGTTGATTAGCTCAGATTCAAATAGGGATTTGAGAGAGACTTATTGAAGTGGGGAATCTTTAGGATATTCAGAGTAGCACAATTTATCTTTTTTTCAGAACAGCAGCTGTTCTAAACAAGTCTTAACATCTTCTAGCTGGAGTTTTAATCATTTGAGCATAGATTTTGTCCCAGATCACCAATTTGATTCTTCTTGATTGCAGTCCCTACTTCCCCAGGCCTATACAACTGTTGCACTGCAAGAGGAGGGCCATTACTAAAGTGCATGATTTCTGCAGTGCACTTAATTCCTCTTTGAGGCAGAAATGAATAAAAAAACATCCCCAATTCTAACTTACCTGTAGTTGCATCTTTGAGCTAGCCAGACAATTTTTGTGCCTTCCCCCCTAAAATATTCAGTGACAATGAGCCTTCTGAAAGGCCATTTCTAACTGCAGTAAAGGTGGCTTGTGCTCTAGAGCTGAATTTCTAAAATGTAACTTGTAATTTCTGCCCAACTTCTTGAATCAATATCCCCACCTGTGAAAATTTACTACCAATCCTGTCTCCCATCTGAGCCGAATACATTGAAAGGCTGTGAACTCCTTCTTCAATTTGACACAGCTGCAAGTGTTCATTAAATATAACCTTCTTTCTAAACAGCAATGAAGTGCAGCTGCTGGGATTACTTAAACAGTACAAGTTCAAACATGCCCAAAAGACTGAATAGAAGCATTATCCCCCATAGACCACCTCGGTCTGAGAGATTTTTTAAATAGTTGATTGCCATTTCTCTGTCGGTTTTTTTGACTGGTGTAACTCCTAAACAGCATAGGAGAAGCAAGTAATATCCCCACACTTTTAAGCTACAAATAAATCAGGAATAACACTTGTCACTTACAGCTCAGTTATTAAACATACTGGGGAAAACAATCTTTCGTTATGTGGAATAATACTGGAGCTAGCTGCAGCACACATGTCCTCGAAAATGTAATCTCTACTATTAATGATAAAATTAGAAATGTTCAAAATTCAAGCCAAAAAAATTAAACACCACCAAAGGCAAACTTGACAATACTCAGTGTTTTGAGTGGCTTCTGCCTAGAAGGAAAACCACCTGTGCTCCTTTCCTGACAATTCTCTATACAAAACCTGTCAACACTATTTAAATAGATTTCTTTAAGCACATCCATCTCAAGTTGGACTGTTGCTTCAAACTGCATGTTTTGGAAATTGAAATGTGAATGTACCCCTTATTTGCTTATAACATCCAAACAGTAAATTAAATCTTTTAACTAGTGCTCTCACTATGTACAAAAGCTGATTTGCTTGTCATTATAGCATGTTCTTTTTTTTTTCTTCCTATTTCCTTCAGGGAAGAGGTAAATGATAAATTGCGTGACATGCCAGATGGAACATTCCTAGTAAGAGATGCATCAACCAAAATGCAGGGAGACTATACTCTGACTTTGCGGTAAGTATTGGTGGCATTCACTCGGTAGTTCTCTGAGAACTTGGGGGCCGATGCAATAAAGGCGCATAGAAAGCAGGTGCTGAAGTCGGTGCCCGCTCTCAACGTGTGCATGATGCCCCAAAGAGGGGGTGCCATGCAATATTTAAATTAAGGGGTTGCTTGCGTGATCTTAGCACCTTCCTAGCACGACCCGCTGCGGCTGCCTGTCTGCCAGTAATGAAAAAGGCCCCTGGGTTTATCTGCGGCCATTTTCATTACTGGCAGACGGCTGGTTATGAAGACCAATCCGAGTTTACTGGTGTCTGTCTTCATAACTCGGCAGTCTGCAGAGTTATTTTTTTCTTTAAAGTACAGAAAAGCCTGCTTTTCTGTACTTTCAGTGTGCTCAGCTATTAACGGCTGCTCCAGGCACACTTATCTTTTTGCATTGGGAGTGAATGAGTAATAGGCTGTCACATGCATTTGTATGTGATGCGCGCTATCTTTCACTCCGCGTTAGACGCATGTTAAATAGGCGCTAATTCCCTTATTGCATTAGGGGATTGATTAGCGCCTATTTTACCCGTGTCTAACTGCTCGTTAAGAGTGCGCTCTGTATATTGTATCGGCCCCTTGGCTGTTACAACCCCATTGTGGCTGAGCATTTGAACCATGAGCACTGTTTATCTGCTTGTTGAATGTTTTACACATTAAGAGCACGTACTGTCAGTTTTTTCCATGGAAAGTATATTCGAATATTAGAAACACTAGAGCACTGCCCAAAAGTGTAATATTTAACAAGCTAGTACAAAGGAATACGTGTATAAAGCATGGTATTTCAATAGTGGCTGTAGTTGGTCCATGTTGACTTAATCCTCCATTTAAATGACTTCCATGGAAAACAGCTTTGCTCTTCAAAAACCCTCCATACCTCCCTTGGTCATTGCTCCTGTTTTTCCCTATTCCATCTCCCAATCTTGCCACTGAGAAATTTTCCTATCACTGTTTTTAAATCAGTTGTAAAGTTTAGTTTTCTAGCTTGCCTTTGATTCTTTTACTATTATCAAAATCTTTCTATAATTTGGTATTCAAACTTTCAGGCCCTGTCTTCACACTCCTTGATATGTAGTAAACTATAAAACCGTAGTACATTTTGATTATGAAGCCATTCCATGTTTGAAAAAAGACAAGTTCCTTGATAATCACTAGAAAAGCTATATAATGTACCAAAATATAATATATCGGGTTTGGTAGTGTCTGTCAGTGCTCGTGCATGTTCCGCAGGCGGCTCCCTGGCCGCCTTGGAGGCTCAAACATGCCAGAGCTACGAAGGACAGCAGCCATCGCGGGACAGGCAGAATATAGCAGAGGAGACCCTGGCATGCCGCGAATGGAGCACGTCCTGCGGCACACGCTCCATTCGCGGCGAGGATGAAGGCCCGGAACACCGTGGCAAAAAGGGAAGGCCCCCCCCGTGTGCCGCGATCGACGCACCCGGGCCTTCATCTTCGCCACAAACAGCATGGGTCCCGCGGCATGCTGGTGAGAGAATGTGTGTGGGAGGGGGATGACAGAGCATGGTTGGTGGGGGAGGGGGTGAGCATGGGAGGTAAGAGGGTGGGTGGGGGATGCTTGACAGTGGGTATAAGGGGAGGGGGGGATGCCAGTGAGAATGTGGAGAGGAGAGGGTGTGTGGGGGAGTGCATGAGATGCTTGTGTAGGTTTCAGAGAGGGAGCCTATATGAGGGGGTGTGTGTGTGCCAGAGTGAGGGAAAGCCTGTATGAGGGTGTGTGTATGTGGAAGGGACACTCTTACAGTGAATTTCTAGGGAAAATTCTGCTCAAAACAAGAGCAGATGTGCCAACAAAAAAAGGCTCGCCGCCCAGGCATAGAACGGTACAGTTGCTGGTTTACTATTTTTCTGTAAAACAATCCTGGATTGATTTTCACTAAATATTAATTTAGGGTTTAGGTGATTCAGAAAACTAAGCTCAAATAGCTTGATCTGGTGTTTAATCGGCCCCTAGCAGCTGTTTAAAAATAGGAAAGTGTCCTATTTTGTTTAAAGATCACAAAAAGCTGTATTTTCAGTGAGTTCAGGTCTGTGAGATGAGTGTCGGGTTCTTTCTTAAAACTCTGAATGTCCTTTGACATCAGTTTGATAAATTTAACCATGCCCTAAACCTCCAAATAATATCAAAGCTTAAAATCTATGTAACAGCAGTAAGACATGCTGCTGGGTTATTCTGGCACATCCTTGGTGATTGTCACTACTAAAGGACTTCAACAAAATCTGAGGTGTACTGGTAGCCTAGTTATGAATTTACATTGTTAGCTTTTTATGCTGCAAATTTGGGAATATTTACTCCTGTCTAGTTTATAGATATTTGGCTCTGGGCAGGAAAACAAAATCCTGCCAAAAATGTTGGTGTCACATCAGCTACATCAGTGCATCATCCCTATTCCATATTCACTATGCACTAATTTAAATCTAGTATTTTATTTTGCAGGAAGGGTGGCAATAATAAACTAATAAAGATTTATCATCGAGATGGCAAATATGGTTTTTCTGATCCATTGACATTTAATTCTGTTGTGGAGCTGATTAACCACTATCGTCATGAGTCCCTTGCCCAGTACAATCCCAAACTGGATGTGAAGCTGATGTATCCAATATCCAGATACCAACAGGTAAGATTCTAAAGTTAGCCGAAGAATTATCAGATTAATCTGTATGCATGCAGAAATGTAATCAGGTATTCACTTTTGAATTGCAGTTGATTATGTAAAAGGTCTTAACTGTTTCAATTGTATAAACATGACTTCAATTAACTTTTCTAGTATTAAATTGCTATACTTTGGTAATGTCTTGGTATCTTATTACCCAGCCAAACTGTAAATCTTTAGCATCGTAGACCAAAAATGCCATATGTATGTAAAAAGGACTGACAATGAGGCTTCCAGCATTAGTTTTTTTTTCTCCTTTTTGTGCACAGGATCAATTAGTTAAAGAAGATAGCATAGATGCAGTAGGCAAAAAATTGCAGGAATATCATTGTCAATACCAGGAGAAAAGTAAAGAATATGACAGATTATATGAAGAATACACCAGAACGTCACAGGTCAGTTAAACTGTGTTTAACTATAAACATGTTTTGCTTTCTCTTGCATGAGAGAGGGATATAAACACTTTTTTTCACTTTGTGGGATGGGGGTGTTGTGGTTTTTTTCCTGTTATTTTTAAGTTAATTTGAAACCAAACTGGCTCATCCATCCTGTCTTACACATTAATGTAAAACAAATGCACATCCCTAACTGAACACTTTCTTACACAGTATGATTCTGTCCTGATCTTTGTACCTTCTGTTACCTTTCTTCCTATACAGATCTAATCAGCTGGTGGCCAAGATGGTGATGTGGCTGATTCTTTTTTATTCTAAGGAACTTTTTAATTTGAATGCCAAGTACAAATCTGTAGCATGGCAGCAAACCCCAAGTCTATCAGTTTTAGATTTCTGTACTTTGAGTAGCTTCTATTTTGTGTATATAGAAATCAAAAGCTTCCCAACATGTTTTCCCTCTTATTTTTAGAGCTTATTCAAGCCCTGAGATCAGCTACTTAACTCATACTGAGGGCAGTTGCTCACTGCAAAAGATCAAATTGTCCTCTTTAGTTGTGGGAGATGATAAAATAGGTCTGGGGTTTAAAATGAGTTTTGTTTTGAGTTTAAGGGCTCTGATCTTGCTTTATCATTGTTACTTGGAAGCTGATACTATATTCTGCTTATCCACTAAAACTCTTCTACATTTAATTTTTTTAATTAAAGCTTTTATTGAACTCATTCAAAAGAACATAATTTAGAATGCAGTACCTTATGCACAGAAACATCAGTAAATACAGAGCACCTTGAGTAGGTACAGAACAATAAACAGCATAATCCTAAGTAAACTGGTGTCTGGATTCCCCCCCCCCAGTCATCAATACGTTACTGATACATAGGTATGATAAAAAAAAAAAGTTGGATTATTGATGCTCAATCAACTGATTTGGGCATATTACCAAGCTTCCATGTTAAGTAATGAGACCAAGTGTCCCTATGGAGGACCATTCTATCATGATGGGCTGCTGTGAGTTTACTCATGTAATAGATTCTATTAAGTCTAGATTGGACTGTACCCAAGGAGGGAGACCCCTGCTTGCGCCACCAAAGTGCTATTTCACACTTGGTGGAGGAAACTACCTACTGGATCCAGCAAACTGCCAGGCTGGGTTCTGGGGCCGGGAATAAATTGAGCAAAACAGTGTTTGGGATCTCTAGGTATGCAAATGTGTATTACCTTGTAAACAAAATTGAGTACCTCATCCCATAGTAGTGCTATGCTTGGGCAATCCCAGCACAGGTGAAAAAAGGTATCAACCGCACCATGACTTTCCAGCATAGGTTGTGACCTCCCCCTCAACTTGCACAGTCTATCCAGGGAGAGGTACCATTTGTACAATACTTTATAGGCATTTTCTTTCATTGAGGAAATCTACTAGTTGCAATGAAGCAGTGTCTCCCCTATGTCCCGTTCCCAAGCTAATTGAAATTTTAACTTACTGAGGCACCCCTTTGAGTCATGATTTTGGATATAAACTGTTTTACATTTTTAACTATTTTTCTTCTAAATTACCTTTAAAAGCTTACTGTATATACAGATATCTAATCCCACTATTTTGATGAAAATTATGTAATTTTAAGATCTGAGGAAGAATGTTAATCCCATAAATTCATTTGATTTATAAAATATGGTTAGGTCACATAATTTGTGTTGTAAATTTTACAGTATTCTTTCTAAATTTTCAATCCAGGAAACTCAGATGAAGAGAACTGCAATTGAAGCTTTTAATGAAACAATTAAAATTTTTGAAGAGCAGTGCCATACACAGGAAAGATATAGCAAGGAATATGTCGAACGATTTCGCAGGGAGGGCAATGAAAAGGAAATTGAACGGTAAGCTTAGAAAATGCAGGAAAAATTCAATGTCTGTTAAACCTTGTTCCACAGGCCTATCTTGTAGCTCAGGGGTCAGGAACCTATGGCTCGGGAGCCAGATATGGCTCTTTTGATGGCTGCATCTGGCTCGCAGACAAATCTTTAATAAAAAAGTAAAAATCTAACAATCCCCCACCCTCCTGACCCCCCCCCCCAAAGACCTGCCAAAAGTCCCTGGTGGTCCGAGAGCAATCTCCTGGACTTGGGCTGTCGGCTGCCAGTAGTCAAAATGGCGCCGACGGCCCTTTGCCCTCACTATGTCACTGGAGTCGACCAATGGCGGCAGTAGCCCCTGTGACATAGTAAGGGCAAAGGGCCGTTGACGCCATTTTGATTACTGGCAGCTGACAGCCCAAGTCCAGATCATCGCTCCCGGACCCCCGCTGGATCACCAGGGACTTTTGGCAGGTCTTGGGGGGGGGGGGGGGGGTGTTAGGAGGATGGGGGTTTATAGTAAATTAATTTGGTAGGTCTTGGAGTCGGGAGGGTGGGGGGTTGTAGTTAGTATGGCTCTCACGGAATTACATTTTAAAATGTGGCGTTCATGGCTCTCTGCCAAAAAGGTTCCCGACCCCTGTTGTAGCTGGTCAATATTGCACTCAGCCCAGGTTAGCATTGATGGGAAATTCCAGTCTTGAGTTTTCTATCCCTTCTACTTATTCAAAATTCCTTACCAAATTAAAATAGCATCTAGATTTAAAGACTTTAAGGCTCAGATGGCAGGAAATGGAAGCTTTAGAAAAAACTGAATTGGTTTGAAGTTGGTGCAACTCGGCTAGCAAGAATAAACTTGGCACGTGTGGTGTATTTATTGTAAATGTGACCCCTACACATGTTGCTGTACTTTACAAATCAGGCTTTTCTCGCATGTAGACAGACTTGGGTTATTCCCCCCCCCCCCCCCCCCCCCCCCCCCCCCCCCCCTGCCTGCAGATGGAGCAAGCTGGTATCACAATATATATATACTCCTGCAGTGACCCCAGCCTGCCAGTATTCTGTCTCCCACAGATGGTGGACATGCATCTCCCTATGTGGATTGCTTCAGATTTTGGAAGGAGAATTTCAAATTAGAAAAAGGAAAGCCCTGCTATCCTGCAGTAATTCAGGTGGTCCCTCCTCCAGCTGAGAATTCCTGAGGTAATTTCCACAGTACTTCAGATGTGTGGCGTGGACGTGGCCTCCTGCACCCACTGCTTTTATTGCAGTGGTAGGCAGAGATGTAGAGGGGCTTGTAGGACTTCCTTTGGTCTCCATACTTGGTGAACCATTCCAAAGTTTGTTCCCGTTTCCGTTGGGGTTAGGGGAACTAGATAGCTTGGCGGGTTGAGTGGCCCTGATGGGCTAGGCCCCACAGTGAGGCTTTTTTTCTTGCACGCCACATGGTAGGCTATGGTGGCATTTTCGCATGCTTCTGTTCATGCTTTACTGCCCTCTAGCGGAATGTCTGTTCGCAGTGCACCCAATTTTGGGCGAGACTTGTATGCATAAGTTTTCAAGCTTTGTGGTGTGCCCAAGTTTTGATGCACAGTTTGTGCATGTTTGTGGCACTTATTGGTGCATGTAAATTGGCGTTTGCAATTTTTCAGTTCGAGCTGGCTGATGTAAATTCTCCACTGGCTGTGCACTGGCACCAGTGAGCAAGAAACCTAAGTACCTTTCTGTTGTCTGTTAAATTCAGGCATCTCAGCCTGACGTCCTTACATGTCTCTGCTGTTTAGAGGCTCAGGGAGAGTTGTCTTCCTCTTGTTTCACTAAGCCTGGATCCTCTTAGCCTGATGGTCTGGTTAAGGATCTGTCTGGAGGTACACCGGATCTTGGAACTCCCTTGACTGGTTCTTCTGCAGGGGATGGCAGTTCAGTGGGCCCTGCTCCAGTTCCTTCTGGGTTTGGCCTTGATTCTACTGTTTTTTCTTGGGTGGAGTTTTTTCAGGGTTTGCAAACCTTTCTTCAGATGCAGTCCTCAGCTTTGCCTGATCCTGTTAGGTCGGACCTCAGCCGGTGGCCCCACCCTCTTCCAGTCCTATGTTTAAGTGCCGCAGCACACCTTTGTTTGCAGGTTTTCCCTACAGGAACCCAGATGGCACTGATGAGACAGATCCTGATTCCCTGGAAGATGGGGAAATTCCTCTGGGACTGGAATCATATCTAACCATGTTGGGTTTTTTCATAGAGATGAACTGCCAGTCCAGATTTCCCAGACGTTAAAGATGCTGGGTGTTCTGGGGCAGATTCTGTCAGAGCCTAAGAACAATTGCATAAAGCCCCTTGTCTCTTCCGTGTTATGGATACCATTCAGGAATTGATTTTGAATGGGGCACCCCAGAGGCAGATTTCAAAGGGGGTCAGACATTGGAAGTACTTTACCCCCTGGATCCAGCAGTGAGATAGCATTTGCATTTTCCCAAAGTGGATCTGCTGATCCTTATAATCTCTTAAGTGGACAACTATACCCGTGGAGGGAGAAGCAGCCTTGAATGATGTGCATGATAAGATTGATGTTATCCTTAAGCCTTTGAAGGAGTGGCTGGATAGCTTTTTGTTGCACCCTAGATGTATGATCTTGTCTGCCTCTTAGGAAGATGATTCTGGAGTGAATTCCAGAGCAGTTATGGAACCCACTGCAGGCTGCAATTTGGACTGTACCTCTGTGGCCAGGGGTCAACTATGGTTGTGAAATTGGTCAGCAGACACAGCCTTCAAAGCTAACTTTACAAAAATGCCTTTTAGAGATTTGCTCTTGTTTGGGACTGAGTTGGAGAAATTGGCCAGTAAAGTAGGATGACTCTCTGGTCTCTTGGTTGCCAGTGGCTAAGAAGCAGTTGTACCTCCCCTCTGGTATGAGGGGTTGTCTTGGGGATCCAAGCATTTTTGTCTCTACAGAGGTTTGACCTTTCAGAGGACTTTGCCTTTTGGTAGGTCTCAGTCAGCTCAAGAGGAGCAGGCTTGGCTGGCTTATCCTCCCGAGCATCCCAACAAAGGTTTGCTGACCCACCTTCGTAAAAGAGAGGGGATGCCTCTCATTGGAGGTATATCCAGATCACATAGGATCAGTGGGTTCTGGACATGATATGAGAAGGATATGTGGTGGAATTTCACAGTATTCCTTGGTATGTATTCATGGTGTTTCCTTGCCACTCCCTGCAGAATAAGCAAGCAGTGGAATCTATGCTTCTAAGGCGCCTCCTGCTGAGGGCTGTGGTTCAGTGCCTGTGACTCAAAGTATGGGGCAATATTCCATTTGTTGTGCCCAAGGAGGGCTCCTTTTCATCCCATCCTGGATCTCGTGTCAAACTGTCATTTGAGGGTGACTCATTTTCACATGGAAACCTTACACTCGGTGATAATGGCCATGCAGTTGGAATTTGAGTTCCCTGGATCTGTCAGAGGCCTACCTTTATATTCCCATCTGTTTGGAGCACCAGTGTTTTCTGCATTTTGTGGTGTTGGGGACCCCATTATCAGTTTCAGGCGCTGCCTTTTGGTCTAGCCACCACCCCCCAGAACATTTCCAAGGTTATGGTGGTAGTGGCAACGTTAAGAGATGGGATCCTGGTACACCCGTATTTGGACAAATGGCTGATTCAAGCCAAGTCTCGGGAAGAGAGCTGCCTGGTGATCTCCTTTTGTTGCAGGAGCTCAGTTGGGTGATGAACCTGGCCAAGAGCAGCCTTCAGTCATCTGTCATTGGAGTATCTGGGTGTCTTTTCCTGCCAGAAGTTTGGATTCAGAAATTCACAGGTGCATCAGTTGGTGAGCACTATATACCACAGTGTAGTCTATCTACAAGTGCTCTGTTTGGCTGCAACCCTGGAAGTGGTGCTATGGACAAGCGCACATTTGAGTCTCTTCAGCACTCACTGTTGTCTCACTGGACCTCGCAGACTCGGGACTCTTCGGTTCAGGTCCACTTGCTGGTAGAAATCTGCTCTTACCTCCAGTGGTGGTGGTAGGAAGATCATTTGAGAGAGTATGTTTACTTGTCCTCCCCAAACTGGTTGATATTCATGACAGATGAGTCTCCAGGGTTGGGGAGCTCACTGTCAGGAGCTGATGGCCCAAGGACATTGGAATGTTGAAGAAACCCTCTGGAGCATAAATTGCCTGGAAGCCCAGATAGTCCACTTGGCATACTTGCAATTTAGCCATAGACTGCAGGGTCAAACGATCTGAGTGTCTAACAATGCAACGATGGTGGCCTACATCAATCATCAAGATGAAACCAAGAGCCATCAAGTGTTGCAGGAAATAGACCTACTTATGAAATGGACAGAAGGTCATCTACAGATCTCGGCCTCACATTGCAGGAAAAGAATATAAGAGCAGACATTCAGAGCAGGGTGAGTCTGGACCCAGGAGAATGGGTGTTGTCTGACAGTTTCAGCTAATAGTGGGCCGCTGGGTCCTTTTGTTCTTAAACCTGGTGACTTCTTGCAATGTGAAGGCTCCTCTATTTATTCAGTCGTAAGAGATCCATGGCCCTGCTCATGGATGCTCTTGTACGAGTCTGGCCAGAAGACTAGTTGCTTTATGCCTTTCCTCCGTGGCTCTTGCTGGGCAGGATAGTTTGCAGGATTGAAGGCCATGGGGGATGGTACTCCCTAGTGGCACCAGATTGGCCCAGACTGTGGTATGAAGATCTGCGAAGACTCGTGGTGGAGACCCCTTTTGTCTTCTGCCATAGGAGAATCTGTTGCAGGGATCTCATGTACTTCATGAAGATCTGACTTTGACTTTTGTCTTATGGTTTGGCTATTGAGGGGGCTCGCTTGTTGGAAGTATAGATATTCTTCTGCAGTGATTGCTACCTTGATCCGCGCTTGGAATTTCATTTGAATCAGTCCATTTTCTTGCTGTCCCTGGATATGGCAAAGGACACTCAGGATTGTCTCCTGTGTCCCTTGGATGTCAAGAGACTTGTGTGGTATCCAGAGGTTTCTGAACCTTTCCGAAAGAGTCTGTCCTTCATGGTGGAAGGAAGCAGGGCAAACCAATTTCATGGGCTACTTTAGCTTGCTGGATTAAGAAAGTTACAGCTGCATATGTGGACACTGACAAGCCATTGCCTACTCAAATTAAGGCTCATTCTGCTAGGGCTCAGGCAGTGTCATGGGCAGAGGTTTGTCTCCCATCAACATTTGCTGAGCTGCAACATGGTCCTTCTTACATACTTTTTACAGTTTTACAGTCTGGATGTGCAGGCCTGGGAGGATGCAACCTTTGCATGTGCAGTGTTACCTGGACTGGGGGCAGCCTCCCACCCTGTTTAGGAGTAGCTTTGGTATATCCCACTAGAAGTCCATCTGTCTACACACTAGGAAAGGAGAAATTACTTATCTGATTTCGTTTTCCTTAGTGTAGATGGACTGTTTCCCACCCTTGGCTGCTGAATGTCAACAGTCCTGCTGTGGGTTCGAAGGGATTACTGGTAAGCATTCATCCAGTCCCTAGATTGGGGTACATATGTTCTTTGCTTGAGTTCAGTTTTCTTGTTGGCTGAGTTCAGTAATGGTTGACTGTCTTTAATCAAGTTTTTTGCTAGTCTTCTAGCTGCTTTTGAAAAGAATACTGGCATGCTGGGGTCACTGGAAGAGTATATATACTTGATGTTAGCTTGCTCTCTCCATCTGCTGGCAGGGGAGCATAACCCACTGGTCCTGAGTCCCTCTGCCAAATGGCAGATGAAATTTAATGTAGACAAGTGCAAGGTGATGCATATAGGGGAAAAATAATCCATCTATTTACATGTTAGGTTCCATATTAAGAACTTCCACTCAGGAAAAAGATCTAGGTGTCATAGTGGATAATTGAAATCGTTGGCTCAGTATGCTGTGGAAGTCAAAAAAAGCAAACAATGTTAGGAATTATTAGGAAGGGAATAGTGAGTAAAACGGAAAATGTCATAATGCCTCTCGCTCCATGGTGAGACTGCACCTTGAGTACTGTGTGTATAGTTCTGGTTGCCACATCTCTCATAGCACTGGAGAAGGTACAGAGAAGGGGGGATGGAACAGCTCCCCTATGAAAGGCTTAAAGAGGTTAGGGCTGTTCAGCTTGGGGGAATATGATAGAGGTCTTTAAAATCATGAGGTCTAGAACAGGTAAATATGAATGTTTACTCTTTCAGATGACTAAGGGGCCTTCCATGAAGTTAGCAAGAAGCACATTTTAAAACTATCTGAACTTTTTCACTCAGCACACAATTAAACTCTGGAATTTGTTGCCAGAGGATGTGGTTAGTGTAGCTGTGTTTAAAACAGGTTTGGATAAGTTCTTGGAGAAGTCCATTACCTGCTATTAATCAAGTTTACTTAGGGAATAGCCACTGCTGTTAATTGCATCAGTAGGATGGGATCTTCTTGGTGTTTGGGTACTTGCCAGGATTGGCCTCGGTTGGAAACAGGATGCTGGGCTTGATGGACCCTTGGTCTGACCCAGCATGGCAGTTTGTTCTTATGCAACAGGGCCAATGATATAGCAGGAGGTGGCATTTGGAATCTATATCAGTTTAGTCCTGTTGAGATTACTAGACCTTGTGGCTTCCATAGCACATGTCCAATGGAAACAAGCTCAGATTCCTTGGCTTCTCTTCTCTCTTTCAATTTGACCTGGGGCATTATCCTTCCAAATTCCCCCCTCATTCTCAATTATAGGTGCTTCCAGCCTGGGCTGAGGAGGACCTCTGAAAACTTTGGTACTAAGGAGCCCTCATTCCAGAAGCTACATAATATGCTAGAGCTCTGGGCAGTTCTCCATGCATTGTTTCAAGGAAACGTTATTTGCATAAAAAGCACATTAAGTACCATGAACAATTTTCAAAGGCAAAGTACATGGGTATGGGGAGTTTGAAAATTGACTGTTAGCTAGGCTTTCTTCTAGGGTGAAAGACCTGTGATCTTAAACTTCGAATAAAGCAATAACTGACTAAACTGGAAACTTGTATTAAACAGAATTCACTAAGGAAAAATCAGTTTGTTTTCGCTTGTTTATCTCCCAGTAAATTTCTTTTCAGAATTATGATTAACTTTGAAAAGTTAAAATCTCGACTGGGTGAGATCCATGATAGTAAAATGCGCCTGGAGCAAGATTTGAAGAAACAAGCTTTGGACAACAGAGAAATAGACAAAAAGATGAACAGCATCAAACCTGATCTTATTCAGCTGCGTAAAATCAGAGACCAGTACCTAGTGTAAGTGGATAATGGCAATAAAGGTTGGCATTTATAATTACTAGTTACAGGGCTATGGACACTGTCTTGAATATAGTCCTGGAGTGCTCTGTGAAATGTCCAAAGTGGATCAGACATTGTGAATCTGTTTAGACCTTTATTGGATCTGCCAATCTGCTTGATCTAAACTTTATAATTATATGGAGGGCAGATTAAACCTGTTAATTGTTATGATTTATTCAAAGTACCTGGAGACTTCAGAAAATATAAGCATTACATTAATACATGGTTTAATGGTTGTATTTCTCAGCTTGTGTGGATTAGTGGAAGAACTCAGTCCTTCCATTTTGAGCCTTTAATACTTAAGGTTCTCAGAGGCCAAGCAGGATGGCAGTCCACACGTGGGTGACATTGGATGGAGCACAGCATGAAAAACTTGTTAAAATTTCTAGAACTTTACCTGAGTCTCATTGCATAATGCATGAGAGCATACTCAATGTATCCACACATTGTCCCCTCAGTCTCCTTTTCCATGAAGCCTTGCATCTTGCGGTCGAGTGAGTCAATTTTTTCAGTTTGCACACTTCATGTGCTTTTTCCTCATTCTTTGCACAATTGAGGGAGGGCCCCTTCTGGTTCTTGTGCCCCCAGGTTTGAGGACCATGTCTATTGTAGATCCCCATGATGTCCTCACTCAGGACCCATACTCCTCACCCAGCAGGCCATTGAAGTTTGGGCCCAGGAAGTCACTGCCACCTTGCTCTGGTCAACCACAAAAAGGGCTCTTGTGGCAGTCCCAGGCAACAGGGGGCCCCAACCAGTGCCTCAGTCAACTCCAGGGGACAGGGTTTTGACTGGATTGCAGAGAACCTAGCCAAGTCACCCTTACCCAGAGCAATGAACCTGCCACACTGATTCTTTGCGAACTGGTGACCCAGTGTAACCTTGGACCAGTGGGCTTTCCATCATTCATAAAGGGTAGAAGTTAAACCTATTGGGTACCCGATAGAAGGACTAAGGGACACTCCATGAAGTTAGCATGTGGCACATTTAAAACTCAACGCACAATAAAGCTCTGGAATTTGTTGCCAGAAGACGTGGTTAGTGCATTTAGTATAGCTGTGTTTAAAAAAAATGTTTGGATAAGTTCTTGGAGGAGAAGTCCATTACCTGCTATTAATTTGACTTAGAAAATAGCCACTGTTATTACTAGCATCAGTAGCATGGGATGGACTTAGTTTTTGGGTACTTGCCAGGTTCTTATGGCCTGGATTGGCCACTGTTGGAGACAGGATGCTGGGCTTGATGGACCCTTGGTCTGACCCAGTATGGCATGTTATGTTCTTACCTTGCCAAATTGCCCCCCAAGCCCATTTTGGGGCTTAGAGCATCAGGAGCTACTAGTAGTGGAGCTGTCCTCCCTCAACAGCCAGAGCAGGTGACCTTGTTCAAGGTCAAAGGGTGGGGATTTTACTCCCAGTACTTCATACCAAAGAAATCAGACTGTCCCATTCTGGACCTAAGGGCCTTGAGCAAATTTTTCAAAAGTGAAAAGTTCAAGATGGTTTCCCTG
Source organism: Rhinatrema bivittatum (assembly GCF_901001135.1). NCBI lineage: Eukaryota > Metazoa > Chordata > Amphibia > Gymnophiona > Rhinatrematidae > Rhinatrema > Rhinatrema bivittatum. The sequence goes on from NC_042624.1 coordinate 118,970,299, forward strand.
GGTATGCTGATTCCCCCCCACCCCCTTGCAAAAAGTAGACTGGCTATGCTTCCTGGATCTAAAAGGTGCTAACGCATCAAGATCTTCCCAGGTCACTAGAAAATCTTAGATTTGTGGTGGGGAAAGCAGTACTTCCAGTATTCTACCTTTTGGGCTCGTGTCAGCCCCATGTATCTTTACAAAATGCTTAGCCATGGTGGCAGCACACCTTTACAAGACAGTTCACGGTTTCCCAAAGCTAGACAACTGGTGGTCAAGAGCACCTCGTGCATGAGCTGACGAGTCCAACTGCCCTTAGTCCCATCTCAGCCCTGGTAGACATGGCTCAGGCCAAGGCCATCAACCTGACTTCCATCATGGCAGGGATTCAACAGAGCAGCAGCTGGCAGACATTGAGGCTATTGGGCCATTTGACCATAACGGTCTGTCACTCCCTTGGCATATTTACACATGTGTGAGACCCTGTGGAATTTGAGGTTGCAGTGGTGAAAGCGAGTCAGGACCTCCAGAATCTCATCCAAGTCAGTCTCTCTCTGGGACTTTGACCTGATGGAAAACTTCAAATATGGAAAGGTGGATGTCCTTCCACAGTCCTCCCACCCAAATTGTCCTAATCTTGGATGCATCCTACCCTGTGCTGGGGAGCTCATGTAAATGGGCTAAACACACAGGGCCTATAGTCTACCCAGGAACCTTTCTATCAAATCAATTTCCTAGAGCTCTGGACAATCTGGTATGTACTGTAGTCTTTCAGAGATTAACTGTCCAACAAAATTATTCTGATACAGAAGTGTTAATGTGGTATGTCAACAAGCAGTGAGGTATGGGATCGTACCTCCTGTGTCAAGAAGCTGTCCAGATCTGGTCATGGTCCCCCTCCCACAGGATGGTGCTCAGAGCCATGTACCTGGCTGGATCTGAGAATTTACTAGCAGACTTGAGTTGCAACTTCAGACCCCACAATTGGTCTGTGGACCCAAGGGATCATGAATCAGATCTTCTGCCTCTGGGTAAGCCTGGATGTGGATCTCTTCACAGCACCTTGGAACAGGAAGGTTTCTCAATTCTGCTACCTGTACAGAGGATACAGCAAACCAGCCTCATGCTTTTGCCAGTCATTAGGGTGAAGGTCTCCCGTCTGTGTATCCTCTGTTCCACTGGTAATGACTCTTGAAGTTTTGCAAGGAGAAAGGGACTATGATCCTCCATTGGCAGAGACAGATCTGGTTTCCACTCCTGAGTTTTCTATCTGGAAATCAATCAGTGTGGGGACTTCCCCAGATCGAGGCAGGTTGCACCATTCCATCCCCCAGGCTCTGTTGCTCACATCCTAGATGTTGAGAGGTTGATATTGCGACCACTTAATCTCTCAGAACATGTCTCTGGTCCTAGTGGCATCAAGAAAGCTTTCCATTAAAGTCCTACAGACTGAAGTGAAGGTAGTTTTCTATGTGGTATGAGCAGAAGGCCTGAATCCTTTTTTTTCTGCTTCCCACAAAAACTGCTTGACTACCTTCTACACCTATCAGAAGCTGGTTTGAAGACCAAGGCTGTTAGAGTTCATCTAAGTGCAATTGGTACATATCACTGTGGTGCAGATGATACAGCCTATTGTGGTATGGTTTTTTGTGCGGGGTTTGCTTCAGTTGATGCCATCCTATTTTTCTTGACCTCAACATAACTTAGATGAAAACTCCCTTTGTGCCACTCCACCCCCGTGACCTGAAGTATCTGACCTGGAAAGTCATTTTTGGTGGTAATCACTTCAGCACGCAGGGTCAGTGAGCACCAGGCTTTAGATACTTATCCACCTAACACTTGTCTTTTTTCATGACAGGGTGGTCTTATGTACACGCCTTAATTCCTGCCTAATATGGTGTTGACTTCCATCTTAACCTGTCTAATCATCCTGCCAACATCCTCTCCCAGGTCCCATTCGCACTCAGACGAATAAGCCCCACACAGTTTGGACCTCAAAAAAGCTTTAGCCTTCTATCTAGAGCCGACAGAAGCCCATTGTCCATCCAACTCTGTTTTGATAGGAATAAGTTTGGCAGTGCCGTTGCCAAGCAGATACTTTCTAACTGGCTAGCAGACTGCATCTCCATCTGTTAGGACCAGGTGGAACTGTATCTTGGTCATGTCAAAGCTCAGAGCAATGGCAGAATTGGTGGCCCACTTGCAAGCAGTTCCAAAGTGGAGTTCTCCCCACATCGCATTATTGTTCGGTTAAGGATTGCTAATGTGACAGTAAGTTTGATCAGTTTGTACTGTAGAATCAGACTGTTCCCACCTAGAGCCTGTTTTGTTCAGGCTCCCCCCTTTACAAAAAAAAGGGTTCTGGTTGTGCCCATTGACACTTATTTGTGTTGTCCCTTTTTATGTTGGGGGGGGGGGGGGCGTGGCAGCCTGTAGCTAGGGATGTGAGGACTACCATCCTGCTTGCCATCGGAGAAAGCAGTGGCTTACCTGTAACAGGTGTTCTGAGGACAGCATGTCATCAGTCCTCACAAAACATGCCCACCAGCCTGTGCATTTTTATTTTATTCTGAATGATATAAAATTGAGTTGACACCACGTGCACATGTGGTATAGTGCATGCATGAGTATGCTCAATGAGGCTCAGTCAGTTCTAGAAACTTTAAGGCTTCTCTCACAGGACAAGCAGGATGGTAGCCCTCACATATGGGGGTGACATCAGGATGGAGCCCAATCACAGAAAACTTCTGTCAGTTTCCAGAACTTTGACTGGCCCCTACTGGGCATGCCCAGCATGGCACCAACCCTGCAGCCAGCAGGGGTCCCCCTTCAGTCATCTTTTTTTTTTTTTCCACGCAGCAGTAGCCTCACGGTAAAGGAGCTCTGAAGAGATTCCTGACAGGAATTTTCCTCATGGAATTACTAAAAGTTAAATTGCCCCACTGGGGACCCTCTAACTTTTCTCTGACCATGGTACTCTGGTAAGTTTTTACCCGTTTCCGTCTACCATTGAGTTTGGCCCTTGCGGCCTACTGGCTGTCGACCATACCATGGTTTGTCTTTTTGTTTGTGTTTTTTTTCAATGGCAATGGCGTCTGGGTTCCACCGGTGCCCGGACTGTACTCGCACCATGTCTATCACAGACCCCCATGGAGTCTGTGTAATGTGTTTAGGCCGTGAACATGATGTCCTGACTTGCACCAAATGTGCCCTCATGACACCAAAAAGTTGCAAAGCCAGAATGGAGAAGATGGAACTCCTCTTCCATGCTCAAACCCCGACTCAGTCCATTGCATAGACGTCGTCAGAACCGGCACAGTCTACTTCACGCCAGCATCGACCATTGACATCTTCACGGCCATAGACACCCTCTACTCCCCCTCAGGATCGAGAGGATCGCAGGGAAAAACATCAACATCATAAGACTCAGATCATCGACCTCGCCACCGTCCGAGCTGCTGTCGAAGAAGCCCCGTCCAGTCTTTACAACGTGACGTACCAACGCCCTTCCGCCTGCCCAGAGGGGTTCAGGATGCTCTCTACCAAATTCCACCCCAGTTGTTGTGCCTGTTGCACACCTTTGGGTACATTTGGTGCATGTTAGGACATCCTCAGCTCGGTACTCACCCATATGTGAGGACTACCATCCTGCTTGTCCTGTGAGAAAGCAAATGTTGCTTACCTGTAACAGGTGTTCTCACAGGACAGCAGGATGTTAGTCCTCACAAAACCTGCCCGCTGCCCCGCGGTGTTGGGTTCATAACGTTTTATTTTATTTTTCGGCACTGCCTGTAGCTTTTAAATAAGACTGAAGAGGGACCCCTGCTGGCTGCAGGGTTAGTGCCATGCTGGGCATGCCCAGTAGGAGCCAGTCAAAGTTCTGGAAACTGACAAGTGTTCCGTGATTGGGTTCCATCCTGTGATGTCACCCATATGTGAGGGCTACCATCCTGCTGTCCTGTGAGAACATTTGCTTTTTCTGTGCTGAGCTCCATTCGATGTATGTGTGAGGACTGACCTCCTGCTGGCCTTGGAGAACACCTGTTAAAGGTAAGCAACTGTGCTTTTTCTTTAGCAAATAGAACCCCAGAGTATCAATATCCATGTATAGTTATTAATTTGAGCTGATTGATAGAAAATGATAAACACTTTTCTTTTCTTTTTGGTAGATGGCTTAATCACAAAGGAGTGAGGCAGAAGCGGATAAATGACTGGCTTGGAATAAAAAATGAAACTATTGATGAGTGAGTGCCTTGCTTTGTGCTCAATCTCTCTAAAATATGAGCTAAGCCCCAGTCCTTCCAGATAGTGTCTACTATTGTTTCAGTACCATTTTCTCCATGGAACACATGGTACAGGAATTCAGGTGACCTGAAGTCCTTCATGTGATACCTTGCAAATTTCCAGTAACTACTCTACATCAACTTTAGCATTCTTATATTTAACTTTTTTAGCTTAAAATCTCCAGTGTGCCAGTATTTTTTTTTTTGTTGACAAAAGTTGATGTTACACTTTTTTTTTTTTTAGTACTTATTTTGTGAGTGATGAAGATGAGAACCTGCCACATTATGATGAAAGAACCTGGTTTGTTGGGGATGTTAACCGTATACAAGCAGAAGATTTGCTCCATGGGAAACCAGATGGTGCATTTTTAATCCGCGAAAGTAGCAAGAAAGGGTGTTATGCCTGCTCTGTAGTGTAAGTATTTTTTGGTTTTTTTTCTGGGGGGAGGCTGGCTGGGGGATTGGCTATTTTTAAATCAAATTGTGGGCTGCCTTCCCTTCAGCTATTTCTCTTTTTTAAATACAGAGCCTTTCTAGCTTATCCATATGCCATTAATTCTCCTTTATTCTTGTAGAGAAGGTGATTTATCCCTTATTGCATACAAACTGCTAAAATTAGAACCAAACCAGTCTGTAGCCATAGTTTTGCTCAAATATTCAACTTATATTTTCCCCAAAGTTTCTAATCACCACTACACTTAAACATATTTTGGGATCCCTATGAATTGTAAAGTATTGCTGTTCTATATATTATGTATACTTACGTGTGCGCATATTTTTTTTTCACCCTATCAGAGCTGATGGAGAAGTAAAGCACTGTGTGATCTACAGCACGTCACGGGGATATGGGTTTGCAGAGCCATATAATCTTTACAGCACACTCAAGGAGTTGGTCCTCCATTACCAGCAAGCATCCCTTGTCCAACACAATGATTCTCTAAATGTTCGGCTTGCTTATCCTGTCCACGCACAGATGCCTGCGTTCTGCAGATAAATTCATGGGATGGGGAATTCGTTGGCTAACTTGGATACTTTTCTACAGTTTTTATTAGAGCTAAGAGGGCATTCTTTCTACTTAGACTGCTTGTTTTGCACAAGAAGTGATTTTGTGAATGTGAATCTAAGCGGCCTACCAGCAACAAGACGACAACTTGGGTATAAAGTGTCCTGATGCTACCTAATGTCCTGCCATGACCTTATGGGTATGGTAATAGGTTCTTTGTGTTTCAATTTGGAGGAAAGAAGCCAGACAAACAACTGAAAGTCGGCAAAGGGGAAATGTTAAAGACTTAAGTTGGTTTGTTTTTTCTTGTAGAGACAGTTTGTAGCCTTGCAAAGACCAGGCAGAACTAGAAGTCTTAAATTCCAAGGAACTTGAAAACAAACTTGCACCACAATAGTTATTTTCTGTTCATTTAGCATATTCACTGAAATTCAGCCAACCTTCCAATGAGGGCTCATGGGATATCTTTTTGGGGTGATGGGGGTTCTCATTTGAAGAGGTAAAGTAGAATTTGGTAAGAAGACCAAAGGAACTATGGAAGGCTTCCAAGATTTTTTTTTATTAAAGAAAAAAATGTAATAAAATCATTGCTTTTTTTTTTTTTTTTATCAACAGTGAAGTTTTTGCTTTGGCAGCACTACAGGCCTTCATGTAAGGAAAACATTGTAACCAAATTTGAACCCACCAAAACACTGGTCACTAGATGAGCGCTTACAGAAAAGGGTTGAGATTGCATTCGCACAGTTCTTAGACCAAAACTTGAAAGACGTCCAAGGAAATCCCAAACCCTTGTGTTTTCATTTGTATTTGTTTTTATATTTCCAAAGTTTGAAAGTAGACTTAACTTTGGAATGTAAGCTAGTCATCTTGCTGTTGCTTAGGAGTCAGTTTGCTTAAAGATGTTGAGCCTTGTTGTCCTTTTTATATTCAGTCAAGGGGAGGAAGGAAAGAAGGTGCAATCCAATGTTTCTAGATGGCTTGTTCTAACAGAAAACTGCCTTTTTGTTTTCAGTATCAAATGTTCCTGCCTTTCATGTTTATCTTCAGTGTTCAGTGCCTCAGAAATATACATGTAGCTAATATTAGGACTGGGGGCACTCCATGAAGTTAGCAAGTAAGTCATTTAAAACAAATCAAAGAATTATTTTCACTCAGTGCATAGTTAAGCTCTGAAATTTGTTGCCAGAGGATGTGGTTATGGCAGTTAGTGTAACTGGATTTAGAAAAGTCCCTAGAGCCGAAGTCCATAAACCGCTGTTAATAAGGATTAGTAGCTTGGGATCTATTCATTTAATGTGTGAGTACTTGTGACTTGGTTGGATACAGGGCTTGATGGACCCTTGCTCTGACTCTGTATGGCATATGTTATGTTCTTAAAGCAAGAGTCTGAGCTATGAGCAGTATACATTCTGCATGGGCACATTTTTACAGGTTTGTGTGCTGTTTGACTTTGGTGCTTAGTATGTTCATTTTGTCTTGATGTCATTGAAAGACTAGTTCCATAGCTCTCGAAATTAAAAAAAATTTCAACCATGATCATCTCATGTCCCATGCAAATAAGACACACTGACCACTGAAGGCAAACCACAATTGGGCAAGTAAATGAAATGCAAGCCCTTGTGCCAGAGACTCAAATTTCTTCTGCAGATAAGTTACTGAAACTTGTACTTTTGTGAGTTTTGGCTTTCTCTTACTGCAGACTTGAAAACAAAAGGGAGTCTTTGGTTTCTTGGAGAGAAAAAATGCTTTTCATTAGTGCAGGCAGTGTAATGCCAAGTCTATTGTATCCATTTTGGAAGAGGAAAAAATTCTCAAGTAATGGCCAAAATGACAAGAGGATTCTGAAGTCCATGCATGGCCAAGATCTGAATGTTCTGATTTATTTTTGGTTGGGAGCAGGGTTCTTCCAGTCGGGTACTCTGCTTTTTTTTTGTGTAATACTGCAGGAGTGTGAAGATGAGCATTGTTCCATTGGTCTGTAAAAAGCCATCTAGAAGCATTTGTCTGCTACAATTATATTAGAACATATAAGGTTTATATTTAAAACAGATCGGCGGCTTAGTTGCTTCTGTTTTGCCTGGTTAGTTGTGGGGGAGTTTGTCTGGTTTTTTTTTTGGGGGTTTTTTTTTCGTTTTAAGCATTACTTGCTTGTGCTTTAGGCTTATAAGGCTTCCAGTAGGCCATTCTGGACCCATTTTGTATTCATGCTGGCCGTTGCACACTACTTTCACCGCTTTTGCACTCATTTGGCACTTGATGCAAAATGGGTCCAAGGCTGATGCAAAATGTAGCAGGATTTCAAAAATGCACTTAAGGTGTATCCAGCTGTTAAGCCTAAAACAATGGGCAAGATCCAGTGATAAAACTGGAGATGTAAAACATTTAAACTTGATGGGGGAGAGGATCTGAGAGCTAGGACAAAATTAGATTTCAAGGGTAAAAATGAAGTCTTGTCACTTTAATGAAGCGGACAATATTCACTGCAGCTGGAGGACTGCTAATCTCAGTGACTCATGTTGTATAACTATATGGAGATTTGCTTTAAATATTTTTTGCACAGTGTTGAATGGGGATGGGTTCTTTGACTCTCTGAATATGCACATTTCTTCTAATTGGTTACAAAAGTGTAATTGCAGGGATTAAGAGGGCGAGTCAGTATTATTTTGCTTTCTTACCAAGAATGAGTGTGAAGCTAAATCTACTTCCACAGACCACAGTTCCCCTAATGGCCTACATTCTATGTTTTGGTCTGGTATTTGATGTAACAGGGCTCAGAAAGGTTACAGGTATATTGATGCTTTACTGATCCTGTGGTCCAGTTATGATTAGCAAGTCTTGTACTTAGTGATAAGCTGTAGACCAAGGAAATACCTATTGTGCAGGTAGCATATCCCTGTGTAACTTGAGCCCTTTGTGAGGTTTCTCCCATACTGTTCTGTGGTAAGGTAAAGTCAAGGTCAAAGAACAAGGTGCTTTCTCTCCCCCAGTTCTTAATACAGCACATTCTAGCAGTTCATAGTTTAAAAAAACAAAACATGCCTGGCTCACCTGTTATGACCTGCAGGCATGTGCTCACATTAATCTGCCACACTGCAAAATTGTGCATTCTTTCAACTAAAATGTATTAATTAAAATGAGTCGGTATAGAAAATGTAAAATTTTTCTTGGAGATGAGCAACCCTGATGTGGCTACTGTGGAAACAGATTTGGACACTTCAGCTACTGTTGAAGGAAATAAAAATATTGGTTGCCCTATTACTTAGTCACTGTGCAGATGTAGGTGGCAACTTGTCCAGTAATACTCAATGCTGTGACTTTTTAAAGGGGCAGAATTGCTAGACTAGTGTCACGTTTTTAAAACCATTTGGAAAGCCCCTTTTCTGGTACTTGAACTTGTTTGAATGTCTGTTTTTATAGTATCTGAGGGAATAACTAAGTGAATATTAATTTTGTATGTTTACTGCATTTTGAAGACATAACAGGTATTTCTATGATGTGAGCAGGAGACTGGTCTGAAATGCAGTTCTATCAAACACTGCAAAATGGTTAAAGCAAGGTTGGGGTGATATGGGATTGTTACAAATTCCTTTTTTATTGGATTTTTTCACTTTGTTCAGTTTAATTCTAATATTGGGCAGCTGTGTATTAAGTCATTTTAGTTAAATGTGAAACAGGATCCTATAAATTGAGCCTAAATTGAGGACAGAGGGAACTATAGTTAGAATCTTTGCATTTCTTTTGGTAAATCAGATATTACTAGTCACTTTAAATTGACTTTGGGGGGGGGGGGGGGGGATTCAAGATATCTGCCAGAGGAATATTGTTCAGATATAAATTGCCATTGACATTTCTAGTTCCAGATCATATGTGAAAGATTCATTTGTGCAAAAGAGTACTTGTTAAAATTGGCACTACTCTAGTACCTTGTTCTTAGACTCATGAAGGAATCGACATTTCCATTCCTCCATTAGTAATAAAGGCCTGCTTTCTTCTGCAGGGCTTACATGTATTTGCAGAGTAATGAATCCTAAAGGTGTTCTGAACCTTTTATCAGAGGAGGAAAGAAAAAATAAAAGCATATACTTTTATCCACTAATTATTGCCTAAAGTGTGTTTATGAAGGTTGAGTGTAAAGCATTGCCATTTAAGTGCATAAAACACTTGAGGGCTAGATTTAAGACTAGCGTAGGCCATTTAACAGGCTAATGGGGAGAGGGGGGTCTTTGTATGACCTAGTATTTAGGTTTGAATCTTTCCCTAAGCCTGACTTTCATTCTTTGTGGGAGTAGAAGTGTGGGCTATTTCCATAAAGTAGATTGTGGAGATCATTTGGGCTTAGGTCATATACTGTAGGCCTGCCACCTTCTGTGTGTAGTGGAGATATGGCATTGCTTTTGTACTTTCTAAATCACTATTGGATGGGTGCAGCACTATAGATATACATAGAAGTCCCTGCTCCATGGGGATAAGACAGCTTGTATGAGAGAGGGGAAGTCTGTTTTGTCATGGACAAGCAGGACAATGAGCTACATCAATGTGTGAAGTTCAGTCTGTTCTGAGATAGAAAAGCTCTTAGAGCTCAGAAACCCTGAGATGTGTGGGTGTTCTGTGCAGTCACTGCTGCAAATGTCTCCTAGTTTGTTTTTTTTTCTTCTGCTGGTGTGAAAACTTTTCATACTCTCACACTCTAACTTTTTTCTTTCTCAGTGGCTTTTTTTTTCTTGAGTCTTCATTAAAAAACTTTTGAAGTTGTAATGTTTTGTGCCTGCATGAGAGCTAGAGCCAGAAGACCTAGACCCTACAGTTTCTTTTTAAAACTTCAGGCCACCTGATTGATAAAAAAAAGAAACCATTACCAACTTAGGTATCATGGCCTAAAAAAGTCTCATGCTAAATGCTGTGACTGATGCAACTCAGTGCAAACACCATACTTCCTCTAAATAGGGAGACAAAATTGGTCCTGGCCCTGTTGCCAACAACCTAGTGTATTAAAAAGCACCTAATGTGCCTTTGCTCTTTGAAGAACTTTCACTAGTGCCATTGAGCAAAGGTCTATGGTGCTATCAGCTTCTCAGCTCTGATACAAAGCTGTACCAATCAACCAAAAAAATTTATTCTAAATAGTCCATGCCCATTCTAGTTCCAAAATTGGATTGCTCATCTACTGTCAATTCTTCTACCCAAGACTACCATCCTTTTATCAGGAAAATGTGGCTTGACTTTGTCAAACTATTTTACCACTCTACCATATTCTCTATCGCCTGTCTCCCATTTGGGAGATCATGGCTTCAACATCTGTAATTCAATCCACTTTTTTTTTTTTTAATTCTTTATTTTGCACTTTTCAATATTTGATACATTCAAACATTTAACAAATACAGGAGTAAGGATTAATCAAACATAAATGTTTATCCTAAACATATTTTCAACCCAATAAGTCTCAAACTCAAATTCTTTCCTCCATGTTACCACACTAGAAGGAGGGGATGCCAGAGCAAACAATTACAATACAGCAGACAAAAGTCTGAAACTTTATAAGAGAGAACACAGTTTCTATCAATACTCCAACTTTCATTAGATGTTACTTTCAACCACTGTCCCTTGGTTCCTTCGATTCTCAAGGTATTCAGCTAATGGTTCAGGCTCATAGTATATAAATTTTTCACCTTCTGCTTTCAATACACATTTACAAGGAAACCTGACGTTAGCTTGATACCCAAAGGTTCTTGCTATCAAGCCGAGCCTGCAGTGAGTCAGTTTAAATCTCAAGGTTCACTGTTATCAAAAGATAAGACAGCCTTGAGATCACCTATAGTATCGCTTGATTCTTAAGGATCACAATTCTCATACCATTCTGAGTCCAATAGTCTCCCATTAGATCTCTCTATAGCTTCCAAAAAGTATATATCTACTGGAGGATATGTTTGACTTTTTTGTCTATAAAATGTTTCTTTGCAGAAGAGGCTGAATTAAGAGAAGATATTTTACTACACTAAAATATAGTCAAGTGGTGGCAGATGCCCTTGTCTACATTAGCAGTAACAAAGTTGGATCTCAAATACAATGTTCAGCCTTGTTCCAGGCATCAAAAGATTCAAATCTCCTTCTGAATCTGTAATTGTGGAATCAGCCTGGGGGAAACCTGTGCTCTGAAACACATTCTCAAACCCCTCTACAGTAAGAGGCAAAGCTACTGGCAATTTTAACTAGCTGCCCTATCACATATAGTTCGCTATGGACCTGATTTTAAAAAGCATTTACTTGAATAAAAGTGGGTTTTATGTGAGTAATGGCTTTTGAAAATTGCTACAATATTTGCTATTGAATTGTCTATAAGATTTACTTGAATAAGTACACTGTGAGTAAATGGCTTTTGAAAATTGCTATGATAGTATATTACATTTATGCACTTTACTCCTTTGAAAATTACTACCTCCATGTATAACAATACAGAAAAACTGCAAGATATGACCCAATGGTTTTCTTCAGTCAGAATGGATCATGTGGTGATTATGCTGCAAGAAGCAGACAAATGAAAAATATTTAATTCAATCAATTTATGAATACAATAATTCCTCCAGACTAGCTATAATTGCCATAGGAGTCAGATTGCCTGCATAGCTACAGGCTTTGGGTCTTTGAAGGTGTGCATGAAAAACTGGCTGAGGCTGTAGACTCAGAGGACAATTTTGGAGATAGGGAAAGAAACCTACCTTTTCATTAAAAGATCTCTGGTCTATACTTACCTTACCCTGTTAGCAGCTAGAGCCAAGCAGCCCTCTACAAGCAGGAAAGGTAAACTTCAGCATTGTAGGAGGCAGTATTCAAGAAGCTATCAGGCTTTTTTTTTTCTTAGACCTTGCCCAAAAACAGCAGCAGAGTATGTGATAGGGAATGAGTACAGCCTAACCTTCTCCAACATAACCAAAATCTAATCCTGCTTTTTAACCATAATATTGAGGACTTCTTGATTTAAACAACTGGGGGGCGGCATGTGTGAAAGCTTCAACACTTTGGCCCACTATGATCTTTGATAACCACAGCACATTAGTTATTTAAAGATCATACAACAGGCAGGGCATTTCAATTTCAAATCCTCTGCTCTAAATACTCCATAAAAAAAAACCAACTTCATTTCTCATAGGACAACCAGGATAGTAGTCCTCACGTATGGGTGACATCACAGGATGGAGCCCAATCATGGAACACTTATCAAAGTTTCCAGGACTTTGACTGGCCCCTACTGGGCATGCCCAGCATGGCACTAACCCTGCAGCCAGCAGGGGTCCCCCTTCAGTGGTCTTTTTTTCCACGCAGCAGTAGCCTTGCGGTAAAGGAGCTCTGCAGTTTCCTGACAGGAATTTTCCTCACGGAATTACTAAAAGTTAATTTGCCCCACAGGGGTTCCTCCTTTAACTTTTTCAAGCTGCAGTACTCCAGTAAGTTTTTTTTTTTTTTTTTTGTTTTTTTTTTACCTGTTTTCTGGCGATTACTGTCAAGTTTGGCCCTCGCGGACTACTGGCTGTCGACCATACCGCGGCTCAATTTTTTCCATGGTGTTGGGGTTCCGTCGGTGCCCGGACTGTAATCGCACCATGTCTATCACAGAACCCCATAAAGACTGTGTCATGTGTCTTGGACGAGAGCATGATGTCCTAACCTGCACAAAATGTGCCTTAATGCGACCAAGAGGTCGCAAGGCCAGAATGGAGAAGATGGAGCTTCTCGTCTGTGTTCAAACCCCGACTCCGGCCATTGCATCAACGTCATTGGAACCAGCACAGTCAACTTCGTGCCAGTATCGACCACCGGCCGGTGACTGTCCTTCATTAACGACATCTCTGCCTTGGACTCCCTCTACTCCCCCTCACGACTGAGGGGATCGCAGAGACCAATATTGGCATTGAAAGTCTTGGTCTATCGAGGGAGCAAAGTCATTGACCTCTCCATCGTCCGAGCCACCGTTGGGGGGGGGAACCCCCCTCCCTCCCTCCCTCCCTCCAGAAAAGGCACAGACCTTTTCGGCGACTGGGTCACTGAGGCAACCCTCACCCGACAGGGGATCGAGAGCCGCAACTCTGCCTTTAATGGTGGTCCCTCCGGCTATGCCTCTGCCGCCGCCTCCTGTGCCGGAGCTGGGGCTGCTTGCTCCAGGTCTCAGAGAAGAACTGGCTGGATGGTTCAGGAGGCCATCGACAAGGTGATGCAAGGACTCCAGGTTCCTCAGACACCGGTACAGATTGTGGAACCGAGCACTGACCCGCTTCCAGCAGCGTTGGTACTGCTGCTATCCAAGATGGAAGTGCTCATTGCTGCTTTTCCACCTATGGACCCCGGGTCACCGATGGCTCTGGTGCCTTATCCACTTACTCTGTCATTGGGAGAAGAAACACCGTTCTGCATCCCTCTATCTGGAGTCCTGCCTCAGCCATTGGTACTGATATGGCTGGTGCCACTGAGCCATCCATCAATGCCTATTCCTTCGGAGCCTAGACCAGGACCTTCAGGTATCCCACCACCCCGTCCCTCTCTAGTGCCTAGAGGGACAGGTGCTGATCCCTATGATACCTGGACTGATTCCTCCCCAGACACCAATTTAACTTCACCCACTGAAAGTAGAAAGCGTTCTCCCCCGATGACCTTTCCTTTATAAATTTTGTGAAGGAAATGTCTGAATTGGTTCCCTTCCAATTAGATGGAACAGGCTGACAGACATCAGATGATGGAGTTGCTCAAATTCCTGGATGTGCCCAAGGAAATAACATCCATCCTTATCCACCAGGTTCTTCTGGATCTCCTCAAGAAAAACTGGGAACATCCTCGCTCCAGTGCACAGAAAGGCTGACACTACCTATTTGGTGCAGTCTGCTCCAGGCTTTCAAAAAAACTCAATTGGATCACCAATCTGTAGTTGTTGAATTTGCACAAAAAAGAGCAAAGGGATCAAAGCCTCACACTTCTTTCCCCCCTAGCAAGGAACAGAAGTTTTTAGATGCCATTGGCTGGCTGCCGCGTATTCCAAGGCTCAATGCTCCTCTCCCGGATTGCTGCCTATCAGCTCTATATGACCCAATATAATAGGATCATTTTTAAACAGATACAAGATCTGACAGATACCCTGCATCAACAATTCCAAGATCAGCTTCAAACCCTAGTAAACAAGGGTTTTGAGGCAGGCAAGCATGCGATCAGATCATCTTATGACATCTTTGACACTGCCACTAGGGTAGCTGCAGCCGCTATTTTGGCAAGAAGATGGGCCTGGCTCAAGTCTTCCGACCTTTGCCCTGAAATACAAGACAGGTTATCCAACCAGCCCTGTGTGGGGGACAATCTGTTTGGCGAACAGATTCAGCAAACTGTGGTGGAACTTAAGGACCACCATGAGACCCTAAGACAACTCTCTGATGCCTTCTGACTACTCTTCAAAACGGCCCTTCTGCAAGGACCCGAAGAAGTCGTCGTTCTGCCCGAAGAAGTCCTATCCGCCACCTACTGGATCCCGTTCTGCGAGACCTTTTCAAAAAGCCCAGTCTCGTCAGACACGGAAACAAAAACCGCAAGCAGCTCCTCAACTAGGTCCTGCTTCAGGTTTTTGACTTCCACCTAGAGAGCAGCAGCCAGCTTCCATTCCTTCACATACCCGTGGGAGGTCGATTGTGCCATTTCAACAGGTGGCACTCAATCACATCAGACCAGTGGGTACTGGCAATAATTGCTCAAGGTTATCATCTGAACTTTCTCTCTGTTGCACCAGACTCCCCACCTCTACTGCCGTGATGAACGTCCGCTCACTCCATCCTTCTGGAGCAAGAGGTCTCCCTCCTCCTCCACTCCAAGGCAATAGAACCTGTGCCCTTCTCTCAGCATGGCCTAGGGTTCTCTTCCTAATCCCCAAAAAATTGGGAGGTGTTTGTCCAATCCTGGACCTATGGGCCCTCAAGTACCTCTAGCGACAGAAATTCAAGATGGTAATCTCTGGCTTGCTTATTCCTCTTCTACAAAGAGGAGATTGGCTCTGCTCTCTGGACCTCCAGGACGTGTACACTCATATTGCGATAACTCCATCTCATCGCAAATACCTGAGGTTTCTAGTAAGCCCCAAGCACTTCCAGTACAGACTGCTTCCATTCAGACTAGCATCTGCGCCACAAATCTTCACGAAATGCCTTGTAGTGGTTGCAGCCTTCCTAAGAACTCAGGGTGTTCACATCTACCCCTATCTAGACGATTGGTTAATCAGGGCTCTCATTCATCAAGCTGCTCTGTTGTCCCTCAATCTAACCTTACACACTCTAATTTCTTTAGGATTTCTCATCAATTACGATAAATCCTCTTTAGTTCCATCTCAAACCTTGTCGTTAATTGGGGTAGACTTGGACACCTTGCAGGCAAAGGCTTTTCTACCTCGACAGCGAGCTCTCACTGTCGTGGCTCTTGCACACCACCTGCAGTCTCAGCATGCTGTGACTGCACGTCACTTTCTCATCCTCCTTGGACACATGGTATCCTCAGTGCAAGTCACACCAATGGCCCGTTTGGCCATGAGTCATGCAGTGGACTCTATGGTCACAATGGCCTCAAAGCATTCAGCCTTCGTCAACCATTGTCCATGTAACTGACTCACTCCGTCAGTCTCTTGCCTGGTGCAGAAATCAGAACAATCTTCTCCAACGCTTGCCCTTTCAGGTTCCAGACCTTCAAATAACTCTCACCACCTTCCAACCTCGGCTGGGGAGCCCATGTGACCAATCTGCAGACACAAGGATCTTGGTCTCCAGAGGAAGCCAAACACCAAATAAATTTCCTGGAGCTTCGAGTGATAAGATATGCTCTCAGGGCATTTCAGGATCACCTCTCAAATCAAGTTATCCTGATCCAGACGGACAATGAGGTGGTCATGTGGTACCTCAACAAACGGAGGCACGGGCTCCTTTCTTCTGTGTCAGGAAGCTGCACAGATATGGGCAGAAGCTCTTTCCCATTTGATGTACCTCAGGGCCACCTGGTTACCGGGAGTGGACAATGTGTTAGACAAGCTGAGTCGCATCTTTCAACTGCATGAGTGGTCTCTCAGCCTCTCACTAGCGATTTCCATCTTCCAGCAATGGGGATATCCTCAAATAGACCTCTTTGTGTCTCCTCAGAACCACAAAGTAGAGAGCTTCTGCTTTCTCATTCGCAGCAAACACTCTTAGCCAGAGACGCATTCTCCCTCTCGTGGTCAACCGGTCTGGTCTATGCATTCTCTCCACTTCCTCTTCTCTCGAAGACTCTCATGAAGTTATGTCAGGACAAGGGAACCATGATCCTGATAGCACCTCACTGGCTACGCCAAGTATGGTTTCCAATACTTCAGGATCTCTCCATTTGCAGGCACATTCCCTTGGGAAAGGACCTGCTTCTGATTTCTCAAAACCACAGGTGCTTCTGCCACCCCAAGCTTCAAGCCTTGTCCCTAATGGCATGGATGTTGAAAGGTTAATCCTTCAGCCACTCAACCTTTCTGAACCGGTTTCCCATGTCTTGATTGCTTCACGGAAGCCTTCCACGAGAAAATCTTACTTTTAAAAATGGAACAGGTTTACGGCATGGTGCTCTTCTCAGTCCCTTGACCCCTTTACCTGTCCAATCGTGAAATTTTTGGACTATCTCTGGCTCTTAAGAGTCAGGTCTGAAAACTTCCTCCATCAGCATGCATGTCAGTGTGGTAGCCGTCTTCCATAAAGGTGTCGGGTATGTTCCTATATCAGTACAACCCCTTGTAACATGTGTTTTTGAAGGGCTTGCTTCACCTCAAACCTCCACTGCGTCCTCTGGCCCCTTCTTGGGACCTTAACCTTGTTTTGGGTTGACTCATGAAACCACCATTCGAGCCTCTTCACGCTTGTGAACTTCGATATCTCACATGGAAAGTGATTTTCCTTTTGGCAATCAATTCAGCTCGCAGAGTTAGTGAATTACAGGCCCTAGTTACCTATCTGCCTTACACTAAACTTCTGCAAGACCGGGCAGTACTCTGCCCTTACCCTAAATTCTTACCCAAGGTAGTTTTGGATTTTCATCTAAATCAATCCATCATACTACCTACCTTTTTTCCCCAGGCCCCATTCCAGTCCAGGAGAGCAGGCTCTGCATACCCTTGACTGTAAACGGGCTCTAGCGTTCTACCTAGACCATACAGCTGCCCACAGGAAAAGCACTCAATTGTTAGTCTCTTTCCATCCTAACAAATTAGGGCAGACTCTCTCCTCCTGGTTGGCGGACTGCATATTCTTTTGCTATCAGCAAGCGGGCATTCCATTTCAAGACTGTGTTCAAGCATACTGTGTGAGGGCCATGGCAACTTCAGTAGCACAACTACGATCAGTGCCGTTTCCTGACATTTGCAGGGCTGCCACCTGGAGTTCTCTCCACACCTTTGCAGCCCACTATTGCTTGGATAAAGCCAGAAGACAAGATTCCATCTTCGGCCAGTCTGTCCTTCGTAACCTGTTTACAATGTGACGTACCAACACCCTTTCGCCTGCCCGGTGGGGTTCAGGATGCCCTCTACCAAATTCCACCCCAGTTGTGCCTGTTGCACGCCCTTGGCTACATTTGTAGTCCTCACATATGGGTATATGTGAGGACTACCATCCTGCTTGTCCTGTGAGAAAGCAAATGTTGCTTACCTGTAACAGGTGTTCTCACAGGACATCAGGATGTTAGTCCTCATGAAACCTGCCCGCTGCCCCGCGGTGTTGGGTTTGTATCGTTTTATTATTTTCTTTTTCGGCACTGCCTGTACCTTTTAAATAAGACTGAAGGGGGGACCCCTGCTGGCTGCAGGGTTAGTGCCATGCTGGGCATGCCCAGTAGGGGCCAGTCAAAGTTCTGGAAACTTTGACAAAAGTGTTCTGTGATTGGGTTCCATCCTGTGATGTCACCCATATGTGAGGACTAACATCCTGCTGACCTGTGAGAACACCTGTTACAAGTAAGCAACATTTTGCTAATCCAGAACTGCTCCAACTCCTCCAGGGGTGGCTGCCCTCACTGCTAATGTAGAAAAATAGTCTCAATACTGAAAAGTAATAAGCTTTTGCTCCAAATATTTCTTCATTCCAAAGAAAACAGCTGATTCCTGCTACATCTTGGCCTTCAGATCTCAACAACCACCTGAAGAAAGTTCAGGATGAACTCTTTAGGGCCAGTCCTAAAGTTGGAGAGCAACAGCCTACCTAAACACTCTAGCCCTCAAGGAGGGCCTACATATGCATATCCTGATTCATAATGATCATTACAAATAGCATGCTCCCTTTCAGCCTTTCCCCAGCAGCCAGGGTATTTTACAAAATGTTGCTGCTTTTTCTTTTGAAATGAGTGATGAATTAGTTTTTCTGTGTTTGGATGATTGGCTTATGTCTAGCCATACTCTTCAAGAAGCTTGTTCTTCCATGCTTTATATGATCCTCTAATTCCTACTATTCCGTATCAGTTTCCCAAATTCTAATTTGGACGCAGTCTTACTGGGCTTCAGAGTCCTACAATAGACTTCATAGAGTCCTCAAATACCACAAATGAAAGGCATTTCTCCTTCAGCTGAGGGCAGATGAACTGATCAAGGTAATTCTAACCCATGCCTTTCAAAACTTGTAGCCAGTATTACCCAATTATAGCACTTGAAAATGTACATGATGCCAGAAGATGACCAAAACTAATTAGCAGGGGTGTAGTGGTCCTTTACAATTGCTCCTCACCCTCCCTGTACTCCAGCTCATTCCTTTCTCAACCTCCACTCCTCTCATTGTGGGCCCTGGGCCAAAGGTGGATGATCACTACTGGGAAGGGAGGACAGGCAGATGGGCAACATTTTTCTCCTGGGTTGGTTTATTAGTGGGTGAGGAGAGAACAGCAGTTGCAATCTTCAGTGGCCTTTGCACATTCAGCCTCCCCTCACTTCATGGCTAGTCCCAAGCCCAATGGTCATCTGCAAGCAGCAGTATTACTAATGAAAGTCTGCATGGGTCCTGTGGGCTAGTGCTAGCTCACAGTCCCTGCAGCCACCTCATGCAAGGCTTGCTGCTACCATAGAAACTCATTCAAGGACTGTGCTATTTGCAGGACCTGAGAGCATGTGCTGCCTCAAAGACCCCATGCTTAACTAATGTTGCTGCTGGTGCCTGCCGAGTAATGCCATTTGATGCAGTTAATTCCCCATTTTGGGTCCTGACCCAAGTTTGGGAAACCCTGTTCTAACCCTTTCACATCATGAAGATTTTGGAACATGGCAGCAATAGTCCATGATCTCTTCTGCATATCTCAATATCAGTCAGGCACAGTGGCACCTAAAGTCTCAATGGAACCAATAAGAACAATAAGCCTTGCCATACTGGGTCAGACCAAGGGCCCATCAACAGTGGCCAATCCAGATCACAAGTACCTGGCAGGATCCCAAGGAGTAGGTTCATTCCAAGCTGCTTATCCCAAGAATAAGCAGTGGATTTCTGCAATTCTCCCTTAATTGTTAATGGAACTTATTCAAATCTTTTTTTAAATGCAGCCATATTAATAGTTTTCACCACATCCGCTGGCAGTGAATGCCAGAGCTTAATTGTGCATTGGGTAAAAATTTTTCTTTTATTAGTTTTAAATATATTACCTATTAACTTCATTGTGTGTCTCCTGGGCTTTGTACTTTTTAAAAGAGTAAACAACTGATTAACCTTAACTCCATTATTTTATAGACCTGTCAATCAATACTACATCCACTTTCCCACAAGGTGAATATATCTGACATACTCATCCAGTTTCTGCCATGATGGAATCTTCAAATCTGAGAAGCCTGTCTCAATTTTAAATTACAATAACTGCCTCCAATCAAAGTGGGTTTCTGAAAGAAACATTACTCCACATAAATCACCTAGAGAGCAATCTTCAGTGCTTTAAAAATATTCAGTCCTTGGCTAAAGGGGAAATTATTGTTGATCCAACCAGTATCACTATTTGGTTGTATTCTATATCAGCAAGCAAGGAGGAACAGGCCTATTCAATCTCTGGCAAGAGGCATGCAAGCTATGGAAATGGGTAGTTTTCCAAAGAATGTACCTAATAATGTTGTCTGCTGGAAGCCAAAACCAGTAGGAGATCCACTAAGTCAACAACTTAAAGCACATGACTAGTTATTGGACTATCTGCTACTGCAAGAATTTTCAACTTTTGGGGTACTCTGCAGATCTTTGCAGTGTTATTCAACAAGATTTTGTATCTACTGCTTCAAAATTCCAGTAAAGAACAGTGTAACAACTGATGCTTTTTCAGTCCCATGAAATCAAGGCCATTTCCCGCCCCCCCCCCCTCTTCATCCATAATTCCACATTATAGCCAAATCAATTCAAAAGTTAAGAAAAGAATTTTGATTTTTGATAGCCCTTTTTTTTGGCCATGTCAAATCCTGGTTTCTGTGGTTTCAATACTTAGCTCTTCAACAGCCAATAAAATTGTGAAACCATTCCCATTAGTGATCACTTAATGCAGTGAGTATCTTCTCCATCCCAACCTTTGTTCTTTGGCTCTGATTGCATGGATGTTAAGTCAATTAATCAATTATATGCAATTGCCTACTGTAGTGAGTAAAGCTATTCTACCATCAAGTCAAATACTCAACTAAAAGATACTACAAATTTAAATGGAAAATATGGTCTATTTGGTGTTGAAGAGTCAATATGAACCTTCTTCAATACCCAATTCACCCTCCTACAATACTGCTTAAGCCTATCTAACTCAAAGTCCATCTGAGCACTTTAGCAGCATACCATAAACATTCAGGAGGAATTCCTGTTGCCGGATGCACAACTCATGAAATTTTCTTTTGAGCCTTTAGCATAGAAGATATACAATTCCTTTCTTGGAGGTTTTATTTTTGATACCTGTAACATTTGCCCAAAGAGTAAGCAAGTTGCACATTCTTCATGCACCCAATTTTTCCACAACAGTAGTTCTGAAAACATCCTGAAATTCTCTCCAAAGTGGTCTTGTTTCACTTAAATCCATCTTAATATTATCAGCATTTTTCCTGACACCTCTGCCAATATGGGCAAACACGATCTTCATCTGCTGGATTACAGACAAGCTTTATTCTATTTGAAGAGAACAAGGAGAAACTTCCAACTCTGCTTGGATTTCTGCTTATATCTTAGGACAACTTCAAAGTAAGATGAAAGCTATCAAATCAGCTACTATGGCTTTAGTTTCTTCACTGTGCTGCCATAGAAATTGGCAAGGCCAACACCTGGTCATCTGCCTAGAAAATGCTTTGTCAAGATAGCAGTTTTAGTTGAGCACTTCTCACATTTTAATTCTTCCAACTCTCCCTTCAAACCTCTTCATCGTAGGATTGCATGTTTTCACTACTGATACAACTTTTCTTGCAACGATCAGCTTTGGTATTCCCACTTGTATGGCTAATTTATTGTCCTGCTTGTCATGGAGAAAGCAAAGTTGCTTACCTGTAACAGGTGTTCTCTGTAGTTGTAACAAATCAGCCACACGATTCCACTCACTGTCCCCCAGAGCTTAAGGTTAGTTTGCTACACATACTGAGACTTGTGTGGCACTGGCTGTGCAGGATCACCCACCTGCTCACTTTTTTTTTTGTCTTCCATCTTGGTTCCATTGGTTGACTTCACCCATTTGTGTGGCTGATTTGTCCTGTCTATGGAGAACACCTGTTACAGGCAAGCAACTTGTAGAAAAGTGATTTAATACTTAAAAGCAGTCTCAAGACTGTGAGGCTTTTTTTTTTTTTTCAGGTATACAGCGCAGTTGGGAGTTGTCAGTGGAGAAGGGCACAGATAAGAACAACTTGCCTGTTGAATGGAGTTCCCAAAGAAGTGTATAGGGAGAGAGATGTAATGTTTACTCTGCACTGATGGCTTTTATCGGTTTGATAATGTCAGAAGAAAAAAACAAAACAGGCCGTGCTCTGTTTTTATAATCAGTATTGACCCAAAAGATGGATTAAACTCTTCTTCCCTATTTGTGCCCTCTGCATAAAAGGAGTATTCCTTGCAAAAGTCGAATCCTTTTTGGAAGTATAAATTCCCTGACTACTTAGATGTATAGTGGGGAAGTTGCATGTAGTCTGGACTCTATACTTCTTCCGTTGTTACTGCGTCATTTTGCAGGTTACAGCTTTAAACTAAATGAGATATAGACAGGCAGTAGTTAACGAAAAACAATCTCTTGTGCTTTTACTGTACTTCCTGCAGTCTACAGTGGTCTCAGAATTGGGACCCATTAGACACCATAAATGAGCTCCAGTCTTTTTTTTTTTTTTAAGAATCCAAACAATTTTCTCTGGACATAAGTGAAATCTGTGCCACTAAGTATGAAGGTAGTACTAATCTTTTGTTTTGAATCTAAAATTTTCTTTATCCTGTTCAGTTCAGTTTTGTAGATAGTTGCCAATTTAAAAAACTCTATAGTAAGCCCATATTACATGGGTAATTTAATATAACCACCCATGCTTTAATCTGCAGTCTTATGACATATGGCACTGCCCTTTTAAAAAGTCTATCTCCCTACCTTTTACATATAATTTGGTATGTCAACTTGATCATAGGAGCTGTGTTTTCTTTGTTTTGGTTTTTTTTTTGGGGGGGGGGGGGTTAAGAGCTGCAGACCTCTTTTTTTTTTTTTTTTTTTCATTGTAATTTTGTCTTACTCTCAGACAAAACATTCAAATGTTCAAGGTGTAGGTTAAAGACTTCCATCAGGATGCGGTAACTTGCACATCTGGAAACCAACAAAAGATATAATCATTGTGCTGTAAAACAAGTGGGCAGTGAACCTAGTTTCAAGTAGATGAAATAACACATTTTGTATAATTTGATGTTGATCTGAATTGTGCTTTGAGGGATAACTGCATCTTCATTAAGAACCTGATTCTCCTGATGGTTAATTTGTTTGTTTGATTTTCTGATGAATTTCAGCATGTAACTTTGGTACTCTTGACTGTTGGTATTTGTGTAAAACATGTTCTTCTGTCTCTTATGGTGTAGTCAAAAAGAATTCATGGCGTTAACTGAAACAACCTACTTCAAAAGGAAACAAAGTTGTGTGTTAGTGTTTTTCAGATGATTCATACTGTAGATCTTAGACTGGTATTTTTGCAAAGTGGTACTTGTCACCAGATGTGTTATGAATTTGTATAAATAGGTGGCTGAGGGAGGGGGGAGTTACAGATTGGAGATCAGCATTCTGGTCATAACTTGCTCCCAGTCTGATGCAATAAAAATGCAATAAAGCACATTTCTACCAACTGCTGTTTGGAAAGATATATTGATAATGTACTTTTTATTTATATATAATATAGAGAATTGAGAAGTACACCATGACAAGCAAGTTTAAATCTTATAGCTGGTGCATGGTACTTAGAATTAATTGATCTGTGTTTAGATGATTTGAGACTGAATACAAGATTTTTATAATTTGCCAAAATTGTAGGTTTTTTTAAATCATTCTTACACTGAACTGCTTGTTTTTTTAGTCATCTGTGGGGATGAGGCAGGTAGGCTTCTAAATACAGAAGTAAACATAACTTAAACCATTCATAAGAGTGCTGGATACAAATGGTATTGGTGAAATAGGTATTACATGGCATTTGGTAAAGAAAGTTATTCCAAGAAGCTTTGGAAAGCCAGGGTGACACTTCAAGCTCTGAATATCTATTATAGTACTTCTCACAGGTCAAGCAGGATGGTAGTCCTCATATATGGGTGACATCAGGATGGAGCCCAATCACGGAACAATTTTGTCAAAGTTTCTAGAACTTTGACTGGCACCTACTGGGCATACCCAGCGATGCATTGAGCCTGCAACCAGCAGGGGTCCCCCTTCAGTCTTCTTTTTTTTCCACAGTAGCCACGCTGGTTAAGGAGCTCTCTGGAGATTCCTGACAGGAATTTTTCTCACAGAACTTCATTAAAAATTTTTCAAAAAATTCTACCCCATAGAGGTCCCTCTATCAATATCCATACTCCGTGGTCGAAAGGTAAGGTTTTACCCTTGTTGCGGTCTATTCCCATTGAGTTATCCCTTCGGGGCCTACTGGGCATTGACCGCACCGCGGCTAAATTTTTGTCGGAGCCATGGTGTCGGGTTTTCATCAGTGCCCTGACTGTACTCTAACAATGTCCATTGCTGACCCGCATGGGGTCTGTTATGTGTTTGAGGCCCGGCCACGATGTCCTTACTTGCACCAAATGTGCCCAAATGACACCTAAGGGACGTAAGGCTCGTTTAGAGAAGATGGACTTTCTCTTTCAATTAAAAACCCCGACTCCATTGATAGCTTCAACGTCGTCCGAGCCGGTGCCATCGACTTCTCGCCAGCACCAGGACACCGCTGCTGTTCGACCAGCGTCAACGATTCCAAAGGCGTCGATTGCCTCCTCAAGAAAAGGACCAAGGAAAACATCATGAAAAGCGTCGACACAGGCATTGGAAGGCTCAGTCCATCGATCCAGGCGCGTCCTCGGCATTGATGTTGACAGAGCCACCGCCAAACCCCATCCAGTATAGGCCCCATCCTCTTGTGTGACCGGGTCACAGAGGCGTTCCCCCACCTTCAGTGGGGCCAGGATCCACGATTCCACCTTCACCAGTGCCCAGGTTCCATGCCCCAGGCTTCTGCGAGGAATTGGATCGGATGATCCAAGAGGCCATCGGAAAAGCACTTAAGAACATAAGAAAATGCTATACTGGGTCAGACCAAGGGTCCATCAAGCCCAACATCCTGTTTCCAACAGTGGCCAATCCAGGCCATAAGAACCTGGCAAGTACCCAAAAACTAAGTCTATTCCATGTTACCATTGCTAATGGCAGTGGCTATTCTCTAAGTGAACTTAATAGCAAAAACTTCTCCTCCAAGAACTTATCCAATCCTTTTTTAAACACAGCTATACTAACTGCACTAACCACATCCTCTGGCAACAAATTCCAGAGTTGAATTGTGCGTTGAGTAAAAAAGAACTTTCTCCGATTTAGTTTTAAATGTGCCCCATGCTAACTTCATGGAGTGCCCCCTAGTCTTTCTATTATCCGAAAGAGTAAATAACCGATTCACATCTACCCATTCTAGACCTCTCAGGCTTCCAACCTCCATCGACACTGATGCTAGTCACCAATCCGATTCCCATAGCGCTCGCACCGCTACTGGGTAGATTGGATGCATTGATTGGTGCCCTGCCTCCGATGGAACCAAGAGCACCGGTGGGTCCAGTACCTTCCACACCTATTCCATTATCAGATGATGAGGAAACACAGTTACCCATTCCATCTGGAATTTTACCACAGACTCATCCATCAATGTCACCGGTCCCGTCTGTGCCTCTGTCGATGCCAACTATGCCTCGGCCTGGTCCTTCAGGATTAGCACCATTTCTCCCTGCTGAAGACCCTCTAGGTCAGTGGTTCTCAACCCTGTTCTAGGGACCCCCCCAGCCAGTCGGGTTTTCAGGCTATCCACAATGAATATGCATGAGAGAAAATTTGCATGTTATAGAGGCAGTGTATGCACATTTTCTCTCATGCATATTCATTGTGGATAGCCTGAAAACCAGCTGGCTGGGGGGGTCCCCAGGACAGGGTTGAGAACCACTGCTCTAGGTGCTGGAGATCAGCCCTACAATCCTTGGACCAATGATTCATCCCAGGATTCGGATGATCTACCATCAGAGCCCTCTCCCCCAGATGAAAGACGACGCTCTTCACAAGATCTGTCTTTCATTAATTTCGTCAAGGAAATGTCTAAAACCATTCCTTTTCAGCTTCAGACGGAAGAGGACTCTAGGCATAAGATGCTGGAAGTACTCAAATTTCTAGATGCCCCTAAGGAAATCATGTCTATACCCATTCATGAAATCCTGCTTGATCTCTTGAAGAGAAACTGGGAACACCCACGTTCGGTCCCACCGGTCAACCACAAGACAGATGCCACCAATCTGGTGCAGTCAGCTCCGGTGTTTCAAAAATCACTGGTTGTTGAATCAGCCCAGAAGAAGGCATGACATTCAAAACCTCATTCCTCCATACCTCTAGGGAAGGAACAAAAATCCCTGGATGCTCCTGGCAGGCGTGTCTTCCCTGGCTCCATGCTCATATCTCGCATTGCATTTTACCAGTTATACATGACACAGTATAACAGAGACCTTTTTACAAGGATCCAGGACTTCTCTGATTCTTTACCAGAGCAACTCCGGACTCCATGCTCTGGCTCAGAAAGGTCTAGATGCGGGAAAGCACAGCCTCTAGAGTGTCTGCAGCAGGAATTAGTGCCAGAAGATGGGCCTGGCTCAAATCATCGGACTTAAGACCAGAAGTCCAAGACAGGTTAGCAGATCTACCCTGTGTGGGTGATAATCTCTTCAGGGAAAAGATCCTAGGGACACTGGCGCAGTTGAAGGATCACCATGAAACTCTGCGCCAGCTTTCTTCTGTTCAGTCTGAGTTCCCGTCTGCCCCTAAGAGAATTTTCAGATGTGACTCTAAGCGACTGTCCTACAAGCCAAGGAAATTTTATCCTCCGGCTTCTAGAGGACGCCCTTCTAGACCTTGCCAAAAAGGTCAATCCAGGCAGACTCTGCCTCAAAAGTCTCAGCTAGCTTCTCAGCCTGGACCAGCATCAGAGTTTTGACTCCTTGCTAGAGAGTGTAAGTCAACCTCCTCTTCCATCCATACCGGTTGGCGGTCAGCTCTGCCACTTCAACAGCACTTGGCATACAGTCACCACAGACCAGTGGGTACTGGCAGTAATCACTCAGGGTTACCACCTAAATTTCCTGACTGTTCCAATGGACTCTCCGCCTAGGCTGATGTGGGGAACATCCAACCACTCTCTCCCTCACTCGAACAGGAGGTCTCACTCCTCCTCAAGTCCCGAGCAATAGAACCAGTGCCCCTCTCTCAGCAGGGGCAAGGGTTCTATTCCCGGTATTTTCTCATACCAAAAAAGTCGGGTGGTGTACGCCCGATACTGGACCTTCGTGCCCTAAACAAATTTTTGCAGAGATAAAAATTCAAAATGGTAACCTTGGGCTCTCTACTCCCTCTTCTACCAAGAGGAGATTGGCTATGCTCTCTAGATCTCCAAGACGCTTACACACACATCTCAATTACTCCATCTCATCTTGTGATTCCTGGTCGGCCCCCATCATTTCCAGTACTGTGTATTACCATTTGGTCTGGTGTCTGCTCCACGAGTATTCACCAAGTGCCTGGTGGTGGTCGCAACTTTCCTCAGGAATCAGGGTGTCCATGTCTACCCTTATCTCGACGATTGGTTGATAAGGGTTCTGATTCAGCAGGGCATACTAACCTCTCTGCGTCTCATTATCAACACCCTGATTTCCTTAGGGTTTCTAATCAACTATCCCAAATCCAAGATAGTTCCATCCCAAACCCTATCCTTTATAGGGTTGACCTAAACACTGTACAGGTGAAAGCCTTCCTCCCCCAGGATCGTGCTTTAGCCATAACAGCCCTGGCTCATCAACTGTAGACTAGAGTGTCTTCAACTGCTCGTCATTTCCTCATCTTCTGGGTCACATGGCGTCTTCTGTGCATGTCACTCTGATGGTTCGCCTCACCATGAGAATAATGCAGTGGACCTTAAAAGGCCAGTGGATTCAAGCTTGTCAGCCATTGTCCAGGTGCCCAAACAGCTCTGTCTGGCACTAGCCTGGTGGATGCACCATTCCAATCTCATCTCATTCATTCAAGGCCTTCCATTTCAGGCTCCAAATCCTCAAATTACCTTAACAGACTCATCCAACCTCGGGTGGGGTGACCTGTGGGCGACCTGCAGACTCAGGGAACCTGGGCTCCAGAGGAAGCCAAACACCAAATTTCTTGGAGCTACAGGCAATCAGATATGCCTTCAAGGCCTTTCAGGACTGCCTATCAATCAAAGCCATCCTGATTCAAACAGACAATCAGGTTACGATGTGGTACATCAACAAACAAGGGGGAATGAGCTCCTACCTTTTGTGTCAGGAAGCTGCACAGATATAGGCATGGGCCCTTTCCTGCTTGATGTCCCTCAAAGCAACCTACTTGCTGGGAGTGGACAATGTGTTGGCAGACAAACTGAGTTGCACTTTCCATCCGCAAGAGTGGTCTCTCAACCCCATGGTAGCGGATGCTCGCATAGACCTCCAAGAGATGCCAGCGGTCTCCTTTATGCATTCTCTCGTGAAGCTCCAGCAGGACAAGGGATTAATGATTCTGATAGCTCCCCACTGGCCACACCAGGTGTGGTTTCCAATCCTCCAGGACCTATCAGTATGCTGACACATTCCTCTGGGGAAGGATCCCCTTCTAATCACTCAGAATGAAGGGCATCTGCAACACCCCAACCTCCAAGCTTTGTCTCTGACGGCCTGGATGTTGAAAGGTTAATACTCCAACCTTTTAACCTTTCAGAGTCTATATCCCGAGTCCTGGTGGCTTCAAAAAAGCCTTGAATGAGAAGGCCTTATCGCTCTAAATGGAAAAGGTTTACAGTCTGGTGCATTTCCATGTCCATAGACACCTTCACTTGTTCCACTGCGAGGTTCCTAGACTATCTCTGGCACCCTTCAGAGTTAAGCCTAAAAACTTCCTCTATCAAAGTGCATGTTAGTGCAGTGTCTGCATACCATAAGGATATAGGAGATGTCTCCATTTCAACACAACCCTTAGTATCACATTTCATGAGAGGCTTGCTCCATTTAAAACCTCCACTGCGCCCTCCGGCCCCTGCTTGGGAGCTTAATGTGGTTTTGGGACGGCTCATGAAACTCTGAGCCTCTCCACTCCTGTGATTTCCGCTATCTCACCTGGAAGATAGTTCTTCTTGCGATGACGTCTGCTCGCAGAGTTAGTGAATTACAGGCATTAGTTACCTACCCGCCTTACACTAAGATTTCTGCATGACAGGGTAGTGCTCCGCACTCACCCTAAATTTTTGCCGAAGGTAGTGTCGGAATTTCATATTAACCAATATATTATCCTACCTACCTTTTTTCCCAGGCCCCATTCCAACCCAGGAGAACAGGCTCTGCATTCCCTGGACTGCAAACATGCTATAGCTTTCTATCTGGACCGCACGTCCGCCCACAGGAAATCCACTCAACTGTTTTTCCAATTTGATGGTATCAAATTGGAAAATCCTGTGGGTAAGCAGACCCTCTCTTCTTGGTTAGTGGACTGCATTTCTTTTTGCTACCAGCAAGCAGGCATTCCGCTACAAGACCGTGTAAAAGCACACTCGGTCAGGGCCATGGCAACATCAGTAGCACACCTCCGTTCGGTGCCGATTGCTAATATTTGTAAGGCTGCTACCTGGAGTTCTCTCCATACATTTGCGGCACATTATTGCTTAGATAAGGCTGGCAGGCAAGATTCCATTTTCAGCCAGTCTGTTCTATGCAACTTGTTTTCAGTTTAACTACCCAACATCTTTTCACCGACCTGTTCAGGATGCCCTCCTAACCAAATTTCCACCCAAGTTGATGTGGCTGTTGCATGTCTTTGGGTGCATTTGGTGCTTTGCTCAGGCATCCTCAGCTTGGTACTCACCCATATGTAAAGACTACCATCCTGCTTGTCCTGTGAGAAAGCAGAGTTGCTTACCTGTAACAGGTGTTCTCACAGGACAGCAGGTTGTTAGTCCTCACGAAACCCACCCACCACCCCGCGGAGTTGGGTTCGTTTTACATTTTCTTATTTTATTTTTCGCACATACTTTTACTATAAGACGAGACTGAAGGGGGACTCCTGCCGGATGCAGGGTCAGTGCATTGCTGGGCATGCCCAGTAGGTGCCAGTCAAAGTTCTAAAAACTTTGACAAAAGTGTTCCGTGATTGGGCTCCATCCTGATGATGTCATCCATATGTGAGGACTACCATCCTGCTTGTCCTGTGAGAACACCTGTTACAGGTAAGCAACTCTGCTCTCTTCAAAGCCAGTAGAGTTTGAAATATTCCAGTCTATGGCATTGTTCCTTCTTAAAAATTTGCATAGAATTTGCAAAACAGCATCTTTAACTGTTTAATTTTACCTTTGTTCTGTCTTCTGTTTACTAACGCAGCAGAGGAATAATTTAAGTAGTACTGGAATAGGTGTGGCTGACTGTCTTTGTAAAAGTGAAAAAAAAGTTTTAGTGCTTAGCAAGGGTTTTCTTATTGAAATATATTTGATGGCTTTTGAAACTGATCATTTGATAGATGCAATCATTTAAACATGTTACTAAACTTTAAATCCAGTGTTGTCATATCCATATGGTATAGAGAGAAAAATGTAGAATTAAAGATCAACAGTCCAAGTAGTAAATAATTCACAACCAAAAACGTGAACCTATTTTTGTGACTGTTTGAGAGCTCTGCTTTCTTTCTATAGGTATTACTGCATGAACTAAGGCTGATATCATATGTATGTATTATACACACTTATTTGGCCTTTTATTTCTCTATCTAAATACACTAATAACTTCCCTCGTTTCTATAGTTGTATGAAGAAGCAAATGACCATCGTTCCAGAAACCAAAACTAAAGACCTGTGTACTACTTTTTTTTTTTTTTTTACAGGGGTAGTAAAAACTTTTACTAACAATTCTATCTGTGCAAAAAAAAACCCAACAAAACCCTCTTAAGTGCAGGCATCTGAACCTGTGAAATATATAAAAACTATATAAGAAAAATACATGCTTAAAACTGCAGCAGAAATAATGGAGGTAGGAGCAGTTTACCAGTCTTATCTTAGTGGCTATCAGAACTACTGTAGTGACCCAATGCTAAGAAACAATCTAGTAGTATTGGAAAGAAGTAAAAACAAAACCAAAAAAATAGAACTTCAGCTAGAGCTGGTAGAAGACCATCCCATGATCTTAGATTACCATCCTAACACATGTTGTGAATATATTTGATGTTCTGGAGCTATTGCATGAACAGGAATATGAAAATTTTATAATACAAGACCATGCTGATTAACACTCATTGCCAAACCTTCCCTAAAAACACTCATGAAAATTTGAACAGTAAACCTCCAACTACCCATTAGCACAGTATGAGATTACACTGCTTTCAAAGGAATAATACTGTCCTCTTCATCAAACTACATGAATTGTAGCTTTATTTAGAACTATAGCAATTGTTTGTAGGAAACCACCTAAAACTATTCCTCTTAAAGACAGCACATTTCCAACACACTGCATTTATAACCCCAAAAGCAAACAGCTAGTTGAGCCCACCATGTAACTACAACTGTCAACTAGATGACTGCATCATTTTAGAGTCGGGGTAAAATTAACTGCAACAGTCAAGAAAACCCTATACAATCTCTTCCACTATTTTTACAGTTATGAAATTGATTTATATTGTGCTTTCAGGCACTTCAAATAGGATTGCATTTACTGATTTGAAGGTATTTTCCTGTCTCCAGAGAATGTATAATCTTAGGTAAATTTTCAAAGGAGTTCCATGCATAAATATAACATTCTATTGTAGCAGTTTTCAAAAGCCATTTAGTGCATAAAGTGTACATGGGTAAATCCTAAAGACAATTCAATTTTCAAATGATCACTTACATGAGTAAAGTGAATTTACATGTGGAAAGCTTAGTTTTATGCCTTGTAAATGCTTTTGAAAATCAGGCCCTAAGATTTTGTACCAGAGGCAATAAAACTCCTGCCCCTGCAAAATAGGAACAACCTGAACATTATCAAGCAGAGGTGTTTCTGCTGACTTTAGAGCAGAAGGAAGTACATAGAAGAAGGTACAGACAACTTCCACAACTACTCTACATATATGTTGCCTGTATATATTATACCGAGCTTCAAAAGGAAGCTGTTGGGTTAATGTTTGCATTGTTCCAATAATTAAAATCATCCATTTCTCAGCAATCAAACAGGTTAATCCATGACGAGTGGGTTTTGCATCTCTACCAACAGATGGAGACGGCAAAGCTGATGTCACGGTCTATATACCCCTGCTCTTGCCATCTGTCCGCCAGTATTTTCCATCTCCAGCAGATGGTGGACGTGCATCTCTCTACTGGGGATTGCGTATTTAAAAAAAAAAAAATTGATCACGTACCGCTTCTCCTGAAGTGATATCTGGTGATCCCTCCTTCAGTCGACTGCCTCTGTCCAGTAGCTGGTTTTCTGGCATGGACTTAGCTGCCAGGAGAGAATGAGCTGAGACGCTAGTGAATGCAGGAAGCTGAGCGCTATGGTGAAGGCAGTAGCCCTCTCTGCAGCTGGAGACAGACCGTTCTCGGCCAGGAAGGGCTGAGCTCAGGTAAAGAGTTTAAAAAAAAAAAAAAAAAAGTCAAGATTTACCAACAAGGTGTTTAAGGTGTAACTGCCACTCCGTGCAGATTACACCTGTTCCTTCTGTTTAGGTTTGTAAGCGTGGCTTTGTGCAAGTTACCCGACAACACCAGGCATATGTATGAAACCAAACTGCTGTGCCAGATCTGCTAAAGAAGGAACCGTAGCATGGTCCTGGAGCCATTGCCACCAGTAAGCGTGAGCGCTGGGCTGGAACTGCCACCAACAGGTAAATTGGAGACTGTGCATGACCAAAGGTTCAACTAGGGTGCCAAATACTCTTGCACCTGCCCTGAAAATGCTAACAAATGTATGCAGGGAAAGATTTCTGGTGGACTTTCTAGCACATTCTGGTGTACGGATGAAGGTTGATGTAATTAAGACAATACTTCAGCGAGGCACAGACCCCTTCCTTGATGAGCACAGGACTTGGTGAGAGAGGTAACGGAGAGAGGTAACGGTGGAGGGGCCGCTTGGCAATAGTGATCATAATATGATCAAATTTGATTTAATGACTGGAAAAGGAACAGTGCGCAAATCCAAGGCTCTCGTGCTAAACTTTCAAAAGGGAAACTTTGATAAAATGAGAAAAATTGTTAGAAAAAAACTGAAAGGAGCAGCTACAAAAGTAAAAAATGTCCAAGAGGCGTGGTCATTGTTAAAAAATACCATTCTAGAAGCACAGTCCAGATGTATTCCACACATTAAGAAAGGTGGAAAGAAGGCAAAACGATTACCGGCATGGTTAAAAGGGGAGGTGAAAGAAGCTATTTTAGCCAAAAGATCTTCATTCAAAAATTGGAAGAAGGATCCAACAGAAGAAAATAGGATAAAGACTAGGGGGCACTCCATGAAGTTAGCATGGGGCACATTTAAAACTAATCGGAGAAAGTTCTTTTTTACTCAACGCACAATTAAACTCTGGAATTTGTTGCCAGAGGATGTGGTTAGTGCAGTTAGTATAGCTGTGTTTAAAAAAGGATTGGATAAGTTCTTGGAGGAGAAGTCCATTACTTGCCATTAAGTTCACTTAGAGAATAGCCACTGCCATTAGCAATGGTTACATGGAATAGACTTAGTTTTTGGGTACTTGCCAGGTTCTTATGGCCTGGATTGGCCACTGTTGGAAACAGGATGCTGGGCTTGATGGACCCTTGGTCTGACCCAGCATGGCATTTTCTTATGTTCTTATGAGAAATTGTCAAACTTGAAGTCCACTGCTTACTCTGAGAATGCATGGAGCTTGCATTTTCTTCTGGAAGGGCAGCGCTGAAATCTGACCCACAGCAAAGAATCTTAGGGTCATGCTTGAAGCATTTGGAAAAGCAGAATGTGCCGTTAAAAGTCCCTTTGGGAAAATGAGACACTCTGGTCATATCTGTTCAATGCTCCAGCCCTAACATTGCTTTTCTTCTCTTACTATTAACTGACAATAGTTTGTTCGGACCTAACTTTGTTCCCCTGCCTATTATTAGCAGACAAGTAATAGTTTAAAGTCATGAAAGGACAGACATGTCCTTTTACTATTTGGTAGCTGTGATGTACAAAAGAAGTCATTCCAAATAGAAGACTGAGCAAATATGACCCCCAAAATGTAGAAATGTGGCCCATGTATTTGGTATGGAGCAGACGGTGCAGTTTGCCATAGGCTTGAAATGGTGGTGAGGCCTGGAGTGAGTCAGGGCCTATTAAGAAGAGAATAGATTTAAATTAAATAAGGTCTAAAAATTGCATCAGCTGCTGTGATTACATTTGGACTCAGTTCTTGCATTTTGACTTGCTGAAGCATGTAAGACCTTATCCATGTGTTGAGCCATTTGTTTGCATGTGTGTATGACTGACTACTAAGATCTAGCATGGCAAGATAAGGAATACTAAATGAGCTTAGAGAAGTTAAAAAAGCAGACAACAGAATAATAAAAACAATGTCAATTAGGACCCTATACTCAGGGCATTACACACAAGGACAGTTTCTACATACCAGAAATTACTGATTTCTGGGGTAATTAATCCTGGAACCCCTGATAAGATGAAACAATCCTTGATTTATTTCTGAGCTTTGCATAGGGCCCAGTTCATGGAAGTAGGTGTAGATGAGCTACTGTCATGGTGACCATACTGTAGTCAAATTAAAGATCCTGACAGGAAAATAAGGCAAAAGACAAGTCATAAAAATATTTAAAAGGGGTCCTACATGGAAATCAGGAATCTTTTTAGCAATTAAAGAATACAACCAGAAGAGTAAAATGTTTGCAGGCAATATGGAATCTTTTTAAAAATATGAATATAAATAATCCTGGTAAATGCTATATGACACTGGTTAACTGGTTAACACAAAATTATTTCTCTTAGGCGAGACCATCATGTTAAAATACAATGTGCATTGCTGCAAGCTTAACTGCAATCATCGTTACCTGCCTCAAGTGTTTAATCACAGGTCTGCCCCGACATTGTCATAGAATCTTTTTGTTCTTTTTTTCTTTTAAATCTGCACATAAAACTGAATACTTATCGCACTCTTGGAAAAGCACGTTTATCTCATTGAAAAAAGGCGCTGTGCCTCAACTGTTCAAGCGTCCAATCTTAAAAGGTGGCCGCTCGTCCTGCCTTGGAAAATGACTGCTCATCCAATGTGGTCCACGTTTTGGAAGTCTAAACTTCCTGCTTCAGGGAAACATTAAATTCAGGAACAAAAAATTATGATCCTCCGAGGGCATACCAAATACCTGACCAGGCGTCATTTATTGTCATTAGAGTCAATTTTCCACCAAAGTTCCTGGGCCCCACATCTACGTGGTGAAGATGGTGTCTCGCGTCACTGTCAGATCTTCACCCCTCTCTGTTAGTTACTGTGGGAATGGTCCCCTTCCAGTGTTAGTTGTTGTCAGGCTGGGTCTTGATCAAATTCAACCTTGATTTACCTCCCCTCTTCAAGAAAATTCTGTCACTGCCTGATAGTTTGCTGAAAGATGCCAGCACTGCAAGCATTTTCAAAATTCTAGGTTAAGCTCTGCTGATTTCAGCAAAGCCCATGAAAATGTTATAATTACAGTGCTGACATTTTTCAGCAAGTAGCGTACTAAAAAAATGTTCGTATTCTACCATGTGGCATGAATTCTGGGCAATGCCTGTTAGCGAGTCCGAGGTCTATTGAATAATTAGGGCATAAAACATGCTCTCAGTAAGAGAGCCAGAGCAGAAAAGCTGTAGGAATGGATGAGGGAAGAGGGGATTTTTAATCACTCTCTCTTATCAAGGGATTCATCTGAAGAACTGACAAGGACCAGATGGCATTTACTCAAGAATTCTAAAGGAATTTAATTATGAAATTGCAGAGCTACTAACAATAGCTTGGACCTCATCATTAAAAGCAGCCTCAATGCCAGAGGACTGGAAGGTTGGCTCTGTCACATCCATCTTTAAAAAGTTCTCCAGAGGTGACCTAGGGAAACATAGACCAGTGAGTCTAGCTTCATTTTCTGGCAAATCGTAGAACCTATACTAAAATTAGAACCATAAGTCACGTAGGTAAATATTACGTCTTGAGGATGGGTCAATGTGGCCTCTATAAAGGGAAATCTTGCTCACTAATCTATTGACATTGGACTTTCAGAAGACTTTGATAGGGTCCTCAGCAGAGGCTTTTCAAGAAAAGGTCCTGATTGAACCAGAGGGAAGGATAAAATGATTGCTTTGCACACTGAAGGCAAAGTGACCCACAAGGGGCTGGGCTGGGAGCAATGCTGTTAGTGATCTGGGAAAAGGAGTAAAGAGAATGACGGCAGACAACGCAGTCAGTCTGGAGGATTAAAACCAAAGCTGACAGTGAAGTCACAAAACTTCAGTGAAGGGCAATAGTTGCAGGTGAATTTCAACACTGATAAAGGGAAATGAATGCAACTGGGAAAACAAACCACATTTCTTCTAAGTAATGATGGTCTCTAGTTTGGCTGTTATCCCTCAGGAAAGAGAACTTGCAGACATTTGGGATAGTTCTTTAAACACATTGGCCCACCGTCCACCAAGCGGCAGCAGTGGTCCAAAAGGCTAATAAACTGATCTGATGTCAGCACTGGGCACTGCCGTGCATAGGACCTGGGTATAATTCCTGGGCTAGGACTCTGTTCTCCAGACCAATCAGGGTTGGGGATGCTGCAGAGGGAGCCTGGGCCATTGCTCTTCAGTGACACCCAGTGACCGGATCCAGGGCCCAGAATTATACATCCTGCAAGGCATCATGGTGTTGGCTGGGCTAAAGTAATTGGGAGAGCACAGAATAAGGGGCAAAACTTCTGGGCAGATGTGAATGAGCGCTCATGAGAAGTCATTTCCAACTGAAGTGTGGTCCAACGGAGTAGATGAAACAGCAGGGCTAAAACAGCATGAAAGAGAGTTCTATAATGTTAGGATTTATCAAGAAAGGAGATACAAGCAAATCTGAAAATGTCATTCATAATACACCCTCACCCTGAATACCGTGGGCAGTTCTGGTCACCCACATCTCAAAAAGGTCATAGTGCACCTCAAAAAGGTACAAAAAAGGGCAACAGCGAAGATCAGAAGTAAGGAACTACTTTTGTACAAGAGAGACCAAACTGCTTGGAAGAGAGACAACTGGAGTGAGATGTGAGAGAGGAAGGTGAGGGGTGCCACTATCTCATTCAGACTATGTTAGAACTGGGGGGCAGCCAATGAGACTGTCAGGGGACAGGTTGAAAAGAAAGGCAAGCTCATTGCCACAGGAGAATGTGGAGGCAAAGAGCACAGCCAGGTCTGAAAGATGGACCCGTCACAGGCCATGTTTCATAATGGTCAGCGATGTCAGCCCGAGGCCAGTGACACAGTGGTCCTGTTTCCTGTACTCCTGCTGCTTGCCACCGGCACAGACTGGACCTTTGGGATGATTCACTTCTTGCATGGGTTGATCGCTAAGCTTCTCCATTTCCTCCTGAATTATCCTCACACACTGCTTCCCACTTTAGTTTTAGACTGTGGGAATGTACCTGGAATGGACTGTGATAACTTTTAATCCTAAAAAGACTGGTTTTAGGCATTCGAATGCTGCAGTACCACATGTTCAGTAAGAAAGATTCAACCAAGCTCATGCTTCACCATGATTTATGATAATCCATCTCCTCCCCTCCACTACCACGAGTCTCTGAATGAAAACAGAAATACCATATTAAGCAATTGCTTTGGAAGATCTAATTGAGTTATGGTCTCCGATTCTTTCCATGTGCAGTCACGCTCTTTCTTCTCTGCTATGGATCAGGTATTTTTATAATTGTGGCTTTTTTTTTTTTTTTTTCTTCAAAGAAAGGTCTCTGGCACCCCTGTCTGGGCCTCCTTGGGTCAAAAAACCTCACTGACCTCTCCCGTGCCAGGCCCAGCACTGGGGCCCTTTTCACCTCTGTTTACAAGGGGCTGGGGAGCGTCCATCCCGCCCCTCCCCCGGATCCAAACGTGCAGGAGGGGTGCCCAGTCGCTCTCAGCTGGAGAATGGCGCCAAAGTGACGCTAGTTTAGTGCCTTGCGCCAGTGCGGCCGTCGCCGTTTTGTATTTCTATGGCCGTGCATCAAAAGGTGCTGAAGGGATGTAACTTCGGCGCCACCCCCAGGCGGACTGTACCTCGGCGCGGAGGGCTGGACACTGCTCCTGCTCGTTGGAAGCCTGGATCCAGGGAGGGGGTAAGCGGGGGGGCTGGGCTGGGAGCTCCCTGTAAACAGAGGAGGGGGGGGAGGGGCACGCAGTCCTGGCCCGGCTCAGGATATGCCACGGTGACGGTCTGGCTAGGGGCAGATTTTTGGCCTGGAAAGGCCCAGCCAGGGCCACTGGAGGCACAGGGGTTTGTTTTTGTTATCAGTTTGTTTGGGGGGTTTTTTTTGTTTTGGGGCTTTTTTCTTGTTTAATTTTTTTCAGTTTG
Source organism: Rhinatrema bivittatum (assembly GCF_901001135.1). Classification (NCBI taxonomy): domain Eukaryota; kingdom Metazoa; phylum Chordata; class Amphibia; order Gymnophiona; family Rhinatrematidae; genus Rhinatrema; species Rhinatrema bivittatum. The sequence continues at coordinate 119,008,840 of NC_042624.1, forward strand.
GCAAATGAACTGAACCAAAAAGAATAGTAAATGAACCCAATAAAAACAAAACAAAACAAAACAAAAAGCTCCGGCCAAACAAGAAACCAAACTAAAAATGTTGGGTCTTGAGATCCCAATGAGATTGAAAGTGAATGGAGATTGCGCTGTGCAGACGAGAGGTTTCCCTGCGTGAGCAAGGGTTATACTTACTATAAACTTGTTACTCTCACAGATACTACCAGTTACTCCACCATCAACAACATCTCAGCACCTCTGCACACCACTGTCACCATTACTACCAGTATATCACTAGTACACCACCGTCATCCTTATCACCATTAACCACTACCCTACATACCATTGTCACCATTATTACCAGTATATCACTATTTATTTATTTATTTAGTGATTTTTTTTATATACCGCGGCACGTTAAAAACATCACCTCGGTTTACAATAAACAATAACACAGCAATAAGCTTTACATTCAACAGGAAATACAGTGTACAAAATGGTTCAATTATTAACAAGAATTTAAAACAAGTACAATAAACCAATGAACGAATGCAAAGAACAGTTCAATGTTAAATAGTAAGTCGAGTGTTAACCATGTGATCAGAGATAGTAAAGTCAATTTATAGCAGCGAGGAACATCTATACGGGTCAGCAGTGGAGGATCGTAGGAGAGGGTTATACAGGATAGATAAATCGGAAAATCAGGAGTAGACATGGTCAGTGAGTGTAAGCTTGCTCAAACAGCCAGGTTTTGAGGTTCTGCTTAAATTTCCTGTGGCAGGGTTCTAGGCGTAGATCAGTGGGCATTTTGTTCCAAATGTTAATGCCGGCTATCGTGAATGAGCGTTCTCTAGTGGCCGCATGTTTGATGTGTTTAATTGGAAATAACGAAAGTTTGGCTTGGTGCATTTTTCTAATTGGTCTCTTTGAAGTGTGGAAAGTAAAGTGGTCGTGGAACCATTGCATATCTTGGTTGTAGATTGACTTATGGATGAGTGTGAGAACTTTGAAAAGAATCCTAGATGCTACAGGAAGCCAATGAAGGAACATGAGAGCTGGAGTAATGTGATCATGGCGGTGTGTATTAGTGAGTAGGTGAGCAGCGGCGTTTTGTAACATCTGTAGTGGTTGTAGTGTGTTTTTAGGGAGACCTAGAAGTATAGCATTACAGTAGTCCAGTTTTGGTAATATTGTGGCTTGAAGCACTGTCCTGAAGTCATAAGGATGTAGCAGAGGTTTAATTCTTTTTAGTGTATGTAATTTGAAGAATCCATTTTTGATTGTATCCGTGATGAATTTCTTCAAGGAGAAATGATTATCGACGATAACGCCAAGGCTGCGGACTTGTTGTAAATGGAGTGAGTCCGAGGGTGAGATGAGTGATGGGTTGAAGGAGGTATTATTGTGTGGTGAAATGATGAGGAGCTCTGTTTTGGAAGTGTTTATTGCTAGGAAGTTTTCATTAAGAAGTTTCTTTATTTCCATCAGGGCCGAATCCCAAGTTTTAAGGGCATTAGATAATGAATCTTTGATAGGGATGAGGATCTGTACATCATCTGCGTATATGAAATGAGGAAGGCCTAGTTTGACCAGAAGACGACAGAGTGGAGCTAGGTATATATTGAAGAGGGTAGATGAAAGCGAGGATCCTTGTGGAACACCTTGTGCTAGATTTCTAGGTAGTACAATGCCGTCATCCTTATCACCATTATCACCATTAACCACTACCCTACATACCATCAACATTATCTCAGCACCTCTGCACACCATTGTCACCATTTCTACCAGTATATCACTAGTACACTACCGTCATCCTTATCACCATTATCACCATTAACCACTACCCTACATACCATCAACATTATCTCAGCACCCCTGCACACCATTGTCACCATTACTACCAGTATATCACTAGAACACTACCGTCATCCTTATCACCATTAACCACTACCCTACATACCATCAACATTATCTCAGCACCCCTGCACACCATTGTCACCATTACTACCAGTATATCACTAGTACATCACCGTCATCCTTATCACCATTAACCACTACCCTACATACCATCAACATTATCTCAGCACCCCTGCACACCATTGTCACCATTACTACCAGTATATCACTAGTACAATACCGTCATCCTTATCACCATTATCCACTACCCTACATATCATCAACATTATCTCAGCACCCCTGCACACCATTGTCACCATTACTACCAGTATATCACTAGTACACTACCGTCATCCTTATCACCATTAACCACTACCCTACGTATCATCAACATTATCTCAGCACCTCTGCACACCATTGTCACCATTACTACCAGTATATCACTAGTACAGCACCGTCATCCTTATCACCATTAACCACTACCCTATATACCATCAACATCATCTCAGCACCCCTGCACACCATTGTCACCATTACTACCAGTATATCACTAGTACATATCCCACCAATTACACCACCATCATCCTTATCACCATTAACTACCACCCTACATACCCTACCACTAAATAGCTGCAGCAGGAAACTTGTGAGAATGGTGGAGTCACACATCTGCCATTCCATGAAGGTTAGAATATGCTGAGTACAGATACTTTGGCTTGGGAGGAATGTATGAGATTTCCAAACCTCCTAGCACACTCAATTTTCATGCATACAAAGTAAGATTTCGCTCTCTCTCCTGCTCCTTTTTTGCAGTTCCAGGATGGGATTTAAGATGTGACAGTATCCTGAACAGTAAGAAGCAGTTTGGTCAGGTTTGTGTAATGTTTATGCAAAAAGAAAACAAAAATTATCTATCTCTAGGCCATTTTCCCCAAACGTTAGTTTATTAGCTTTCCTGTCAGCAACAGGCACCCCACTGTGTTCAGGGTAAGGTCTGCGGCTCAGCCTTCCCAAAGGTGACGTCAGGCCTCCTGACGCTCTGACTTGCTCTTTAAAACGAAAAGTGTTTCTCATGAGGAGACTAGTGCATCATCCACCCCCTGGACCTTCCTGAGATCCAAAGAAGATTAGGATGGACCACCTCTTATGTGGGAATTCGGACCATAGGTAATATGTTGAGATAGCCATGAGAGATTACCTGTGCCAACCTTACCAAGAAGGCGGGCAGAAACCAGAGAGAAGGAAGTCATTCCTCAGATTAACGTGAAATCATACACAAATATCTGTACAGCCCCCCCTTTTCAGTGGGTGTCCTGAATACAGGGGCATGCAGGATGGAAACAGTCTCTCCATTTCTTTCTCACACAGATGTACTCACCATTGGGATGCCCTTGCTTTGGGGTCACCTCTTATTCTCAACAAGACACTGGACACACTTGTGGGGTGTTCCAGCAAAAAATGTACTGCAGTCAAAATTGCTTGAAACTTCAGATCTTCAATTGATCTTCTCAATAATCCAACTGTACATCTCGTCTCAGTCCTGCTCCTCTGCTTGGGTGTCCTTCGGGTGGCAGGCACTAGGATAAAGACCCAGCGCTCCCAATGATCCAAGGTGGGCTCCTAGTGGGAACTGGGATCTCCCGACTCTCTCTCTGGTGTTCCACTGGACCTCTGGATTAGAAAGTCCCAAAAGTAGCAAAAAAAGAGTCCAAGTCCTTACGCCTTCTCCTGGTCAGGAATGGTGACAAAAACTCCTCTCAAACAAATCTGGAAAATAAATCTTCTCCAAAACTGTAACGTACGTCTCTGCTGGTAAGACCCTGCTGCAGACAGGGAACCCTGCTGTCCCCCAGAGAGGGAAAAGAAATCCTCCCAGAGGCAAGGACTAGATCCACGCAAACTACAGCTTCCTGGTACTGGGCCAGGAATCTGCTCTCAGGCTGTGAGAAGGACCCTACACTCGCTAGGACAGAACGCAGGCACCCATTGCTTCTGTAAGGTCTTGAGCACTTTCTTTTGCAGCTTTCTTACATTTCAGTAGCAGCTACTGTAATACTTGAAACCCAAAATAAAGCAGCCCGAAAGGTCGGAGGCCACCTCTGCTGTCCAGTAACACAGATATCGGTCCTTACCACTCCGCTCGCTGAAATATGCACCGTTTTAATATGAAGGCTTTTGTTTACTATTTTTTTTGTTTTTTGTCTTGCAGTTTAAAATCTTTACGGAGCCTCTTGGCTTTCTAATCATCTATTTTACTTTTCAAGTTCAGTTTTGGCTCTCAGCTGATGTCATCGGCATTGCAGGGACTGCACTTTCCTGTTAATGGAGGAGAGGTGTAGCTATGGCCTTCTCTTATTTATATCCCTGCTTTGCTCACTTTGCCCACCTGACACTGCCAGAGTTTCCAGGATGAATCCTCGGCTTCAGGGGCTGCAGAGAGAGTTGTTTTAGTACGTTTCTCATTTGCATATCTTAAAGGTTGCTCGGGGAATATAAATAAGAGGGCATACCTGTGCTCATGTTTAGTGTGTGGTGCATTATGTGTTGGGTTTTATCTGCGACTTAGATCAGGCTCCCACTGGAGTGGCCCTAGTGCTGAGAGCCAGGGAAGGCAGGGCTCAAATCTTCCTTCTCTCACTGCTGCTCCTTGTGACCTTGGACAAGTCTCTTCACCCTCCATTGTGTCAGGAACCAATTTAGATTGCAAGCTCTCTGGTGCAGGGAACCACCTGTTGCACCTGAATGGGCTTGGAAAGGCGAGTAATTCTCTTTTAGTATAGAGCAGGTCATGCCAGCAAGCCTGCAGTGGGTGCTTGGGGTAACTTCTGCTGCACAGGGGATATGTCAGATCTTAGCATCCAACCCTTACTTGTAAGGAAACTTGAACAAAGGTCTATGTGAGCACAGTAATATTGTGAAAACAGCGTGCAACGTCATTACTGTCAGCGTTCATGAGTGGTGGAGGCTGAAGACAGGGAAGTTTGGGCCATGTGGATTGACTGAGAACCTTGTGCAGGATTGACATAGCGTCGGGTTATACTCAGCTCGTTTCAGGCCAGACAGGTAATAGGCAGGATGAACCCCGCACAAACATCACGATAAACAGCTGCCGTCACAGCACTCCGGCCTTTAACAACAAAGCAATGGAATATATGCCCCCCCCCCCCCGACACTTTCTGTAAAGAAAGGCAATGCTCAGGAAATTCCACGCCTACGCAGGAGCGCTCCCTGCTTACAAAAGCCTTCCCAGGGAGGAATGGCAGGAAATAACCAGCTTTTGCTCATTCCGTTTCTGGCACTGGGAGCTGCACGCTGCTGACATCCAGGCAATCAGAAGCCCGCCACTCCTCAGCTAGACATCAGTTCACAGCTCCTGCCTCCCTTCCAGTCTTCGGTGCACATTCATCTCTTAATGCACCATCTCTGGAGGCCTGCCCAAGCAACACAGCAGCGTTTGACATGCAAGCTTCCAGTCATTATTGCTATGCAAAGCGAGAAATTGGCTTACTGAAGAGCAGACCCATTGTTCAGAGCGCTCGGGGTATGCCCTGAACACCAAGCCAACCTGATGCAAAAATCTATGCACATGTCATCAGCGTTCCCAGCCTGTCTGCCTGCACCACAATTAGATTCCGCAGCATATTAAAAAAGGTCATCACGCTAGCACCCAGGTGCCAAGACAAGAGAGTCTGCCCTCACATCTCTGTTAATGAAGCACAGAAAATGAAGATCCATTGCAAAAAAAAAATAAAGGTATAGGCCGTCTTTCTTTCTTTCTGGTACATGCCATTTAGGAATCAGACATTCTGTGTCCCTTTTTAATCTCCTTCCTCTTGTTACACTTTGATGGGCAGGTCATCCATCTACTGAACATAGAGCATTTATGTTTACCTCTGGCCTCTGGGCTTGATGGGAATACTCCTACCCTGATACATTCTGGGGCATGCAGTCCTGCTTTCCTTAAGGAAATCATGACTAGAAATCTCAGAAGACAATAACTTCATTGATCTAACATAAGAACATAAGAACATGCCATGCTAGGTCAGACCAAGGGTCCATCAAGCCCAGATCCCGTTTCCAACAGTGGCCAATCCAAGTCACAGGTACCTGGCAAGTACCCAAACACTAAATAGATCCTAAGCTACTATTGCTTATTAATTACCAAAATACCTGTTTATAGATTTTTTCTCTAGGAACTTATCCAACTCTTTCTTAAACCCAGTTACACTAACTGCTGTAACCACATCCTCTGGCAATGAATTCCAGAGCCTAATTATGTGCTGAGTAAAAAAGAATTTTCTTTGATTTGTTTTAAATGAGCTACTTGCTAACTTTAAATAATGAGTGCTATGCACAGAGCCGGTGCAAAGGTCCGTAGTGCCCTAGGGAAACCAATGTAATACTGCCCCCCCCCCCCAACCCTCCCTGACAGTGCTAGATATATAGAGTTATGGTCACCCTCTTACAGTTCTCTCTCTCTCATAAACCTAGCAAGCTCTCTGTGACTACTGCTCTCGCCCCTTCTTTCACATTTTGAAAATGGCACCCTTGCATACCCCGGTGGTGTCCCGCCCACTGATGCCGCCCTAGGCAACCACTTAGTCCCGCCTAATGGTCGTGCTGGTCCACTCCACAAAGATCCCAAGGCAGATCAGACTTGGGTGCAACGATGCTGATTCTTTATTAATTTAGAATGGGGTAATCTGGGCCCCTGAAGTGGGAGTCTACCCTTTGAGTGGGGGGATTAGGACTCATTCAGAGTTACCTGTTGCCATGGGGATTGAGAAAGTGCCTTCAGTGCGTGCTTTTCCCTGGTAAGGTGGATGTCCATGGACTTCACTAGAGGGTCCTATCTTTGTCCTCTGGTCTCCTTTAAAGTTAGGGATACTTTTGGGATCAGCTTTGATAGTTGTTTTTTTATGGTGGCGAGTTACATTTTATTTGTAGATCAGAGCAGATGGAGGTTTCTTCTGCCAATCCCATGGTGGCCGAGTACCAAGGCTGAGCTTATCAATGACATTTCTGGCCCACAGGACTGGAGTAAGTCATCACCCGGAAGTAGTCCCTTATCATTCCCAAGGCCACAGCACATTCATAAAGTTACCTGAATGGCCAAGGAAGAAACAGATTTAGGAGCAAAATTCAAGCAGGCGGCAGTGCTGGCGCGATCCTTTAGCAAGTCCTGACCCTTAACTGAGCACATGTGGCCGCAGGTTTCAGGAGACTGGAAACTCGCTTGCGCTGGACTTTATTTTCCAAAGGATGATGAATTGGAATTAAAAGAATTAAAGTAGACACTGGCTTTCAGAAACCGCTTTTTTCTTGCCTAATGTTAATATTGCAGATGAGTTGTGGCTTGGTCCAGGATACTTTGAACCAGGAAATGTGGCTGGGTAGAAAGAAAAACAAACTTTTCCCTTTAAAAATGGCTCCGTTTCCATCACAGGGAAAGTGAAAGAACAACTTTGAGTGGTGAAATGGGTTTTTTTTCTGACTAAACATACAAAGAAGTGAAATATTTTAAGAAAAACTCTCACGTGATCAGCCACCATGGGGGGGCAATCCCTTGAGACTACAAGCTGGGTGTCTGTCCTATTACAATTGATCTTTCCTTCCACATCTGAAAAAAATGTAAGGCGAGCAGATAAGCAAAGCCTACTAACATCTAAGACTGGGTCCAGGAGCCCAGTGCCAGTGCAGCGGCTTAGACCTGGCTGGTGGCTGAAAGGAATCAGTAAGTTTTTGCTTGGGACATTGACTTTTTTAAAAGTATTGGGCAAAGTTAACTATTTGGGAATATTATTTTGTGTGTTTGTGTGTTTGTGCCTTTAATAGTCAGAAAGGCAGTGAATAAACAAGTTAGACTGTTTGCATTTTTAAATAGTCAATAAGGTAGCAGTAGGTAGTGTGTTTATTTTTAAAAGTCTGCAGAACTGAGTGTTCTCCAGACTTTTAAAGAGCTGAGTGTTTGTATTTATTTATTTATTTATTTATTATTTATTTATTAACTTTTATTTACCGACATTCGTGCAGCACATCATGCCGGTTTACAATGAACTCAGGTGGAAAATACAGTGTAACGATAAAACAATATTTATAATAATGATAGTAAATAAATAACTGGCAATAACAATTAACAATGTGGGGATGGGGAAGAGAGGAGAACAAAGGCAGATAGAGAGAAGAGAAGTAAAGGAATGAAAACTATAGGAATAGAGGGAAACTATGTACAGATGACGGAGTGCACAGGTCTCATTAACTTGAGTATAGGTATCAGTAACTTAAGTACAGGTTTCATTTACTTAAGGAGGGACTCATGAGGACTTGAAAGCCACCAGTATTACTTGGGCTAAGGTGTTCATTCGGAGAAAGGTTATTTGAGGGAGATTGAAAGGTGTACGGGGGGGTAGGGGGTAGAAGGGGGCGGTTGGGAGACAAAGGATTGGAAGGTGACTAGGAGTGAAGAGGGGTAGGGGTGGGTCTGACGGAGGGGGGGAGCAGCCGGAGGATGGTCGAGACAGGGAGGGGCTGGAGGGAAGAATTTATGTTTGGTTTGTGTCAGGGTAGGCCTGTCGGAAGAGCCATGTCTTGACTCCTTTCTTGAAATTGTGGAGTGATGTCTCTTGGCGTAGGAGGGTGGGGAGGGAGTTCCAGAGGGTGGGGCCAGCGATGGAGAACGCTCTACCTCTGGTATGAGATGAATGTGCTGATTTGAGGGATGGTGTGTGGAGAGTGCCTGTGTGGGCTGTTCTTGTAGGTCGGTCAGAGGAGCGGTAGTGAGGCTTCTCATCAAGCCAGGTGTGGTTGTGTTTATGAAGGGAGCTGTGAAGGATGGTTAGGGTTTTGTATTGTGAGCGGAAGGAGATGGGCAGCCAATGTAGGTCCTTTAGGATGGGGGTGATGTGGTCCCTTTTACGAGTACTTGTTATGATTCTGGCCATGGAATTTTGTAGAATCTGCAGGGGTTTGATGGTGGTGGCAGGGAGTCCTATTAGCAGGGAGTTACAATAGTCCAGTTTTGTGAGCATGGTGGTCTGTACGACAGTGCGGAAATCGTGTGTGTGGAGGAGGGGTTTGAGTTTTTTTAGGATGTTTTTGTTGATGGGGTTTTTGTTTTTTTTTTGTGAAAGTGGCACTTGCCTATAAATTAAGGGATGAGCTAGGGTTGGGAAATCCAAACAGTCTAACTGTAGTTAGTCAGCCTGAGTGACTCACTGCTCCCTTGATTAACAAATGTTGGTCCCTTTTCAAACCCAATCACACTACCTCAACACCTTTCCAAGGTGAGTAACTGAGCTGAACTATTCAACTTTCTTACTTTGGTATATACTGCTCCTAGCTTATTTCTAGCTTCTGGCTACTTTTTTGTGGGGGGGAGGGGGGGGGGTTGGGTGTTGTTTTTCAATACAATGCACTCAGTTAGGATCCTGTAGCAAGGATCCTGTAGCAAGGACCTGCTCTCAAGTGATGCATTGTCCTTTCGCACTGAGGATATCTCCCCAAGGCCTACTGCCCAGGAGGGAAGGGTTAGGTTGGCCGTCATAGTTGGTGATTCGATTATTAGGAATGTAGATAGCTGGGTGGCTGGTGGGCGTGAGGATCGCCTGGTAACTTGCCTACCTGGTGCGAAGGTGGCGGACCTCATGCGTCACCTAGATAGGATTTTAGACAGTGCTGGGGAGGAGCCGGCTGTCGTGGTACACGTGGGCACCAACGACATAGGAAAATGTGGGAGGGAGGTTCTGGAAGCCAAATTTAGGCTCTTAGGTAGAAAGATTAAATCCAGAACCTCCAGGATAGCCATTTAAGTCTATTTCATCATTCACTGCTATACATTCTAATTCTCCCATCTTACTTCTTAGATGTCTGGCATACAGACATTTCAAAGTGTGGTTTTTGTTTGTATTCAGAACCTGCTTATCAGTTAACAGGGATAATGTGGAATCTTTTGACTCAGGTGGTTCTTTACTTAAAGGCACATGGACTATGTTTGCTTTCATTAGGATGCCCTGTCTCTCCTGTTTCATTAGTTTCTTTGGAAGTTATGTCCCTCCAAACCATGCTCTGCTGAGCAACTGTCAGCTTTCCCCCTTGCTTATGAAGAAAACAGATCACAACAAATAAATGGAGGGTGTGTGCATTGCAATAGCTTCCCAGTGGAGTTAGTGTAGGCACAAATGATATAAAAAATCAAGGAGGCATGTGGAAAGCAGAGAGGAAACTTATTGGTGGAAAAGTGAAAGCAAAACCTGAAATCAAGTAGGGTGCATTGTATTGCAACAGGAGGGGAAAATGAGAAGACCTCAAGGTCTTGCTCTACTGTCAGATCCTGTTTTTGTGTTAAACAAACTCACTGCATAATTATGGGTCGTGATGATAGGAGACCTAGAAACAGACAATTTGAAAAGGAAATGATATACTATAATTGCAAGAGTTTTAATTTGCATCATCAGTTATCAATGATGCTTTCCAAATGCATTTATCTTCACAGGTTTTCAGAGAAGAGCAATGGAAACATTTTTTCTTAGTGGATTTAACTGATGATTAAACCTAATGTCCTGAGGTGTGCGGTGTTCAATTGCCTCATTATAAACCTGGCTGAATCCCCATTACTAATTACAAGCAGAGGGTGTACGAAGACTGTGCATGCTGCACAGTTGGCACTGCAGGCCAGAGGAGGACACTGCATGCCACGGTGTCTCAGCTCTAGGCTAAGCAGCGCTCTGTGCAAAACTGAGAGTACAAGGAAACTATGAGGAGCTAAAGATGACCTTGCCAGACTGCATTACTGGGCAGATGAAATTTAACCTCGACAAATAGTAACTTAGTAATGATGGCCAAATGGTCCATCCAGTCTGCCCAGCAAGCTTCTTATGGTAGTATCTGCTGCACCATGCAGGTTAGCCCCATGTTTCTCTTATTTATTTTATTTAAAAATATTTATATTCCGCTTATATCAACCAAAACAAACCAGGCAGATTACAAGAACATGCAAATTCATAACACTTATGAATACATTCAGTACTAAAAGCAATATAAAACATAGCAAACATAAAACATTGATGTTTCCTGACGTAAGGCCTCTTAAGGGTAGTCCGTGCAGTTACCGCCAAGGCTTATGATAAGGGTAGTAATATTTACAGTCAAAACAAGTAACTGTCAAACCCATAGTAAATTACTGCTAGCAGCATTTTTACTGGGTGAGGAGCCTTCCTGAAAATTCAGACAGCGCTGCTTGATGTGCTTTGCTTATGGACTGGGCCATTGAAGTAGTCCTGTGCTTTTTCCCGTATGTCTGTGCATCCATACTCCAGACTGTAAACGTTGGGGCCCGTTTTGGTTGTCGTGTGAATCCAATTCCCCCTTTCCCCCCCAGCCATCAAAGCAGAGAGTGATGGTGCGGTTGCATTAAAAGCATCAACATTTATTGGTTAAGGGCAGTAACCACTGCACTAGTCTGGTTACCCCCATGCATTTTTTTCCTCATTCCCATTCTCTGCCTTTAGGGATCCACAGCATTTATCCCCTGCTCCTTTGAATTCTTTGACTGTTTTTATCTTTACCACCTCTTCCAGAAGGGCCTTCCAGGCATCCAGCACTCTCTCCGTGAGGAAATATTTGAGTTATGCTCCTAACTCAAGTTACTAGAGCTTTTCATGCAGAAAACATTTTTTCTGTGCTTAAGTTATGTTTTCTGCACATAAAAAATAGTTTATGTGCAGAAATCACATTTTTCATGAGTGCTAAGCTGTTTTATGCACATTTTCGCGTTTAGCATGCATTTTTTTAAATTTCCAAAGCATTAACCTACCATTAGCTTTCCACTGTGGGAGGTAACATTTTATTTAGCACATGCATTAAGAAACAACATTTCAGTGCAAAGTTTTTGCATTCAGCTTATTACATTGGCCTAACAGTAACCTGATGAGGTACCATTGTAGTTGTCCACATAGAAGGACCTCTTGGCCCCTCCAGTCTGTCCAGTTGCCTCCTGCTTACTGTGTTTCTGCAGCCTGTACTCAGTCTCAGGTTATCTCCCCACCATGTGCATACTCTGTGTCCCAGGCACGTTTGAATTCTGACACTGTTTTAGTTCTGCCCTTGCGGGCATCATGGGCCTGGATACCGTGGCTGAAACGGGAGGCCCAGTGAATCCTTCCAGCATCAGTTCTGCAAGGAGTACTCTGCTAAACTCTTCTCAGACAGCGCTATATACCATGACGTCAGCCCTTCCTATAGGTATTAATTAATCAGCAAGGGAGCTGGCGCACACTGAGACCTCGCCACTCTCAGCAGCTGCCGCAATCACTTGCTGACGCACCTTTCTATTCCTGTTCACTCAGTCCGTTTGTGTGGGTGGGAGGAATTAGGGCAGCAGGAAAGAAAAAAAGAGGTGGGGAACTGAGACAGAATGAGAAATCAGGAAAGACAGAGAGAGAAGGGAATCTGAAAGAGACACAAAACTTGTGATTGGCCAGGAAAGAAAGTAAATCTCCCAAACATACCCAAATGTTACCTAATTTTCCTCAGCGATGAGCTGGCCAGTCTGCTTCTCAGGATATTCACATATTATCTGCATCCAGTGGAGGCCCTGCATGCAGATTTCTCTCAGGCACGTGCATTGTGGATATCCTGAAAAGCCGATTGGCTGGGCGGATAACCTAATCACACTTTAGGGCTCGATTCACTAAGCTGTTTTCCCATTGACACAGAATGGGGAAAAAGCTTTAGTGAAGGATAAAGCCAAGTGCATCTGTAAGTTTTATGCCAGCTATAACGACACTACAGAATACAACTCTTAAGGGTCTTCTATGTAACAAAGAAACCACTGATGAGTTTCAAATTCACAGTAAAACTGCTGTTAAAATTATTTTTTAAAAATCCTACAAAGAAGTGAAGTCTGCAGTCCATCATTAACCCAAATCAATATGAAATGAGACAGACTCAGATAGAAACCCTCCACCTCCAGATTGTAACTCCCTCTCTTCATTCACAGAAACTCCCATAACAATGTGTGCAGAGGAAAATTAGGACATCTACCTTTCTACAGTCTTTGCCATACAAAAAAGAATAGTAATTCATTCAGTCTTTCATTCAGTGGTAGCAACACAAACTGCCTCTGTTGCCAGATACAGGCCGATGTAGCACAAAACCCTGCAAAAAACCCCCAAAAAAGTCAGTGCCTATGTAGCAAACATGCTATACCATAACAGCACAGACTGTTAGTACTCAAACAGCAACAACCCTACCTATGGAAAGGAAACACTGCAGATATTACTCCAGGCAATAAAACACCCAAATACCTTCTATTGTAAAAGCATAATCTCTCAACTCAGTCACACATGCAAAACACAGAGAGTCCCATGGTAAATACAGAATATGTGATCACAAATTAGAAACAGAAACATGCAGACAAAAAGCAAATTAGGGAAACACCAAGAAGCCAGACTCTGCTGCATGCAGTGCAAGACTGGAGAAATAGAAACAGAAATGCATTTCCTCTTGTGCTGCGCAAGATATGAAGGTATCAGAGATGTGCATTTCCCAAGGCAAACAAGAGAAAACAAAGATATCCCACAAAGGAAGGAGCAGGAAAAGCTCTGTGTAATCCTGGAGGAAAGAGGAGAAACGTCAGCAAGATACAGTATATCCTGCTACCAGGGACAATACGGACCAGCACCAGAACGTGGATACTGTCCCTGTTCTTGTCCCTTCTGTACTTCTCAGTTCTTTCCTTTTTACCACTCAGGGCGGGCAACACAAGTGCAAATGTATCATGCCAAGAAAGAGTCCTGGATTCCAAGGGAGTTTTTAAAAAGCCGATTAAAGGACACTTTCTCTATCAACATCAGAGTGAGGAGCACTGCAGAGGGTGGCAAAGGATAGAAATGGACAGAAATAGAAGCCCAAGCCAGCTCACAACTGCATGAGAATGAAAAGCTAGAAGAGAGAGAAGAGGCTTAGCTGAAGGTGCGGTCGTGATGACGGATGGACGGAGGTGCACTGGAATGGACAGGGAGACCAAAGCTGAACAAGAAGGTTTTGTAGAAAGAGGCAGCTCATGTCTCCCCCACAGACGGTTGCCAACAGGCTCTGGCAAAAGAAAGAATTTAACTCCTAGGAGTGAGGGAGGTTGGAGCATGAAAGATCATCATTGCCTGACACCTGTACTTCTATTCAATTGTTGCTTTTTTCCTTCTCGTTTTTTGCTATTACAGTTTTTCTGCATTGCTCTTTGGGGCCTTTACAATAAATTATAACTTTATGGACATTGAGTTTCTGGTAAGTCTCCCCTTTGGCCTCCCAGAAGATTTATGGTTCCCAGTTGGTGAATCCTAGTGGACTAAACTCATTCTGGAGCTGCAGCAAGGCAACTCACCCTCTCTGAGGTCTCCAAAGGTGGGCCCCATGTACAGGGGAATTACAACAATAATAATAGGAGATTTCAATTACCTCGGAATTGATGGGTCAGTGTCTCATTGGGACATGCTAGAGAGGTTAAGTTTCTAGATGCCATAAATGACTGCTTCATGGAGCAGTTGGTCCTGGAACTGACAAGAGGGACAGCTACTTTAGAACTAGCACTCAGTGGAATGCAGGACCTGGTATGAGGGGTTACTGTGGTAGGACTGCAAAGCAATAGTAAGCATAATGAAATAAAATTTGACATAGTCACTGGAGGGAGGACAATAAGGAAACCCTTCCACAGAAGGGTTTCTATGATAGAATGAGACAATTAGTTAGAAAAAACTAAAAGGAACAGTTGCAAGGCTTAAAAGTTTGTATGAGGCATGGACATTGTTTAAAAATACCATTTTAGAAGCCCATATAAAATGTACTCCATGCATTAAAAAGGTTGAAGAAAGACCAAATGACTGCCAGCATACTTTAATGGTGAGGTAAAATAGGCAGTTAAAGTTAAAATGGCATTGTTCAAAAAATGGAAAGCAGGAGTCATGTGATAGCAGCCTAGAGGAAGGAAGCACATTTGAAGGGCTCCCTGTTCTGGCTCCAATAATCCTTAATCATCCCTGGTTTTGCATCAAAAAACAGTTTGAGCTAAAATAATTAAAAATGTCTAGAAAGTCTCTTCTGGATATTTGGGCCTCGAAAAAGGCAAAAACGCAAAGATCCAAAGAGATAGAGACACGGGCAACGCAGAATGACAACTCAGCCTCAGATGAGGAATGGCCGGCGCTTCAGATGCCTCCGGATGCCTCAAAATCTCTGCAAGAAATGTTTGAGAGATTCTCAGACAAAATAACAGCAAAAAAAGTGGCACAATTAGTCTCCTCCATGCAAGAAAATATGACCCAAATTGAGGAAACATCTAGAAGGGTGGAGGAGTTAGAACTCTCCCTGACGAGTGTGCGTTCGAAAATAGACATTACAGGCACAACAGAGAAACCAGATGACCTGGAGAACCAGGGCAGAAGAAAACATATTTGGCTTGTCGGTTTTCCAGAGGCAGCAGAGGGTAAAGATCCTGCTGGGTTCCTTGCAAAATGGCTGCCAGAGGTTCTAGACCTACAAACCAAGCATGGTCTCATTAAAACTGAGAGCGCGCGTAGGGCGCTGGCACCTCCTCCATCAGCTGGGGCCTGGCTGCAAGTGATCATTATTACATTTCGTTATTATTATGATAAAGCTCGGGTTTTGGAGCAAGCGAGATGCCAGAAAGAGTTTTTTTTCGGAAACCTGAAAATATTTTTCTCCCCTGACTTCTCAACTGGTGCAGAAGAAAAGAATGGCATTTGCTGATGTCAAAAAATGACTCCATGACAAGAGGATTTCCTATGCTCGTATGTACCTGGCGCGCATGAAGGTAATGGTGAATGGCCGTGCTCGATTGTTTGAGACTGAGGCAGAGGTTCGGAAGTTCCTAGATAACTGAAGGGAACTAACTGAATTGGCAGTGAGCCTGCAAAACGGAGCGGGATGTTGATATAGCTGGTACGGGGAGTGCAAAGAAAATGTGAGATTGTGACTCTCACGCAAAAATCGGGTCGGGTTTGTTTTGGGGGAATTTTTTATTTTTTTGATTATTAGCATTAGGGTTGAGAGAGAAATGTTGGGTTTTTTTTAATCGTGGAATCCGCTGTCGGTGAAACGGTGCAGAGAGGTGACCACATGGCAAAAAAGATTACACAGTCAGGAAACCATTAGCGGCTCAGGGGCCAGTGGTGGGAACAGAGATTATCTAGTTAATTGCAGAGAGATGCATACTGGCTTGTGGGCTGGGAGAGATGTAAAAGAAAAATCAAGATCCAACACAGTTATTATACGATTGTGACAGTGGTAGGGAATAAAATGGAGGTAGGTCAAGTGGAAAAGGTTCAGAGACAAACTGGGCGCCTATTTCAGGGAATACCGGTTGGCACGGAGGTGGTCTATCACGTGCTCTACACCTCCGGCAGTGACTTTTTTCGTTTCTTTTTTTTATTATAAGTGGGGGGAGGGGAATTAGGATTTTGAGTTGGTGTGTTCTGGCTGGGGGTGGGGATTTCTGGACAGCAACAGGCTCTCTGGAGATGAACGCCACTCACTGCTTTAGCTGGACATGGTCTAGAGGCCTTTGATCTTTACGGAGGAGGACTTGGGGGAACAGGTCTGGGGGCAGCTGCCTAATACCAGTCCTGCTCAGATTTGTGGAAGCAACTCTTCCAGCACTGGTGGCAGCTGCAGAACCATGGAGATTGAGATTCCTGCCTGCGGGGGCTGGAGGGGGACCATATGGGCAGGGAAAAAGGAGGTCCAATCATCCCAGCCAGAAGGAGCAATAGGTATGGGCCCCAGGGGGTCAGAAGAAAGGACTCCGATGTCATGGCATCACAGAGTCAGCTGGTCAAATTTGGCTTTGAGACGTAGGGTCAAATATGACAGGCCCTTCCACCTGAAAGAGAAGAGCAGCAGGCTGAGCCTTACGGCTGAAGAGAGGAGGAAGAGCAGCTGGGCCCCAGCAATCGAAGAGAGGAGCTGCAAGAGGGAAGAGGCATCTCAATGCCATGGGGGCCCATGAAAAAAGCTGCTACTGCTTTCATGTTCTAGGGAGAGAAAAAGAAGAGCATGTGTTTATGTGAGCACGTGAGAAAGCATGTATGTGTGTGTAAGCATGTAAAAGTTTGTGTGTGTGTGTGTGTATGAGAGCGGGTGAGAGTATGTGTGTGTGAGAGCATGTGAGAGAGCATGTATGTGTGTAAGCAAGTAAAAGTTTATGTGTGTGTATGAGAGCGGGTGAGAGTATGTGTGTGTGTGTGAGCATATGAGAGAGAATGTGCGTGTAAGCATGTAAAGGTTTGTGTGTATGTGTGTGTGTATGAGAGCAGGTGAGAGTACGTGTGTGTGTGTGTGTGAGCATGAGAGAGCATGTATGTGTGTGTAAGCATGTAAAAGTTTGTGTGTGTGTGAGAAAGAGAGAGCATGTGAGGAAGAGAGAGTGCATGTGTGTTGGAGAGTGTGTATGTGAGAGAGAGAGAGAGAGAGAGAGAGAGAGTTTGTGCTGCATCCCCGCCACCTCTCCCAAGTAAGCCACGACAAGCTCAGACTGGAAATTAAAAGTTCCCAGGTAGGGGTGTTATTTTATGTCTACTGTTTAGAAATATTTTATTGCTGTTTGGGAAAGCTTTCAAAATTTGTATGTCTTTAATTATTGGATGTTATTGTGTTCATCAGCTGTTTTGAAATATTCTTTTTATTAGTATGATTAAGATTAACTTTTAAAGATACTTGGCATTATCTCCAAACATTTTTTAAGATCTTATATAGGCTCTACCATCTTAATACTCCTTTCCTAACCTTATAAATAATCATTGGTCAGTAAGATATTTTTTAAACATTTTTCAAATATTTTGCAAATAAAAATCCAACTTATCTTAAAGGTGCTGAGTGTGGAAGACCCCACTGTATCATTTGTCGGAACCCCCTACAGCGCCAAGATTTCGGGGGAAGCAAAATCCTGCCAGAGTGAGGTCGAGGGGCGCTGTAGCAGAGCCAATGCAGTGAAGAATGGCCCACTGTGCTGGAGCCACGTCCACCCGTAGTTAAGCTGGGGTGGGGTATGTGAATGACAAAGGTTCGCCTAGGGTGCCAAATAAGCGTGCACCGGTCCTGCTCTGAGAGCTCTGTCATGCTGTGAACATCAGCTGCAGCTTCCTTTCCCCAGCTCTTTCTCGCAGTCTGACTCACATTCTCTGCTGGAGCTTGCCCACTTCCCTCAGATTGGACCAAATTTGTCTTCCAATTGGGGATGACTGGATTATACCAACGGGGTTCAGTAACAATGGCTTATACAAGCTAAGGACACCAACTCAGGGTCTTGTCCAAGGTCAAGATTCACTCTCCGATATTCCTTTCAGCACTCAGTTCTTGCCACTCCAGTGAGCGGAGTCAGTCTTTACCTGCCAACAGGCAGAATCTCTAATGTGTGAACTTTTTATGATGACTTCCAGTGGCAACATTGTGCTACTTTTAACCTTTTTTATTGACCTTTTCCATGCCAACTGAATTAAAATTAACATAATATTGTATCATAATTCAACCATGTTTTATAAGCACTATTTTATCAGCTGTAACAATGTTTTAGTTATTTCCTTATGTTATGTAACAAAGTTGTTTCTTTGTTAAACATTTTTCTGACATGTCTATTGCTTTCATCTGCTGATGTTCCCTTCATTGTTACTTTCTCTTAGGCCTTCTGCTGTCTTTCTGTTTGAAAGAAATGTGTACATGTTTACTCTACCGTGTGCTACGTCCCCTCACGGCATCTATCTAGAATAGTGTTGGGTTTGGCGGTCCATGGGTCCCCTCACGGCATCTATCTAGAATAGTGTTGGGTTTGGCGGTCCATGGGTCCCCTCACGGCATCTATCTAGAATAGTGTTGGGTTTGGCGGTCCATGGGTCCTCTCACGGCATCTATCTAGAATAGTGTTGGGTTTGGCGGTCCATGGGTCCCCTCACGGCATCTATCTAGAATAGTGTTGGGTTTGGCGGTCCATGGGTCCCCTCACGGCATCTATCTAGAATAGTGTTGGGTTTGGCGGTCCATGGGTCCCCTCACGGCATCTATCTAGAATAGTGTTGGGTTGGCGGTCCATGGGTCCCCTCACGGCATCTATCTAGAATAGTGTTGGGTTTGGCGGTCCATGGGTCCCCTCACGGCATCTATCTAGAATAGTGTTGGGTTTGGCGGTCCATGGGTCCCCTCACGGCATCTATCTAGAATAGTGTTGGGTTTGGCGGTCCATGGGTCCCCTCACGGCATCTATCTAGAATAGTGTTGGGTTTGGCGGTCCATGGGTCCCCTCACGGCATCTATCTAGAATAGTGTTGGGTTTGGCGGTCCATGGGTCCCCTCACGGCATCTATCTAGAATAGTGTTGGGTTTGGCGGTCCATGGGTCCCCTCACGGCATCTATCTAGAATAGTGTTGGGTTTGGCGGTCCATGGGTCCTCTCACGGCATCTATCTAGAATAGTGTTGGGTTTGGCGGTCCATGGGTCCCCTCACGGCATCTATCTAGAATAGTGTTGGGTTTGGCGGTCCATGGGTCCCCTCACGGCATCTATCTAGAATAGTGTTGGGTTTGGCGGTCCATGGGTCCCCTCACGGCATCTATCTAGAATAGTGTTGGGTTTGGCGGTCCATGGGTCCCCTCACGGCATCTATCTAGAATAGTGTTGGGTTTGGCGGTCCATGGGTCCCCTCACGGCATCTATCTAGAATAGTGTTGGGTTTGGCGGTCCATGGGTCCCCTCACGGCATCTATCTAGAATAGTGTTGGGTTTGGCGGTCCATGGGTCCCCTCACGGCATCTATCTAGAATAGTGTTGGGTTTGGCGGTCCATGGGTCCCCTCACGGCATCTATCTAGAATAGTGTTGGGTTTGGCGGTCCATGGGTCCCCTCACGGCATCTATCTAGAATAGTGTTGGGTTTGGCGGTCCATGGGTCCCCTCACGGCATCTATCTAGAATAGTGTTGGGTTTGGCGGTCCATGGGTCCCCTCACGGCATCTATCTAGAATAGTGTTGGGTTTGGCGGTCCATGGGTCCCCTCACGGCATCTATCTAGAATAGTGTTGGGTTTGGCGGTCCATGGGTCCCCTCACGGCATCTATCTAGAATAGTGTTGGGTTTGGCGGTCCATGGGTCCCCTCACGGCATCTATCTAGAATAGTGTTGGGTTTGGCGGTCCATGGGTCCCCTCACGGCATCTATCTAGAATAGTGTTGGGTTTGGCGGTCCATGGGTCCCCTCACGGCATCTATCTAGAATAGTGTTGGGTTTGGCGGTCCATGGGTCCCCTCACGGCATCTATCTAGAATAGTGTTGGGTTTGGCGGTCCATGGGTCCCCTCACGGCATCTATCTAGAATAGTGTTGGGTTTGGCGGTCCATGGGTCCCCTCACGGCATCTATCTAGAATAGTGTTGGGTTTGGCGGTCCATGGGTCCCCTCACGGCATCTATCTAGAATAGTGTTGGGTTTGGCGGTCCATGGGTCCCCTCACGGCATCTATCTAGAATAGTGTTGGGTTTGGCAGTCCATGGGTCCACCCCACGCACTGTGGCTCTTACCTCCAGCTGCGACACCAGCATGGATCCCCCAGGCTGCGACGCGGCAGGCCAAGCAAGACTGACGCCATTTTCGGCAGGACGCCATCAACTCACCTCAGTGCCATTCCTAAGGCACATGTGCATGCAACCTCCCCAGATTTAAAGGGCCTGTGGCGGGAAATTTGCCACGGTGCCCTCAGATGACCTCACAGCCCTTGCCCTATAAAAGGGCCTCTCTCCCTGCAGTCCATGCCTCGGCAATAGGTCCACTACTGCAAAGTAGAGCAGGTTGTCTCAGCAGTCTGGTCTTTGTTCATCTGCTTCTGGTTTTCTTCTCTTCAGTTCCTGGTCCTTGCTCCCCAGTTCCTGGTTTTCATCTTCGCCCCGTGGTCAGTCTTCAGCTCTTTGTCAGGTCTTCATCATAGTCAGTCTTCAGTTCTTCAGTGTCTTCTGTGACTTGTCTGCCCACCTGTGCTGCTCTTCTCCTCCCTGCCTGCTTCCCCTTGGACGGGTCTCTGGTTCTGGATACTTGACCATGCTTGAACTCCACCTGCCACCGACCACCACCTGACCCCCGACCACGTCTGAACGCTGCCTGCCTTGACCACCGCCTGTCTCTGACTACACTTGAAATCAACCTGCCCCAGACCCTGACCTGTGGCAAGACCACAGATATCCAGCTTGTGAGCAGAGGTCTCCACCTAAGGCCTGTCAGCCCCAGCACCCGAGGGCTCAACCAAAGGGGAACGAAGGCTGGTATAGGTGATGCTGGGCATCTGCCACAGTCAGCTCCACCAACCGACGGAGGGAACCTGTAGGTTGCACCAACTCAACCTCAGTCCAAGGGTCCTCTCCCGCAGCAGTTAGAACCTTTTCCTTTTAATATCACACTTCCATTCCATTATAAAGAGGGACCTTCTGTCCTTCCATTCCATTATAAAGAGGGACCTTCTGTCCTTCCATTTCATTATGTTTCCTTTGGGTTTAAAGGAGCAGTATGGTTTATACTGTTTTTGTTGTTTTTTTTGTTGATAACTTTCGAGGGGAAGTCGGATCCTTAGAGTGGTGCCATGAAGAAGACTTTCTTTCCATGAGGCTAACATGAACATGACCCAGAAATGTTGTATATAGGGTTTGCAGAGCTCAGAGTTCAAGCTTTGGTCTGGAACGGTCTTGCCCATCACCACCTCTGGTTGGCTTGTAATGTGATCCAAAGAAAGGTATCAGAATTTGCTGAGAGCCTCAATTTTCTCCAGGACCAGTCTGACTACTCAAAGTTCTGTGTGCATGATAACCAGTACCGAGGAGATGGAGAGGAACTCATGACCAGGCTATATCATAATTATTAGGTTTCTACGCATATTATCAAAACTATTAATTTGTGTTGTACAAACATTTTTTTATGGGGGTGGAGGCATGATAGCTTCCTCCTTGGCTTTTGAGCTTTCAGCTCAGTCAGAACTGAGGCTGGATCCTGACATCAGACTTTTTCATTCACAATTACCCAGGGATTTTTATCCTTCCCAACCCACCTAGCCCAGTTGTTACAGTGAGAGTCCTCAACTGGGAGGGGACATGCAGAGCAAGCCTCCTTCCAGGATCCCGCAATCCCGAGTTCTAAATCCAGCCACTAGATGGCACCATTGCAGGATGATGGCACTCCCATCCCGGGGCAGCAGCATCCACTGCCCCGGCCGACAAGGGGGAACAGGGAGTCAAACCCAGCCGAGCCACTGGGCCGGCCCTTAGAGAAACATTTTTAAGTTAAACTTAGAGTATGCTGCAATTCATCTAGAGCTAGCAAATTAAAAATTTCCTTGTTGTGCTTAGAAGGTGCGCTGATTGTACCATTTAATCATTTCTGTCCATTCAGTCTCCCCAGCACAAACCCCTCTTGGCAGCCGTATTGATTTATTCCAACATCAGTAGCAATGTTTAATAAATTAACCTACATTCAGGTTAAATGACTTAGCTAAGGCAGTCCTACCTTTAAACAGGTTCATTAATCACAGCATTGCCAACCTAATTTCATGCTATTGTCAGCTCTGCTAGGCTTAATTCCCATTCTAGTCCCTGCTGTTCTGCTTGCAAGGGCTGGATACATAACTCCTTGTCAGTCAGTCCTGCTTTTCCTTCAGACATATTTTAAATCCTTTAAGATATAGTCCAGGTAGCAAAGTTAGCAGATGAACTTATCTGGCTAAATTTGGAGGGAGGGAGGGAGAGAGAGCGAGCATAATGCACAACTTTGCACAACTTAACGCAATTGAAAAAGGTGTAGTTATTTTTGGCGTTAAAACTATGCGATATTGTGTGTTATAGCTTTGCAAAGTGCAGAGCCAGCCCACTTTTTTGGAAATCGCACTCCGGACTCCTCCCCAATCACTCCCCTTTTAAAAATGTGCATCACACCTTGTGTTATGGTGCTTATTGCGCGTGTTAAGGCGTTTTTGCACATGTTAAGGCATTTTTTGCATGTGAAAACACGTTAACGCATGCAAAAACACCATAATCCAATTTGATAAATGACCCTATTAGCCAGCTAACTCCGCCCCTCCCAGTTACACCTCTAGAACACCCCTAACTTAGCTGGCTAAGTGCTCAAGTATTCATGTAGCTGGCTAACTTCTGAGTTAAATCAAAGAAAATCTCAAAATAACCACCACTGAAAACAGACTAGGAAGTCGCTAAGCACCCGCTTTAAATTGCATATTAGCTTGAAGATCACATTTGCCTTTTCCGCAAGTAAGTTAACATTCATTACACCAGGGATGTCATTGAAATTATCGGGACTTTAATGTTAATATATTGCAACAAAAATATCTTGGGGCCCAGCTGCTCTTCCTCCTCTCTTCAGCCTGCTGCTCTTCTCTTTCGGGTGGAAGGGCCTGTCATATTTGACCCTACGTCTCAAAGCCAAGTTTGACCAGCTGACTCTGTGATGCCATGACATCGGAGTCCTTTCTTCTGACCCCCGGGGGTCAGAAGAAAGGACCCCTCCGACCACCCAGGAAGCTCAACCAACCTGGGAGTGCCCCAAATCTCACCCACGCCGTCCACAAGAAACCTAGGCGTAACAATCGACAGCCATCTCAACTTTAAACGACACATCTCCAATACAATCAAGGATGGATTCTTCAAACTCCAGACACTAAAAAAACTCAAACCCCTTCTCCAAGAGCACGATTTCCGAACAGTCCTTCAATCAATTATCTTCGCAAAACTTGATTACTGCAACTCCCTCCTCCTTGGCCTACCAGAAATTCACATCAAACCCCTCCAAGTGCTACAGAACGCTGCCGCCAGAATCATCACTAACAACAAAAAATCCTCACACATCACACCCACTCTCAAAGAACTCCACTGGCTACCCATTACCCAAAGAATCCAGTATAAAACCCTCACCCTCATGCACAAAAAAATAAACAACAACAACATGAACTGGCTAAACAACGGAATACAACCTTACCCTACTCAAAGAACTCTCAGATCCACCAACACTGGCCTCCTAGCCGTACCCAATCTCAAATCTGCACACCTCAACGTCACCCGCAAACGAGCCATAACAATTGCGGGCCCCTCCTTATGGAACTCCCTCCCCACCTGTCTCAGAAATGAACCTTCATTGCAAGTCTTCAAAAAACACCTCAAAACATGGCTGTTCCTAAAAGCATTCCCACCTGACACGTAACCTACCCAAATTCAACTGCAACACACCACGCCCCCCTACACAAGCATCTCGCATCACCATCTTCCCTCCCTTGCACCACCTTCCCCCCTCCTATCCCCCCCATTCCCCCCTTCAACCCTCCCTGCCAACCTAACCTTAATATATCCTCATCAACAAGTCATTTATGTACATATGTTATATACTACATCAAATGTTCAACGTAATCCTGTTATTCCTGTTATAATTTGTATAATTTGTTATATTTATTACAATGTTACAATTTATTATTTTTATTACAATGTTATAATGTAAAATAGGGCTGTTACTACCCTATTCTTTGAGTTATCTGGAAACCGATGTGATATCTCGATCGAACGTCGGTATATAAAACAAATAAATAAATAAATAAATAAATAAATATCTATTGGGTCTCACAACGGAAAGAAATTAAATGAAAATGGGTATCCCAGAAGGATCAGCATTATCGGCCACATTAGTTAATATCTACCGTTCTTAGCCCCCCTACGTAAGATCTTAGCTGGTCTGTATATAGGCCAACAATATCCAGAGCAGATACATGGTCGAATGCTTTGAAGTTGGTGTCTCACTGGTTAACAGAACTGGAGAACCGGATGTAATGTAAAACTGTAGACTGGCCTTCAATGTTAACGAGAGTGAGGCCATTATTTTCCTAGGAATCAGTCTCTGACTGAAATTTTTAATGATGGAACTATTATTCAAATAAGTTGTGCTATTTATGATTCAGATTTATTCTTCTGAGAGCAAGTAAAAAGTCTTGTTAAGACTTCCTTTTATAAGCTGCATATGTTGTGTAGGGTCTCTTACTGATTTTCATAAGGTTTTATAGTCTCTGCTTACTGTGACTCTGTTTTACCAGTATTCCTGGCTTTGCAGCTTTGTGCAAAATGCAGCTGCTTGGATATTCATTGGGGCATGACTTCAAGACCAGATCACACCAGTTCTCAAATCCTTGCACTGGCTTTCTGTCTTGTGGTGGATTAAATATAAGGTTGTGATGATTATTTTTAAAGCTCTGAACTATCAGGCACCCTTATTGCATTTGCTTGGCATTTAAGATTTATTGACCTACTTGCATTTTACGGTTTAGTAGTTTTTGGGCCACAACTCATTTGTCAATCTGAGGCCCAGGAAAGAGCTGCTCCCGGCCACTCCTAGTACAAGTGCGGCCGATTCCATGCTTTCAGACTTTTAAGAAGCAGTTGAAAACCTATTTCTTCGAACAGGCATGTGGTACTTGACTATTTGAAGACCCTAGTGAGGAATGTCCTATTGCTTCTGGTGTGGTCATTTGTGTTTTGTTGTGTGGTCATATGCTGACATTTTTTGATTTTCTGTGTTTTAATCCTGTGTGGGTTTTTTTTTTTTACTTTGTAACTCATCTCAAATGGTGGACAGAGCGAGAAATAAAAGTTTTATTACTATTATTATTCAAAAGGGAATTGAGAATAAAAGTGAGACCTCCAGCCTAATATTTCTGTATTAATCTATGGTGTGACTACACCTTGAGTATTGCTCACTTCTGCTCGTCCCACCTTAAAAAAAAAGACATCGTAGAAATTGTAAAGGTACAGAGAAGGTCAACAGAAATAATAAAAGTTAAACTGGGGCAGGGCTGGTGCTCGCTTTTTTGCTGCCCTGTGCAAATGACTCCTGGGCTGCCCCCTTCTTGCTCCGTCTTTAATGTATTGTGCGCAGCCCGACCCAGAGAACTGGTGGGAACACGGATGCAGGGTCTGCTTCCAAGCAAGGTTCCCTCATGGATGTCTGGCCCCGCTCTTCTTCTTCGTACGTACATTTGGCCGGTTTTGCCAACGAAGCGCCTCTCTTCATATTTTCTGCATTAAAAATAATAGATACCGCATTACGTACAAGCGAGTGCTCAGAATTCTTCCTCGGGGGGGGGGGGGGGGGGGTGTCAGGCGGGGAGCAGATGGCAGGGTCTCCTAACATGGCCAGGCTAGTCTTCTCTGCGGGCATGAGGGGAAATTGCTGGATTCCTCAGGGAGGCTGAAGGCTAGGAATTTGGAAGTCATTTCCACAGTCAACACACTGAGAGGCTTGCCCTTCCCATGAATTAAGGGTTTCCCTGGATGCGGCATTTGAACTTCTACCTTGTGACTTTGTAGTGGGTGCTTGTCAAGTCTGGGTCCATGGTCAGATTATCTGCAGGAACTCCGCGTGCTCACGGAATCTTGGAATCAGGAAGTGAATGCATTTCCATGAATTCCGGGACTGATCTGAATATGAGAACGCAGGCAAGCCTCCAACATAAACAATCAGCTCTCAAGGAGATCCCTTTCAGCACCGAATAAACCAAACAGTTGATTTAACTGAGTTTTCAAAGAGTCATTCAATGTCTGGATTTCCTCTATCCTTGGTTCAGAAATTTCTTGCATCAGTTCCTCCAGCAGCTGTGCTGGAAAGCCATGTTCTGCACATGACATCCCTCATGTTACAATTTTAAATTGATTTTGCATCATTTATAATAAATAACAAAACTAAAGATCATGTAATAACCATACAATTAAAGAGACTACCTAAAAAGAAAACCAATAAAACAGCATTGCAGATCCCAGCCCACATCTAGAGGGCGCTATTCATAATAATCGCAATAGAAATCAATAACATATAAGAGCAGGAGGCCATAAACATGTGTATAACCACTTATAAAGCACAATTGCTTCCAACTAATTCTATTCATTCGCCTTATCCCGTAAAATGTTTCCAGAAGTGAAGGATCAGTAAATATAAATGTATTTTTTTGAAAACAGACTAACCATTTGCAGGGAAATTTAAGAAAGAAAGTTTCCCGAAGGGCCACCACTCTTGTCATACAGGTTTAGCCATGGTGCTGGATTTTCCAGACCTGCACCCCTAGCTCAGAGAGCGTTACTATTCTGAAGTTCAATGACAGGGTTACAGCCTTCAATCGCTCAGTGCATCACACAGCACCCAGCAAACACTGCCCCCTGCAGTCCTCTTTCTGGAACTCTCACTCTTACTCAGCCAGGGCTGCTCCCGCCCCCCTTCCCCCATTCTGGTTTGTTTTTTTTAACACAAAAGTTTTGTTCATTTCCTCAGTAACCAGCACACAATAGAAACTCTCAGTCTCATGCTCTATCCCAGGCTTCTTTTTGCTGCTCCCTCAAAACTTAAAACTGACACCACCCCGGAACCCATGACCAGTGCAAGGGTATTAGGTGTCCTAGGCGAATCTTATAGCCTTGCACACCCCTCTCCCAGCTACAAGTTATGTATTTACAACAACATTTTACATGAAAAACATCAAAGTGCAGCATTCTGAGGTAAAAACATCCCTTACATTACATTTACATGCACTGCTGTGATCCAACCAGAAATCCCTGCAAAAAAAGACACTTGGAATCCATATGGCATTAGGCCTGTTGTGATGTGTGCTGACTCTCTGAAAACCCTAAAACACTAATACACTTCCTATTAGGAGAATGCCTCACCTCAGTCACACATGCAGAACATGAACAGACCCTCACCAAATACAGAACAGAGGAACCATAAAGTAGAAATACAAATGCACCTACGAAAACTGAACTGGAAACCGCAGGAAGCCAGAAACTCTATGCAGTGCAACAGTGAAAAAACAGAGCCATCACCATTCCTCAAACATCAAACAATAAAATCAAGAAATAAAATAAATACAAAATCATAGTACTATAAACATACTAATAATATTTCAAAAACAGCTGATGAATAAAAGATCAATAATTAAAAACTCGAATACAATTTAAAAAAAAATATCCCAAACACAAATAAAATATTTCAAAACAGCAGACACATCAAATAAGACCAGAAAAAAAAAGTAATAAGGATAAAAAAAATGTCATGCTCTCCATACCTGGTAACATGTTTGATTTCCAGGGAATGTTTTTGATTTCCAGTCACACTGAGACTCTCATGAATTAGTGGGATGAATAAATATATACTGTGTAATACACAAGTTCACACACAAATAATCTCCCTCTCATACACACACAAACATATGCCCTCTCACACATATCCAAGTATCTCCAGCTCTTCTTTGGTTGGGACCCACCAGCAGCCCCAGCCCTCCTCTTCATTTTGTCTGCTGGTAGGTTTGGATCTACCTGCAGCCCCATTCTCTCTCTTACACACACACAAAACCCAGGCAGGCTCCCATTCTCTCAAGCTATCTCACACACACACACACACAACCCAGGCAGGCTCCCATTCTCTCAAGCTATCTCACACACACACACACACAACCCAGGCAGGCTCCCGTTCTCTCATGCTCACACACATATACACACACAACCCAGGCAGGCTCCCATTCTCTCATGCTATCTCACACACACACACACACAACCCAGGCAGGCTCCCATTCTCTCATGCTATCTCACACACACACACACACACACACACAAAACCCAGGCAGGCTCCCGTTCTCTCATGCTCACACACACACACACACAACCCAGGCAGGCTCCCATTCTCTCATGCTATCTCACACACACACACACACACACACACACACACAACCCAGGCAGGCTCCCGTTCTCTCATGCTATCTCACACACATATACACACACACACAAAACCCAGGCAGGCTCCCATTCTCTCATGCTATCTCACACACATATACACACACACACAAAACCCAGGCAGGCTCCCGTTTTCTCATGCTATCTCACACACATATACACACACACACAAAACCCAGGCAGGCTCCCGTTCTCTCATGCTCACACACATATACACACACACACAAAACCCAGGCAGGCTCCCATTCTCTCATGCTAGCTCACACACATACACACAAAAGCAAGGCAAGTTCCGATTCACACCTACACCTCCTAGGCAGGCTCTCATTCATATACACTAACCCACCCAAATCCCAGGGAGGCTCATTCACTTATCCACTCATCCCAGGCAAGGTCCCATTCACACACACACACACACACACCCAATCCAGGCAGGATTCATGGGGCCTCTTATTCCTCTTCCGTTGCTGCTGACACTCTGTGCCTCTTTCATTGGGGACAGCAGGAGTGGTTGCAGAACTGGAGCTCGTTCTGCAGCTCCTCCTCCATGCTGGCCTCGCAGTGCACAAGATGAGCATAGAGGAAGTGCTAGCACCGCCAGTGTTGAATACTATTGTGGCAGTACAGAAGAGGATCTGTGGGGAAGGCTTCCTCTGGGGTCAGATCAGGTCCACTGGTGACCACATGGACCTCTCCTTGCTCCCAACATTGTCGTCCCTCCCTTAGGTATGCTGCCCTGTGCAATTGTATGGTTTGCACACCCAGTGGCACTGGACTTGCCGAGGTACTCCTGCCCCCACCTACTGGTACATAAACTTGGTGCCGGTTGGGCCCTGTAGCCGGCACCAGTTTGCTGTACAGAAAAACATGTACTGCTGTGGTGCCATCCAGAAAACTGTGCAAAAAAAATAAGACAATTGGATTCCATATGTTATCAGGCTGATTGTAACATGATTTGTGTGTGGATTTGGCCCTTGGACTGCCTTGAGTAAACCGAATGTCAACAATATAGTAAACTTCCCATATTAAAACAGTACTAACTGCAAGCACTCAAACAAGAATAATCCTATCCATGAAAAAACAAATATTACACCAGGCCC
This sequence comes from Rhinatrema bivittatum, assembly GCF_901001135.1. Lineage (NCBI taxonomy): Eukaryota > Metazoa > Chordata > Amphibia > Gymnophiona > Rhinatrematidae > Rhinatrema > Rhinatrema bivittatum. The sequence goes on from NC_042624.1 coordinate 119,038,633, forward strand.
TAAAACACATCCCATTAGGAAAGCAGAAAAAAACAGTTTGCTCTAAATCCCTACATAGAATCCCTAGCAGAATCCCTCACCTCGCTTACACATGCAGAACACAGCCAGACCCTCACCAAATACAGAATAAAGAGACCATAAAGTATAAATAGAAATGTGTAGACAGAAAGTGAACTGGAAACCATAAGCCAGACTCTGTATGCAGTGAAGCAATGGAAAAGCAGAAGCATCACCAGTCTTCATAAATCAAACAATAAAATCAGTCATAAGAAACATATTAATAAAATGAATATTACCAAACAGATGCTGAATAGAATGACATCTAATAATTAAGAAATCATTATAAAAGTTTTAAAAATTTTCCAAACAGCAATAAAATATTTCAAAATAACAGACACCCAATAATTAAAACATAAGAATGGAAAAATCCCCTGCTTCCCATACCTGAAAACATTTGATTTCCAGTCAGCCTGAGTTTGTTGTGGATTAGTGGAGGTGACACAAGCTTTTTTTATACCCACCACCTAAGGCAGGCTCCCATTCACTCATTCATCCCTAGCAGGCTATCAGTCACAACCAACCACCTACCATCCCAGGCAGGCTCTCATTTACAACCTACCCACCCATCTCAGGCAGTCTCTCATTCATAAACCCACCCAGCCATCCCACTCCAGGCTGGTTCTTATTCATCCATCCATCCAGGCAGGCTCCCATTCACTCATTCACTCATTCATCCCTAGCAGGCTATCAATCACAACCATCCACCTACCATCCCAGGCAGGCTCTCATTCATAACCCACCCACCCCACCCCAGGCTGGTTCTTATTCCTTCATCCATCCCAGGCAGGCTCTCATTCATAACCCACCCACCCCACCCCAGGCTGGTTCTTATTCATCCATCCATCCCAGGCAGGCTCCCATTCATAACCCACCCACCCCACCCCAGGCTGGTTCTTATTCATCCATCCATCCCAGGCAGGCTCCCATTCGCTCATTCATCCCTAGCAGGCTATCAGTCACAACCAACCACCTACCATCCCAGGCAGGCTCTCATTCACACAAACAAGCAACCCAGAGAGGCAGGCAAAGTCCATGAGGTTTCTTATTCCTCTGCTGCTGCTGCCTCCCAGTGATTTGTTTCTTGGGGAGGAGGACACGATTTGTTCCACAGCTACGGGAGCCCTTTCTGTGGCTCCTCCTTGAATGTCAGTCCCATGGTATTGAACACTCGTGGTGTTAGCACTTTCTCTATGCTCATAGCATGTTGCACAAGAGGAGCATAGAGGAAATGCCAGCACCGTACGTTTTGAATACCATGGGGCTGGCACATGAGAAGCCATAGAACAGGCTCCCTCGTCTTCAGCTGCTGGATCGGCTCATGATGCTCAGAGTGCTGGCCTCTTCCTTCTTCCGCTGCTGGTGGGATGGGGTCCATTGCTAGCTGCAACCAACTACCTCCATCCCTGCCTGGGATGGAGGTAGTTGGTTACGATTGATAGCCTGCTAGGGATGAATGAGTGAATGAGAGCCTGCCTGGGATGGATGAATGAATAAGAACCAGCCTGGGTGGGAAGGCTGGGTGGGGTTATGAATGAGAGCCTGCCTGGGATGGATGAATGAATAAGAACCAGCCTGGGGTGGGAAGGCTGGGTGGGTTTTTGAATGAGAGCCTGCCTGGGATGGATGAATGAATAAGAACTAGCCTGGGGTGGGAAGGCTGGGTGGAGTTATGAATGAGAGCCTGCCTGGGATGGTAGGTGGATGGTTGTGATTGATAGCCTGCTAGGGATGAATGAGTGAATGAGAGCCTGCCTGGGATGGATGAATGAATAAGAACCAGCCTGGGGTGGGAAGGCTGGGTGGGGTTATGAATGGGAGCCTGCCTGGGATGGTAGGTGGATGGTTGTGATTGATAGCCTGCTAGGGATGAATGAGTGAATGAGAGCCTGCCTGGGATGGATGAATGAATAAGAACCAGCCTGGGGTGGGAAGGCTGGGTGGGGTTATGAATGAGAGCCTGCCTGGGATGGATGAATGAATAAGAACCAGCCTGGGGTGGGAAGGCTGGGTGGGGTTATGAATGAGAGCCTGCCTGGGATGGATGAATGAATAAGAACCAGCCTGGGGTGGGAAGGCTGGGTGGGGTTATGAATGGGAGCCTGCCTGGGATGGTAGGTGGATGGTTGTGATTGATAGCCTGCTAGGGATGAATGAGTGAATGAGAGCCTGCCTGGGATGGATGAATGAATAAGAACCAGCCTGGGGTGGGAAGGCTGGGTGGGGTTATGAATGGGAGCCTGCCTGGGATGGATGAATGAATGAATAAGAACCAGCCTGGGGTGGGAAGGCTGGGTGGGGTTATGAATGAGAGCCTGCCTGGGATGGTAGGTGGATGGTTGTGACTGATAGCCTGCTAAGGATGAATGAGTGAATGAGAGCCTGCCTGGGATGGATGAATGAATAAGAACCAGCCTGGGGTGGGAAGGCTGGGTGGGGTTATGAATGGGAGCCTGCCTGGGATGGATGAATGAATAAGAACCAGCCTGGGGTGGGAAGGCTGGGTGGGGTTATGAATGAGAGCCTGCCTGGGATGGAGGTGGTTGGTTACGATTGATAGCCTGCTAGGGATGAATGAGTGAATGAGAGCCTGCCTGGGATGGATGAATGAATAAGAACCAGCCTGGGGTGGGAAGGCTGGGTGGGGTTATGAATGAGAGCTTGCCTGGGATGGATGAATGAATAAGAACCAGCCTGGGGTGGGAAGGCTGGGTGGGGTTATGAATGAGAGCCTGCCTGGGATGGATGAATGAATAAGAACCAGCCTGGGGTGGGAAGGCTGGGTGGGGTTATGAATGAGAGCCTGCCTGGGATGGAGGTGGTTGGTTGTGATTGATAGCCTGCTAGGGATGAATGAGTGAATGAGAGCCTGCCTGGGATGGAGGTGGTTGGTTGTGATTGATAGCCTGCTAGGGATGAATGAGTGAATGAGAGCCTGCCTGGGATGGATGGATGAATAAGAACCAGCCTGGGGTGGGGTGGGTGGGTTATGAATGGGAGCCTGCCTGGGATGGATGGATGAATAAGAACCAGCCTGGGGTGGGGTGGGTGGGTTATGAATGAGAGCCTGCCTGGGATGGATGAATGAATAAGAACCAGCCTGGGGTGGGAAGGCTGGGTGGGGTTATGAATGAGAGCCTGCCTGGGATGGAGGTGGTTGGTTGTGATTGATAGCCTGCTAGGGATGAATGAGTGAATGAGAGCCTGCCTGGGATGGATGGATGAATAAGAACCAGCCTGGGGTGGGGGGGGTGGGTTATGAATGGGAGCCTGCCTGGGATGGATGGATGAATAAGAACCAGCCTGGGGTGGGGTGGGTGGGTTATGAATGGGAGCCTGCCTGGGATGGTAGGTGGATGGTTGTGATTGATAGCCTGCTGGGGATGAATGAGTGAATGAGAGCCTGCCTGGGATGGATGGATGAATAAGAACCAGCCTGGGGTGGGGTGGGTGGGTTATGAATGGGAGCCTGCCTGGGATGGATGGATGAATAAGAACCAGCCTGGGGTGGGGTGGGTGGGTTATGAATGAGAGCCTGCCTGGGATGGTAGGTGGATGGTTGTGATTGATAGCCTGCTAGGGATGAATGAGTGAATGGGAGCCTGCCTGGGATGGTAGGTAGATGGTTGTGATTGATAGCCTGCTAGGGATGATTGAGTGAATGAGAGCCTGCCTTTGATGGATGAATGAATAAGAACCAGCCTGGGGTGGGAAGGCTGGGTGGGGTTATGAATGGGAGCCTGCCTGGGATGGATGAATGAATAAGAACCAGCCTGGGGTGGGAAGGCTGGGTGGGGTTATGAATGAGAGCCTGCCTGGGATGGAGGTGGTTGGTTACGATTGATAGCCTGCTAGGGATGAATGAGTGAATGAGAGCCTGCCTGGGATGGATGAATGAATAAGAACCAGCCTGGGGTGGGAAGGCTGGGTGGGGTTATGAATGAGAGCCTGCCTGGGATGGATGAATGAATAAGAACCAGCCTGGGGTGGAAAGGCTGGGTGGGGTTATGAATGAGAGCCTGCCTGGGATGGAGGTGGTTGGTTGTGATTGATAGCCTGCTAGGGATGAATGAGTGAATGAGAGCCTGCCTGGGATGGATGGATGAATAAGAACCAGCCTGGGGTGGGGTGGGTGGGTTATGAATGGGAGCCTGCCTGGGATGGATGGATGAATAAGAACCAGCCTGGGGTGGGGTGGGTGGGTTATGAATGAGAGCCTGCCTGGGATGGATGAATGAATAAGAACCAGCCTGGGGTGGAAAGGCTGGGTGGGGTTATGAATGAGAGCCTGCCTGGGATGGAGGTGGTTGGTTGTGATTGATAGCCTGCTAGGGATGAATGAGTGAATGAGAGCCTGCCTGGGATGGATGGATGAATAAGAACCAGCCTGGGGTGGGGGGGGTTATGAATGGGAGCCTGCCTGGGATGGATGGATGAATAAGAACCAGCCTGGGGTGGGGTGGGTGGGTTATGAATGGGAGCCTGCCTGGGATGGTAGGTGGATGGTTGTGATTGATAGCCTGCTGGGGATGAATGAGTGAATGAGAGCCTGCCTGGGATGGATGGATGAATAAGAACCAGCCTGGGGTGGGGTGGGTGGGTTATGAATGAGAGCCTGCCTGGGATGGATGAATGAATAAGAACCAGCCTGGGGTGGGGTGGGTGGGTTATGAATGGGAGCCTGCCTGGGATGGTAGGTGGATGGTTGTGATTGATAGCCTGCTAGGGATGAATGAGTGAATGGGAGCCTGCCTGGGATGGATGATGGGCCCCTCCCCAGGTGTGCCACCCCATGCAGCCGATTGCATGGTTTGCACTCCTGGTAGCTCTGGTTCAGTACTTGAATGTATGTAATATGCTTTGAAGTGCCTGAAAAGTGGAATCTAAACCAAATGAATTACTTAGCTAATTAATTAATTAATTGATACCCATCTTGCTAAAACAGAGCAGTAAGTTCCAGAATAGCTTGGTGTGGATTGGCAGCGAATTCAGGGCTTGGAGGCAGATAGAGTTTGACATGCAATGTTGATGCTGCAGCTATGCTGCCCTTGTAGACTATGAGATGAATTTTCAAAGGGTTACATTCATAGAAGTTAGCATGAATGCATGTAAGCAGCCTGTACTCATGCACACACCCAACAGGAGATGCTCGTATGTTTGATCTGCTGCATGCATGATCGTCACGGAACTAAATGGAGACCCATTCACGCCCCACTCCTCCCATAAAACAATGGGTGCAGAGCAGGACTGGGAGATTTTTCCCGCCCTCATTCAGGTGTCATCTCAGTAACAGCAACATAAACTCTCTCTACTACCAGGTGCATTGGAGAAACCCTCGCAGCAGGGTGTAGCAATCCTGCCTGCGGCGCTTGGTTGATGCCTCCGCAGGCAGGTTTCTGTACTGTATTTTGGGATTTTTCCAGCCTGATTTGTTTGTCCTGTCTGTTTTATGATTATGTTTGTCAGACTTGTAACCCGCTATGAATGAAAGATATTTGTAGGCTGTACATTTTTAACTCCAAGCCCTACCTATGAAAAGGCAGCAGTGCACCAGCCGTGCATGTCCTACGGAGAAAGCACAAAGGAGCTGATGCAATATCTGTGCTCAGTGAGGAATTTACACGTGATGAGCGCTATTAGCTTTGCGGTGATTTGGCTGCACGTTTTGGACGCACTAATCCCCATACTGCACGTCCAAAACACGTGTCCAATCACATGTTAAACAGCGTGCTAGTCCCAAAGACGGATGCAAATCCCTCCAAGCTAGGAAATACCTTACCTTGTTCACCCACACAACACACAGACAGACCAACTGGAATGAAAACCCCAAGAAGCCCCTCTGCATGCAGCGCAAAACTGGAGATCTAGAGACAGAAATACATTTCCTCCTGCACTAAGCAAAGTATAAAGACAGAAGAAATGCAGTCACTCTCCCTCCATGCTCCCATCGTCCCTCACTTCTCCCAAATCTGGGCCCAGTATTCCCAACCACCCATCACTGAATTCTCTTCCCCCTGCTTAATTCTCCCTCCCTTCTCCATTGTCAGCATATCCCTGATCCCCTCTTTCCCACCCCTTCTTGCTCAACATCCTCCTGATCTCCCTTTTCTCCTTTGCCAAGCTGCCCCCACCCAGCAGCTCCCATAGCTCCCCTCTCTTCCACCTCCCCTGACCTCCTTTCCCCATCCCTTCCTACCCAGCAGACTCCTGAACCCCTACCTCCCCATGCTTCCCTGCCTAGTAGCACCTACAACCCCTCACCCCACCTCTCCCTGCCTAACAGCTCCCACACCCCCTCTCTCCCCACCCCTCCATGCCCAGAAGCCTGCCCAGACCCCCTTTCCCCACAGCACCCTGATCCCCTTTTACCCCGCTTCTTACTGCCCACATCCTCCCCCTATGCCCTCCTCTGCCTAGCAACACCCACATTTTCCCCTCTTCCTGGCTCAGGCAGAAAAGCCTCCAGTCCAGTCCAGAATCTCCCTCCCTCCCTCCTTACCAGTAGCAGATGGGATGAAGAAGCACTGGGGAGAGGAGAGAGAGGCGGCAGCAGCAGAAGTCAGCGGTGGATCCATGTGAGTAGAGCCTGCTCCTCACTCCTTCGTGCTCCTACTGGCTCTGCTACTTCTGGCTCCGCAAGCCAGCTCTTCTGGGTCCTACTGGACCCAGAAGAGCTGGAGTTGACAATGTCTCGCTCTGATTTTGGTGAAGGAAGTGGGAACAGCCTCCCACTGGGCCAGAAAGAAGAGGAGGTGGTGAGAGCAGTCTCCATGGCTGACCCCTCCTCAACTGATGAGGCAGCAGCCTCCTGGGACCTCGTGACCCATCAATGTGTCCTGGGACCTGTTCAGAACCAAGGTTATAAACATCAAATGTAAGCGCATATTGTCGCTCCCATGCGCACATCTACACATGTGAAAAAGGGGTGTTCTTGGACGTGGCAGAAACTGCTATTTTAGAAGAGACGTGTGCGAGTACATGTAATAACTCCTTCGTGCAATTTTATACCTGCTAATTACCTCATGCAATCGATATCAGATGGCTCTGGTTGGGTGGGAGGACGGAGGGGAGTTGAGGCTGAAGAAAGAGGAGGGTCAACCTGGAGAAGGACTGGGTGGAGGAATTGGAAAACGGGTCCTTCCTATTCTACGTGCAAGTTTTAAACCAAAGGGCGTAAATCAGGGTTTTCCATGAGCAGGTCATCCTTTATTCATGCCTAAAAGATACGTGCGTATGTTTAGAAAGTAGGCAGCAAATCATTGAAAGACACTAGTGCAATGCACTGCAGGTACGAATATGCAGGTATGTTGGGGGGGTTGACACGTGTATTTTATAACCTGCGTGTTCCCTGATACATGCAGGCTCTCCGCATGGCCATAAACGCGTGTATGTGCTGCTGTGTAAGGAGACAGTGCGATTGTAATTATTGTAATTGGGCTTGCTACATGTTTGGATTATATGCCACTAAATGTTTAGTTGACGTTTGCTTTGTAAACTCAAACGAAGGTTTGCCTCAGTATTCACATCATAATAAGCAGGATACACAAACTTTCAGGCAAGTGGATCCCATTAAAAGCTGCTACTGAGCATTAACTCTGAGTGTGGGTTTCTAAAGGCTGACAATATTGGCTTTCTCGCTGTTTTGTGGATTAGTCAATGTTAACTTAACCCTGCGCCAACATCACATTTTTGTTCAACTCTGGTTTTCTTCAAACAAAGATTTTACTAAGACAAAAATTGGTATATTCTCTATGTATGCGTGTACATATATATTTATAACACAAAAAAGTGGAAAAGTCAATACCGAGGGACTTTTGGAACAGAATTTCAAAGGTGCCATGAGGAGCTTGGGTCCTTCAAATCTTGAGCGTTGCTGCTAAGCTTTAATTAGCTTGAAATTCGTGCTTTAGCCAGAGCCTATGAATATTTTGCTGAAGAAGCCGTTTATTTCATTTTTCACTAGAGGGAAAAAAAAAAGGTGAATGAAGAAGTGAATGAATGAAAAGCTTTGAAAGAGTTTCCCCTCTCAGTCAACCCATGGAGCTGATGCCGCATCCGAGAGGTCATGCAAAGAGATGAAGAGGTTGTTTCAAGCAGCCCAAGCAACCTGAGCCTCTGGCAAGACACGAAGTCCTCTCCCTCCCACCTAAATTATTCAAGTAAAGGAAGAAAGAGGCTGAAACTGGAAACAAAAGCCTCGTTCACAGGACGCGTTCGCCAAATAATCTTATGAATATTTAGAGCAAAGGCGGTCCCCAGACTGCTGACTCAGCTCATCCCCAGCGCTCAGGGCCTGGCTTTCATTTACACCTTCCTCCTCTTTCTATTTAGGTGAATTCTTTTGTGCTGTATCACCTAGCAGACATCTATTTTGATTTATAACTCATTTAACCGATTTCCACTGCCACTGTTATTTGGGTAAGACGGTGCTGGATTTATGATTGTAGGAACATTATATATGCCCTGCTGGGTCAGACCAAGGTCCATGGAGCCCAGCATCCTGCCTCCGACAGTGGCCAGTCCGGGTCACAAGTGCCCGTCAGATTCCCAATAATTGATCTATTTCTTGTCTCTCACTCCCAGGGGTGAGCGCCGGCTTTCCCAAGTCTGCCTGGCTAATAACTGTTTATGGACTTTTCCTTCAGGAACTTCTCCAATCCTCTTTTGAAACCTCACTATGTTACTTGCCTTGACCACGTCCTCTGGCAGCAGAGTCCATAGCCTGATTGTGCGCCGAGTGAGAAAATGCTTCCTGTGATTTGCTTTAAATCTGCCGGTTGCTCGTTTCATGGAGAGTCCCCTAGTCTTAGTGCTGTTTCAAAGGGTAAATAACCGCTCCCTATTTATCCGTTCCACCCACTCGTGATTTTATAAATCTCAATCACGTCCCCTCTCAGTCTTCTCTTTTCCAAGAGCCCTGATCTGTTGGGCCTTTATACTTTGCAGCACACATCTATGTCCCTTTTATGGTTCTGCTGTGCCTTTTTTGAGATGAGGTGACCGGAACCGCAGATAAAACTCAAGATACAGTCACATGAGGCAATACGATATTTTCCCTTTTATTCCCCATTCCTAACATGCTATTTGCTTTTTCACCATCGAGCTGAGGAATTTAATGTAATTATCCACAAGGACTCCAAATCTTTTTCAGAGTGCGGAGTCCTAATGCAGAACTCTGCATGGTGTAGCTGGACCTGGGTTTAGTTTCCCCTCTCTGCAGCAATTTGCAATTGTCTACAGTTACATTTCACCTGCCATTCAGATTCCCAGTCTCCTACTCTCACAAGGTGTTTCTGCAGTTCCTCGTAATCTGCTGTGGTTTTAACACTTTTGAATAATTTTGTGACATCTGCAAATCGGATGACTTCACTCGCTGCTCCTTTATTCAGATCATTTTTTTATTATGTTAAACAACACCGGCCCCAGTACAGATCCCTGAGGCTCTCCGCTATTTATCTTCCTCCTTTGGGAAAACTGTCCAATTCATCCTGCTCTGTTTCCTGTCCTTTAACCATATTTATCGGTATTTTCAATAATTTGTCACAGTTCCCACTTATTTTCAGTGGTAATTTGTAAACTATCAGTAACATCATCTATGGGATCAAGAGGTGAGCCAGGAAATGAAAGACCAGCGAGACTGATGTCTGTGCCAGGCAAAATGGTAGAAACTATCATAAAGAACAAAACTGCTGAACATACAGACAGGCAAAGTTTAATGAGACAAAGCCAACATGGATTTAGCCAAGGGAAGTCTTGCCTCACAAATTTGCTATATTTTTTGAGGGCGTAAATAAACATGTAGCTAAAGGTGAGCCAGTTGATATGGTGTATCTGGATTTCCAAAAAGCATTTGATAAAGTCCCTCATGAGAGACGTCTTAGGAAATTAAAAAGTCATGGGATAGGGGGCAGTGTCCTATTGTGGATTGACAACTGGATAAAGATAGAAAACAGAGAGCAAAAGTAAATAGTAAATTTTTCCAATGGAAAAAGGTGAATAGTGGAGGCCCTAGGGATCTGTTCTGGGACTGATGCTTTTTAATATATTTATAAACTACCTGGAAATGGGAACAAGTGAGGTGATCAAATCTGCAGATGAGACAAAATTATTCAAAGTTGTTGACTCACAAGAGGATCACGAAAAATTGCAAGAGGACCTTGCAAAATTTGGAGACTGGGCATGCAAATGGCAAATTAAATTTAATGTGGATAAGTGCAAAATGATGCACTTAGGGAAAAGTAACCCAAATTATAGCTGCACAATGCAAGGTTCCACATTAGGAGTCACCACTCAGGAAAAAGATTGAGGCATCATAGTTTGAAATACGTTGACATCTTCTGCTCAGTGTGCAGCAGCAGCCAAGAAAGCAAATAGAATGCTGGGGATTATTAGGAAAGGAATGGAGAATAAAACAGAGAATATCCTAATGCCTCTGTATCACTCCATGGTGTGACCTCATCTTGTGTTCATATATCATACACAAACAGAATGCTAGGGATTATTAGGAAAGGACTGGAGAATAAAACAGAGAATATCCTAATGCCTCTGTATCACTCCATGGTGCATCCTCATCTTGTGTTCATATATCATACACAAACAGAATGCTAGGGATTATTAGGAAAGGAATGGAGAATAAAACAGAGAATATCATAATGCCTCTGTATAACTCCATGGTGCATCCTCATCTTGTGTTCATATATCATACACAAACAGAATGCTGGGGATTATTAGGAAAGGAATGGAGAATAAAACAGAGAATATCATAATGCCTCTGTATAACTCCATGGTGCATCCTCATCTTGTGTTCATATATCATACACAAACAGAATGCTGGGGATTATTAGGAAAGGAAAGGAGAATAAAGCAGAGAATATCATAATGCCTCTGTATAACTCCATGGTGCATCCTCATCTTGTGTTCATATATCATACACAAACAGAATGCTGGGGATTATTAGGAAAGGAATGGAGAATAAAACAGAGAATATCATAATGTCTCTGTATCACTCCATGGTGCATCCTCATCTTGTGTTCATATATCATACACAAACAGAATGCTGGGGATTATTAGGAAAGGAATGGAGAATAAAACAGAGAATATCATAATGTCTCTGTATCACTCCATGGTGCATCCTCATCTTGTGTTCATATAACATACACAAACAGAATGCTGGGGATTATTAGGAAAGGAATGGAGAATAAAACAGAGAATATCATAATGACTCTGTATAACTCCATGGTGCATCCTCATCTTGTGTTCATATATCATACACAAACAAAATGCTGAGGATTATTAGGAAAGGAATGGAGAATAAAACAGAGAATATCATAATGCCTCTGTATAACTCCATGGTGCATCCTCATCTTGTGTTCATATATCATACACAAACAGAATGCTGGGGATTATTAGGAAAGGAATGGAGAATAAAACAGAGAATATCATAATGCCTCTGTATCGCTCCATGGTGCATCCTCATCTTGTGTTCATATATCATACACAAACAGAATGCTGGGGATTATTAGGAAAGGAATGGAGAATAAAACAGAGAATATCATAATGCCTCTGTATCTCTCCATGGTGTGACCTCATCTTGTGTTCATATATCATACACAAACAGAATGCTGGAGATTATTAGGAAAGGAATGGAGAATAAAACAGAGAATATCATAATGCCTCTGTATCACTCCATGGTGCATCCTCATCTTGTGTTCATATATCATACACAAACAGAATGCTGGGGATTATTAGGAAAGGAATGGAGAATAAAACAGAGAATATCATAATGTCTCTATATCACTCTATGGTGCGACCTCATCTTGTGTTCATATATCATACACAAACAGAATGCTGGGGATTATTAGGAAAGGAATGGAGAATAAAACAGAATATCATAATGTCTCTGTATCACTCCATGGTGCATCCTCATCTTGTGTTCATATATCATACACAAACAGAATGCTGGGGATTATTAGGAAAGGAATGGAGAATAACACAGAGAATATCATAATGTCTCTGTATAACTCCATGGTGCATCCTCATCTTGTGTTCATATATCATACACAAACAGAATGCTGGGGATTATTAGGAAAGGAATGGAGAATAAAACAGAGAATATCATAATGCCTCTGTATAACTCCATGGTGCATCCTCATCTTGTGTTCATATATCATACACAAACAGAATGCTGGGGATTATTAGGAAAGGAATGGAGAATAAAACAGAGAATATCATAATGCCTCTGTATAACTCCATGGTGCATCCTCATCTTGTGTTCATATATCATACACAAACAGAATGCTGGGGATTATTAGGAAAGGAATGGAGAATAAAACAGAGAATATTATAATGTCTCTGTATCACTCCATGGTGTGACCTCATCTTGTGTTCATATATCATACACAAACAGAATGCTGGGGATTATTAGGAAAGGACTGGAGAATAAAGCAGAGAATATCATAATGCCTCTGTATAACTCCATGGTGCATCCTCATCTTGTGTTCATATATCATACACAAACAGAATGCTGGGGATTATTAGGAAAGGAATGGAGAATAAAACAGAGAATATCATAATGCCTCTGTATAACTCCATGGTGCATCCTCATCTTGTGTTCATATATCATACACAAACAGAATGCTGGGGATTATTAGGAAAGGAATGGAGAATAAAACAGAGAATATCATAATGCCTCTGTATAACTCCATGGTGCATCCTCATCTTGTGTTCATATATCATACACAAACAGAATGCTGGGGATTATTAGGAAAGGAATGGAGAATAAAACAGAGAATATCATAATGCCTCTGTATAACTCCATGGTGCATCCTCATCTTGTGTTCATATATCATACACAAACAGAATGCTGGGGATTATTAGGAAAGGAATGGAGAATAACACAGAGAATATCATAATGTCTCTGTATCACTCCATGGTGCGACCTCACTCTGAGTACTGTGTGCAGTTCTGGTCAACACATGTCAAGAAAGATATAGCAGAATTAGAAAAGGTACAGAGAAGGGCAACCAAGATGATAAAGGGGATGGAACGATTCCCCTATGAAGAAAGGCTGAAGAAGTTAGGGCTGTTCAGCTTGGAGAAGAAATGGCCGAGGGGGGATATGATAGAGGTCTATAAAATAATGAGTGGAGTGGAACGAGTAAATGTTAATCAGTTGTTTACTCTTTCAAAAAGTACAAAGACCAGGGGACAGACAATGAAGTATTAGGTGATACATTTAAAACTAATAAGAAAATATTTTTTTACTCAAAACATAATTAAGCTCTGGAATTTGTTGCCAGAGAATGTGATGAAAGCTATTAGTGTAACTGTGTTTAAGAAAGGTTTGGACAAGTTCCTGGAGGAAAAGTCCATAAACCATTATTAAGGTGGAGTTGCAGAAATCCACTTCTTATCTCTGGGATAAGCAGCATGCAACATTTCTACCCTTTGGGATCTTGACAAGTATGTGTGACCTGGATTCGCCACTGTTGGAAACAGGATACTGGGCTTGACGGATGTTTAGTCTGATCCAGTCTGGGGAAAAAAAACAAAAACCTGTTGGCCTACCAGCAACCGTTTTTATAAAAAAAAATATATTCAGGGAAGATCTTCATAGATAGATAGATCTTCAAATATTACTAGGTGGAAGCAGTGTCAGTTATTGTTCTTTATGGCAATGAATGAACAAAATAATTCCATATTATCGTTACATCCATAATCTCCTTTATCTTCAAGAACATCCAGTATCCAGAAAAAAGAGTGAAAGGTGAGCCCCTTTCAGTCAGACACCTGGTGGTGTCCAGAACCGTGAAAGGTACACTGTGCAAAGACAAAATGCTCTGTCTGCGAAGCACTGTCACACACACACACACACACAGAGAGGAACATACACACACACACACACACACACACAGAGGAACATACACACACACACACACACACAGAGGCTCACAGGCACAGGCAGACCCCCCCACACACACACATAGGAACATACACACACAGGCAGACCCCCCCCCCCACACACACACAGGCAGACCCCCCAACACACACACACACACACACACAGGCACAGGCAGACCCCCCCACACACACAGGCAAACCCCCTCTCCCCCCCCCCCACAGGCTGCCATAAACAAGCACTCATAGTGGCAGATACACACAAGCAGAGGAACCCATGCACAGGCACACAGATACACAGGCTGTTATTGACCAGACAACCCAGGTTGCTAATTTTTGCTAATATGCTCTTTCTGTGAAGCCCTATCTCTCATGCTGTCTTTATGTATCTTTATGCTATCTTTATGTACATATGTTATATACTATAGTCTAATGTTCCATGTACTCCTGTTAGTTCTGTTACAACTTGTTATATTTATTACCATGTTATAATGTAAAATATTCTTGTTATATTTATTACCATGTTATAATGTAAAATATTCTTATATCTATTTAATACCATGTTATAATGTAAAATAGGGCTGTTATCACCCTATTCCTTTAGTTATCTGGAAACCGATGTGATATCTCGATCGAATGTCGGTATACAAAATAAATAAATAAATAAATAAAAATGCTTCCACAGGGATAGGCAGGCAGAGGCATACACATAGATATAGAAACATAGAAATGACGGCAGAAAAAGACCAATCAGCCCATCCAGTTTGGCCAGCAAGCTACCACACTTATTTTCCCATACTTATCTGTTTCATCAACCACCAACTAAAGCTCACCCAAGCTTGTGCAAGTGCAGACAGGCTCACACATGCACACATACACACACACACACACACACATAGGCACAGCCACAGACAGAGAACCTGAGCAATGACAGGCACTTTGCACCAGTATATCCATGTGTGTATTTATACAATTTGAAGTTGTATGGAGCCAAAAGGTACAGTACATAACCATTTGTGACCCAGTGAAGTGCATGATGTAAAAAGATCAAAGGCACATCCTGCAGGTCCTTTTCTCCTAATTGGTTTTTCTTTTTGGTAGACCTAGTGAAGAAAGAACCATTTTTAATTTACTTTCAGTGCCAAGCAGACAGCATGGGAAATTAAAGTTTTTCATTTATCCATAGAGCACAGGCAGCAACGACGAAAGGATCCCCAGTACAGTGCCCCAATGCGCTTCTTTCTATTCAACTTCTACTGCAAATATTTCATTCTGGCCAAGTGGCCATCCTGATACAATACTTGGCCTTCTCCTGAGGCAACCATCTTGGCTGCCGGTTGTGTTGGTGGTTTTAGGCACATGAAAACATTCAGTGGCAACAGAAGAGCCAACAGCTCATTTCACCAGGCCACCACATAGCCACTGGGTGGATTCAAATGGGAGTCACTGTACGCTAAGATGAAAGGCTGTGAATATGTGAATCCTCTGGGTCATCCATACTGTAATGCCAACTCACTGAGCCATCCAGTCCTAAGGGTAAAATCTCCTGCATCTTTGTGGCAATATTCATTACCACCATTTGCATGCATTGTATATACACAGATCTGCACACATCTAAAAATGGACCTATATGAATATTAATTTCTAGAGATGTGTGTGCATTTCACATAAAAGGGAACTCAGCACAGAGGGCCACTGAAAACATGGCTATGGTTGCCATCCGTCTTCAGTGATCTTGGCTAACATCGCTCTGTCAAGCAGGAAATGAAAGCTTCATTTATCTAGCAAAAATAAAACAAAACAGAAAACTAACCACCTACGTATAGACACACATACATTCATAGAGATTTCCAAGCCTGCCATGGAACTTCTGTTGCATGAACAGCGCCTCAAATGAATGTACTTTTTTTTTAAAAAAGCCTCCGCCGGATGTTGGTTTTGGATAGGAGGCTTTGGACTGCAGCAGCTGTAAAAATGCAACAGTCCCTGTAACAGGAAAAGACAAGCGAACCACAGCCTTTCACATCTGGAACGAATCACTGGGCATTGTGCAGCGAGAAAGAGCGAGGGAGAGAGAGAGCAAGAAAGGTGCAGAGGGAGATGGAAAAGAAAGAGAGGGAGATGGGAGGAGAAGGAGAGAGGGAGGGATGGAAAGGGAAGGGAAGAAAGAGGAAATGGTAACAGGAGAAGCGATAGATTAAGGGGGAGAGAAAGAGTGAGAGAGAGAGGAGAGGAAGAGGAAGAGGGAGACGTGAGTGGCAGGGGGAGGGGGCATACAGAAAGAGAAAGGAGAGGTTTACAGACTTTTCCCAGCCTGCCAGAAGGATCAGTGAAGGACCGAGTTAAAGTGTGGAGCCTGCTGAGGGTTAAGCATTGACTCTGCAAGGTACCCCCGACAGACTCGGCTTGTTGGACTCATTCAGCCGGGGGCACAAGGACCCTCATTCTGTCCAGCGCTGCAGTCCGCTGCGCGCCCATCGGAGTTAGTGAGTTAAAAATCCCGGCAGCGCGCTCAGGGTCTGAGGTGCTCTATTCTTTATCTCTCAATTACCTTCTCCCCTATGACCTCTTGATTTGATTACAATGCTTTCCACGTACTACCGTCACTATGTGCTCTTGTTAATTTTCCCTCATCTGCTTCCAATTGAGGAACCTTCGTTCCCTGTAAATAGTTACCCAGTTACTGTTTGTTGATGTTTATTTCTTGTATGCAAAGTTTACTGTTCTATGTAATGGCAGTGCCAAAAGTTCTGTATAATGACACTGTCAAAAAGTTTTAGTTATCTGTAAACCGATACGATGTGCAAACGGCTATCGGTATATAAAAACCTATAAATAAATAAAATAAATAAATAAATAAATAAATTCTATGGGGCTGAGCACCTGAGCTCTTTCACATCAGGGAACGTTAAATCACAGGGGTCTAAGCACAAGGTGTCAAGAGCAAAGAACTCGCTTGGATAATAACAACCAGAGAGGACGTTACTGTGCTTATAACTAAATCCCAGAAGTTAATTTGAAGTCATTTTGCATATAATTACAAATAGTAGTAAGGTACTTCAGTGTTGACATTTCTTTGCATTATTCTTTTGTAATGCTCCTTCCTCAAATGCTTAATGTTAAAATCCTCTGTTTCCAGATATGCAGCCAGCGCCGGAGGATGTCACACTTTTCCCAGGATAAGAATTTTTACTTCATGTTCTGGCCACGTGGCCATACAAACACGCGGCACGCGTGCGCCATAAGGTCCTTACCACTGCTCATCACAGGCCTCCACTCAAGCCAAACCATGTCTGTTCCCTTCCCCCGCCATGGGCGCCCTGTGCCAAATGACGCTTTTGGGTATTCTGGGATGGGAGCTTGACTCCTGCCTCTCTAACCCAACTGAAAGGCAGGAAGGCACGAGCAGGTGAGGTTATAAGTGTGTGTGCTTGCTCTGTGGTGCATGCCAGCCGCATCTTTAACAATGGTCAGGTTACAGATCTCTGCTCTCCTGTGTCTGGGGCCCACCTATTTTGTCAACACAAACCCAGGCCTACATATTTTGCCAGCCTGTGTGGCGGTGAATGGAGATGGGAGCGATTCTCCTTGATGGCGGATTGAACAGATCATGCAAATTGTTAAGTCTTTGAAAGAAGTACATGAAACTGCTCCCATCTGGCTTTTCTGGCATTAAAATGTCCCACGGCAGTTCTTGGGAAGCAGAGAAATGAAATTCCATACTGCCCCTCCCCTGGGACCAGCTCCTAAAGTGAAGGGAGAGGTTTATCTGCTGGCAACCGTAGTACACGTAACCTCCGTGGTTGGTTTGGACTTAGCCAAACAGACCAGGGGTTTGCATTTTCCACCACACCAACTGCTACAGATCTAGCTCAGCAAGTGTTTAGCCATTTTAGACAGATAAATACCTACAGTATCTGCATGTAAATACCGTTTTGAAGTGCCTAAAAAAGCAGAATATAAATCAAATAAATAAATAAATAAGACATTAATACATAAATAAATAAAACTTACCCAGATAAATCGTCTGCATTCCGAGGTGGAACTAATATTCCTCTATAACTTAGGCCTAGATTCATCATTTTGCTATAATTTTCTCAAAAATAGCACCCATGATAAAAAGAAAGGGCATGGTTAAGCTAATTTTTCAGGTACATCACACAGAGGTATTTTATCACAATTTTGAGAAAGAGAGTGAGTGAGTGAGTGAGACTCTTTCTAAGGTTCTCATATAAGTAAACTATTTATACCACTTTAAGAGGGGCAGCTACCGTAGTAACTTGGGGTGAGGTTTTGGTGGTGGTCTACGGTTTGGGGGTCAGTTTTACATACAGTCAGAGGTAGGAATAGCACAGTACACATCAAGTGAAGATTTGATGTGATTTGGAGTGAGGAGAGGTACACAAAGATGAGATTTTACAATGTACTCTCGCCCTAGCTTGATAGCAGCTAGGTAGAGAGTGCATCAGTTAGGTCAAGAGTACATTGTACAAATCTCATCTTTGTGTACCTTTCATCACTCCAAATCACATCAAATCTTCACTGATGGTACGTGTGCCACCTCATCCCAAGTTCAGAATGCCCCCTCTGACAGTGAAATAAAATGTCGACTAATATGTGTGCTTCTCTCTCTCTCTCTAGCGGGATTTGTGATGCATTATTTATCGCATGCGTTATGGCATTATCGCGGGCATTAAGGCCCTAACGCAATTTGATAAATGTCCCCCTTAGCTAGATAATACTGACATTCAGCGTTGTCTGGGTAATTCATCTGGGTAATTTTGGTCGTGCATAAGAGTATCCTAAAGCTATTAATCTTCAGGGAATAGCTGTCAAAGCTGAGAGCGAGACTGCTAAGAGTGGGACCATGTACTGGCTAAACAAATGGGATCTGTTTAACATATTTCCTCTATGACAACTATTAGCCGGACTAGGTATCACTCACTATATATATGCAGATGATGTTCAATTCCTTGTGCCCATTAAAGATTCAATAGAAAATACTTTGAAATCGGTTAATGTCTGTATCTCAGCAATTCAATAATTATTAATGCACTTGAAATTGGTCCTGAATTTAAAAAAACTGAGATCATATTACTAAATAGAAAATTGACATTAAATAACCCTCTGCATTTTCAATTGGACTCCATGCAAAATTGAATTAGTCTGGGAATAACAATCGATAGTGACCTGAATATGAAAAAACATATTAGTCTGAAAACGAGAGATGGTTATAACAAATTGCATATATTAAAATGTTTAAAACCTCTCCTCACTCATGAAGACGTTTGTACAGTACTTCAAATGCTAATATTTTCCAAATTAGATTACTGTAACGCCTTTTTATTTGGTCTACCTGCAAGTACAATTAAACCTTTGCAGCTATTACAGAACGCCTCAGCCCCGGTTATGACTGGGTGTAGAAAGTGTGACTATATTGCACCAACCTTAGGCAGTAACGGGGGACTGGGGGTGGCCTGCGAAAGCCAGCAGCGATCGCACCACTGCGGTGCGCTGGCTGCCGCCCCGAATGACGACACCATAAAAGGTGCAGTTATTCGGCGATAAGGGTCCTTATCTTTCACCACCAGCGATGTCTCCGCAGTCGGCCCCGGTGCCGCCCCCGACTCCTCCTCTTCCATGTAGTGATTTTTGAAAATGACCCCCTTAGTCTCTTTGCATTGGCTGCCAGTGAAATTTAGGATTGATTTTAAAGTTCTTTGTCTATTACACAAATGTATTAATAGTGATAAAACTGAACGGCTCAATGCAGCATTACATCTCTACAGCCCTCCAGAGAAAGTTGAGATTGGCAAATAAAGGCCTTTTGGTTGTCCCCTCAGATTGAACTGCACATCTGAGTGGGTGAGGGAGAGAGGCATTTCAGTAGCAAGATCTAAATTATGGAACGCTTTTACCTACTGATTTAAGGCTGCAAACAGACTTTATGATTTTCTAAAAAAAATCTAAAAACATTTCTTTTTAAAAAGGCTTTTGCGAGATCTGATTAATTGGCTATCATCTATTAAAGCAAGGAAGTTAAATAGTTTTCTGATGATTGAGGTTTGTATCTTTAATCTGTTTCAAGTTATTTATGATTTATTTGATAACTATTGGTTTTATATTATTTTATATCATGTTTTTAATTTCTTCAAGTTTATTTGTTTTTTACTGTCATGATATGTATTGTAATTTTAATTTAAGTTTATGATTTTATTGATTTTATTATTTTACTTATTGTAAACCGCTATGATTGGTCACAGAATGACGGTATACAAAAGCAATAAATGAATAAATGAACTCTTTCCGCTGGGAAGTTTGCTTGGCTGTGCCTTTGTAGTTTATTTCTGTTTTAGAGCGTGATAGAGCAGTTTCCTTATTTGTTTTACTTCACAGCAAGCAAACAGGACTATAAACTGAGATTGTGACAGGCCAATGCAATATGAGCACACGTTAAAGGGGCGCCCGATTTAATATTTACTTTCTTGTGTTCATAGATTCCTGATCCAGACATGCAGTTTGAGCAAGGTCTAACTGTAAAGGAAGACTTAACAGTGCTATATTTTAATGACTCCCAACTGATCTGATGGCAATGGGAGAGAGAGAGTAGCAGCCTTCACTGCTCCTAACATGTAACTTCTTGCCCAGCTGACACGCCTATTGCAAGTCATGAAGTCATGAAGACGTGTAATACCAGTCTTCCCAAACTAACTCCATGTCATCATACAACGATAATACAGGTTTAGGCATCTATTAGACCCCCCACAAACCCCCCCCCCCCCCCAAACAGATTACAATAGGAAGAGAAAGCAACAGCTGCAGACTTGCACTAAGGAGTTTGGTTAGCAGCCTAAAATTCCCAGACCAGGAGCTATGTGATCCATCTGCCTTCTGGTGTCAGGAAGGGTCAGGCGTTTGCGTTTGTCACCCAGCCCCTCGGGCAGGAGAACAACATAACGGAGGGTCAACACCACCAAATGACTCTGCCCTGGCTTCCTGATACATTCTGGGACCTGTAGTACTGCTTTCAAACGGAAGGGGGACACCAGTACCACTAGTTCAAAGGTAAAAAAACAAATGGGAAGAGGTTTCCTTGCAGAGCCAGCTCCGGAGTGTGCCCTGAATACTAGGCCAGAGCATCTGTTGCATTAGCAGTGAGAGGTTCCTATGCAGCGGTGTCAGGGGTCAGCCGCACAGACCAGACTACATGGCTGCTGCGTGACTTACAGTGAAAGGGAGAGCACAATTTCACATACCTGCAGCTCTTTTTCAGACTGCTGAATCCAGAAAACCCCTGTGCCTCAGTGATCACATTAAAGCTGGGCTGAATGCGCGGGGGGTTCCTTCTGCCGCTCCCGCTGCAAAGGATCTTGAGATCTGTGGGAAGCAGGTCAAGGCTTCTGATTTTAATGAAGCATTTCTTGCTTAAAATGCCATTGCAAGATTTCATAGTTATTTTGTTTAATTTGGTAATGTTTGCTAGGTACTGCACACTGAACATAATATGGAGGTAGTGGAATTATAAGAAACGCCCAATAAATACATAAATAAATATCAATAGTGATGGCTTCTGTCACCTCCTCTATGTATAGCGATAGGATCCGCTGGATCAGCTATGGCGGGTTTCTTTGGATCCAGTACTCCCTGTATCAGCCGTGGGAGGAGCAAACTGCTAGGCAGCCCAGGCCCCACCTGTGCTGGAGGAGCGGACCGGTCCACTGAGCTCACCACAGGCCCTGCTCCAGTGACACCGTCCAGCCACTGCTCTCCTGCCTCTTCCTGACTCACTCAAGGGCAGCGCCTGGATGGGGCAACATGCACGGAGCAGTTACTACCCTAAGCAACTGGATGGACTGTTTGGGTCACTATCTGCCCTCATGGACTCTGTTACTATAGTGCAGGAGACATCTCTTGCAACATCCATGAAGTTACACATCTTATTAATGATCTCATTAACTTATGCATGCAGCAGATATTTTTGGCTGTGCTCAGCAATCTGTATTATAAAGCTCATCCCTGGCACAGAAAGCACAATGGGAAGAACAGACGTCTCGGCGCTCCGTGCACACTGGGAGCCTCTGTTTTTCAAGCCTGACCCTTGGAGAGGAGCCGACTTGTGCTGCTTCATATCCCGCCAAGGACTTTTATGTAAATGCAAATATTTTCAGTAGGAACTGTGCAGAGGGAGGGGGAGGGAGCAGGGGGGGACGTGTGCGTCTGTGCACGATCCCCCCCGAACACTGTGCTCCTGTTTTTCAGAAAAATGTTTGAACCCTTTAAAGCATCTACACATGGACCTGCATTAAAAACCCATTTCCTTGCTTTTTGTTGCTTTAACTGTAACCCAAAAGTTTCTTTAATGTTTCTTGCATTAAGCATAAATATTTTAAAAACATGGCAATATCTGTTCAGTCTTTCCCAAGTATTTTAAGCAGTTCACCGCTGATAAAAATATGAAATACCTGAGGATTTTTTCTCATCGACTTGCTACATTTATTAAAGATATCACAGATTTCCACAGAAATGTGATTTTTAAACAGGCTTTTTTTTTCCAGCGCTTTCGATGTTATAGCAATGTTGGGAGGGGTCTCTGTGGAGGATTTTTTGCAGCTGTATTTAATTAGGCAACTAGTGCCCTTTCACCTCTAAGGCCCGCCTGTCTGCAGGCCCTGCTGCCTTAGATGTTGCCTGCTCAGCAAATTCCAGTGAAAACAGATGGGGTGAGGGGTGGAGGGGGGAGCAGAGAGGACACAGGCACCCTATGAGAAAGTCAGCTTGGGGTGTCATCCAGATTACTCTGGCAAATCATTAGACAGATGCAGTGAAAAATATTACATTGTGCAGTGAATGCACTTTAAGAAATGCAAAACTATCCCTTTATTCCTGCTTGCATGCACATTTCCCCTCTCCCATCCATACACTGCTTGTGTGTGACTGAGTCTGCCCAGACTTCTTGTATACAGAAGTACGAACTGTAGGCTTCCTTGTCAGTCTCTGCAACCCCCCCAGTAAACCAGGGACGGTAACTTTGAAACTGGTGCACGGGCACACGTGTGCACATTTGCCGGCTCGCTTCCATTTTATCACACGTGTGTGTGTATGTGCGCACGTTATAGCCTGGACGCGTGTGCATGGACACACAATTTTAAATGGACGTGCGCATGTTGGGCCAGCGCACACTGGTTTCCGGTTCCCCCAGATAAGGGATAGGACTTTCAAAGCCCCCTAATTTAATAGCCACCCTTCCCCCTGTTAACCCTGACCCTGTAAACTCCGCTGAGGAGCCGAGATGTTTCTGTTTTATTACTTACATGCCGTTCACAGCAGTAGTAAAGTTACGCAGCAGGGGATCCTGGCGGGCACCTATGGCCTTCCCCCGACACACCCACGCCCCGCCCCTTTTTAGAAGCTTTTCACTTGTGCGCACAGAGGGAGCTGCACGAGTCCATGAGCGACTTATAAAATCCGCTCGGTGCGCACTGGCCCAACTTGTGCACATATCCCCCGGTTTTGGTGCTGTTTGGTATAAGTTACTAAGAGAGAGATCTGTAGGAAGTGGTCATCATAATTCCCCCAGTTATTAAATAGCAAACATTATGTATATTTGTAACTGCAAAGGGAAGGACCGGAGGCCAGGCATCTCCCCTCAATCTGCCCCCTCCGTTCCGCCATCTGATATCTCCAAACTCCACCTCCTCTCAACACAAACAGCTGTGAGGGACCTTGGAGTTCTCCTTGACCACCAACTAAGCATGAAGAACTACATAAATTCCATCCTCAAAGCCTGTTTTTTCAAACTTAACGTATTTAAAAAACTCAGACCCCTCCTTCACACCCAAGACTTCCGTACAGTCATACAGGCCACCATATCATCCAAATTAGACTATTGTAATGCTCTACTTCTAGGACTCCCTTACTCTTCCATCAAGCCACTACAAATGTTACAACATGCCACAGTGAGACTTATTGCAAACTCTCGTAAACACGACCACATCACCCCTATCCTTAGAGACCTACACTGGCTCCCCATAGCCTCTCGTATTATCTACAAAACACTCACCATAATGCATAAAGCAATTTACACCCACAATTCCAACTGGCTAGACCTCCCTTTCACAACCACTCAGTCCAATCGACCGACCAGAACGACTAATAAAGGCACCCTAGTTGTGCCCTCCCTGAAAACAGCCCATCTCACCTCTACACGTGACCATGCTCTTTCCATAGCAGGTCCCACTCATTGGAACACAATGCCGCCTGATCTACGCCTTGAACCATGTATGAACAATTTCAAAAAGAAATTGAAAACATGGTTGTACAAACAAGCTTACCCAGAATAAAAAACCTACACCGCCTCCAATAAAAAAAAAATAGACCACATTGCGTCTACTCCATCTTCCTCATACTGAGGAACCATAGGCTGTTATCCTCCCTCTTCCCTCTTACCGAGGAACCATGTTAATGTTAATGTTACTGTTATTTCTCTTCTTTCCTATTTTATTGTTACCCTCCTCCCAGTTTTAATTCCCTGTTAAAATGTAATTTCCAAACTTTACCAGTTCTGCTGTAAACCGGCATGATGTCCACAACTAATGCCGGTATATAAAAATGTTTAAATAAATAAAATAAATAAATAACCGGAACATACGATAGCGAAAAACAGCGTCAGTTTGACCGGATTAAGTATTGCATTTCGTGAGGCGCGTGATGCTGGAGAAAAAAGTTGATCGAATACCAGTTTATCATTATCGTGTCAGGGCTGGTATCCCGGCACTTCAAGTTATTTCAAAACCATTGAAAACTGGAACTCACATCCCAGACAGGCTCTGGCTGGTGAATTGGTGACAAAATTGGGATGAAGAGGATTTCCTTCATTTAGCGCCTCCAACAAATCTTTCATTTGATCAATTCGAAAACCAAATTTTCATAATGATCGAGTTTGGTCAAAAACTTGGAATGAAATTAGCGACGAGGAACATTATCACCAAATTATCAGCAACCCTGCTTGCATTGGTCTTTTTGTTGTGTTCACAGCAAAGAAAATGTTGTAAGTAATCAAAGACACGAAAAAAGAGCAAACAAATCCCAAAAACTAACAATATCACAAAAAAGGGGATCAACAGGGCAGAAATCGAAAAATGATGCTCACATGTAAGCTAGCAAATATCTAAATCATATTTTGTCTTTATGAGAAAAAATTATTTTGTTATACTTCATACAGGTTGTGTGTAATTATATAAACCGCATCAGCAAGCCGGGCAGCGTACCTCCTACACTGAGTGAGATCGCTCGGTCTTCTCAATCATTTGCGGTATCTTACTGAAAAAAAGGTTTATCAAAAAGTATGAAGGGCAGTATTAACTCCAAATTGTCCAATAAACATACTAAAGTTTTTGTAACTATGGGCTCACTGTGCAGATGTATATCAGTATTTCAAACTACAAAACAGAACTCTAGAAAGGTTCAACAACGGCCGAGGTTTCGCTGTAAAGCTTCATCAGGAGCCTATCTTTTCAATCTTCTACCAGGAACAAAATTGTCTCCATTAGGTATGAAATAAAAGCCAACCTTGTATAAAGAAAAGGAACATATAATTAGAAGAACATGAAGAATCTTGGGATGGCGCCTCTCTTCGGAATATGATTTTAGCCGAAAATGTTATCCCATTTTTTAGTGATCCGGAAAAGGTTTTGATACTAGGCAAAGCTACTTTAATCCACGATAAGGTCCTATGCTGCGATGAACCAGCCAGCAACTACGTACAAGGATGGGAAACAGGTTACATATTGGATCACTGAACATCAGAAATTCATGGGCTTCCAAACAGTCAGAATCACACATAAAAAGAAATGATTTTGGGGGAAGATAATAATTGCATTCCTCCATCTCCTCTCTTTCTCAAATAACCACTTTTCCAAGCACCAACCTGAACAGACGGTCTGCTCGCTCACCTTCCTCAGAAGTAGTTCCATATTCCCAACCCTGTTTAAGGGCAGGGGTTCTTCCCTTCGCATACTCATATCAACATTCATATCCAACAGGGATCAAATGCAACTCCCGTTTGTCTTCTCGTACAGGCAGCAAATTCCCGATTACTTTTCATTTACAGATGCTTAAGCATTTCTTAACTCATGCAAACCATTCTAAGATTTTTGTAGCGTCTCCACTCATAGCAATAAACTCTGCTGGACATTCGGATAAACCAAATCAAGAAGTTTCCAGATTGAAGATGGTTAATGAAAACCTTGTGATGCGCATTACTCCTCTGGGAATTTCACTTTTATTCTTGAATGGAAAGCTCTTCAATCCCGATGTCTTGAGATAATAAACGGGTGCAAAGTCCAAAGTTCACAAACTACTCAGGCCGCAACAAGGACCTCGCGTCACCCGGCAAAGCAGGGCAAATCGTAATTTATCATTCCATAATACAGGTGCGTTTTTTTACTTCGTTGTTTATGTTAAATGCATCCCAGGTTAAAAGGGTATCTGTGCTGCCATTAGACGTTGTCTTTAGATCTTGCGCTGAAACTACTGACAGCGTCATGTCCACAGGCGCTCAGATATATGTTAATACATATATATGTTTTAATTCACTTTGAGCTGGTTCAAAAGAAGCGATTCATCCATTTAAATATAAATTAAGGTGAGAGAAACAGCTAGTAAAGAAGGATACGTTCTGTATAAGGTATCTTACTAATTTTAAGTTTAGATTTCTGCTTCTGTACAACATACGAGATGGTGCGTTGGAGAACCTGCCCACAAATCATTATTTCAGGCACTATCTAAAAATTCCTCTGACAGGAAGAGCCTCAAGCAGCAGACCCTTGACCCAAAGCAGCTGTGAGTTATAGGTGGCAAGGGAGAGTACATAGGAGAGGAGAGTGATCTTTAATAAAATACAGAGGGCATGTCAAGGTCTCACATTATCTCTGATTCATGGACCTCCTGAAGCCAGAAACAAACCTTTGTGTAGCACATGTGCATGCACACGCACAGATACGTGTAAAGTTAGGGTATCAGCCTCTGTACTGTGTTACACTGGACTTCTACAGCTAAAGTGAAAAGCAAGAAGCTTCCAGAATGCTTGTGTATAAAAGAGCTTACTGCATTGCTACTTGATGATTTGTTACCTGGATGATGCGTCTACCTGGCTCTAGGGGGCTTGGAAAATCTAGAGAGATTTATCCTTGCCTTGTAGCAGAACATTAGTCTGAAAACAGGCCAAGCGTCTGCTGTGTCCAGCCTTTTTCAGCCAGCATCCTGGAAATCTCCCCTTTAGTAAACAAGAGGAGGGCAAACAGAAACACTGTCAAAGCAGGCGCCAGTCACCAAAATGGTATATCCCTGCGTTATTACTGCTGATTACGTAAACCCCATCCAACATGACAATAAAGGCCACTTCTCCTTGGGTTGAGTGCGGTGCCGGTGCCCAGGAGGGCTGAGGTAGTAACTAAGCCTCAGCAGGAATCCTATAAGAAGCAGAAGCAAACTGGAAGCAAGAAGAGCAGATGAGAGGGATCAGCAGATCCGGAGAAAGGAAGAATATGCCGAACCTCCAACCAAGCTCTGGTAACTGCTGACTGGAAGCCTGCAATATCTGTGTTTGCAGATAGGAAACAAGATTGCCACCAGCAATTTGCTGGCTTTGAATTAATAGACTGCTCGCTGTTTGTCCTGGTAAAAAGGTTCAGGTCAAGCAAGGGGCAATGACCAGGCAACCTCCCCCATAGATAGACACAAACTGTCGGCTTCATTCACTAAGCCGAGGGAAAAATATTGCGAGATTCACCAAACCGTGTTAAGTGGCCCAATGGCTATGATGAATTAACCTGCGCTTTGGTGAATCTCGCGGTATTTTCCTGCAGCAGCCAAAGCCCTGGACCTGTGGGGATGGCCCTGAGAATGCCCCCTGGGGTCTGATTAGGACCCCCCATGTCCCAATCCCACCCCACCCCTGCTGCCCTTGCAGGCAGCCATAGTTGAGGAAAGGTAAAATAAAAAGGGGGGTGGAAACCCTGCCAGCACCCCCCATTCCTACGCCTGGAGCCAGGACCTCCTCCCCCCGATCCCCTCCTTTGTAGAAACACAAGGCCCTAGTGATCTGTCCAAACCCCATCCCCCCAGGCCCCACCTTACAGGCCCCCGACGCCCACCCCCTGGTCCCTCAACTTACCTGAAAAGAGGTCATAGGTGGTGGCTCTTTGCTCTGGCAGCAGCCATTTTCCAAAATGGCCACCACCCAGCCTGGCACTTAGGGGGAGCTCCGGGCCCTCACTGCACCACTGTTGATATTTTTTTCACATAAGAGGGGGTGCAGGGGGTGGGCCATGGTGGGGAGCACCTTGCACATCTCCTCCTCCTCCCCCCACTCTTACTGCTCCTCCTCCCTCCTTTTTCGGCGGCCGGCGTGCTGGGGCTCCTGCAAGAAATGCTTCCAATGGGTGGGGGGGGGGGGGGAGGCAGGGCCTGAAGCGCCGTGCTGGTGGCACTGAAAGGGAAGTGCTTTCACTGGTGAGGGCTGGCACTTCAAATGCGGCCCGCACTGGCTTCCAGCAGTGTCGGGAGGCCTTGAAAAGCTGTATTTGCAGCTAAAACTTAGGGTAAAAGTCGGTTTAAATCGCGTGTCATCTTTGGACAAATCCAGGAATTTATAGGTGAAAATCAGTTTAAACTTTAAACCAAGGAGCCTGTTTATGGTGGATATCACAAAGTTGGTGGCCCTTGAAGATGGGACATGCAAGTCCCTGCCCAGGAACTCTGCAGCCTGCTGTTGCTATAGGAGAGAGAGTGGGAATCCCTTATAAACACTCAGCCATGGATTCTGACTCGCTCAGAAGGAAGGAGCCGGACGACAACTTAACCGCAGCGCAATACTGACCTCTAAATGCATCTAGGGTCAGGAGCTAAGGAAGTACCATGGAGTCTGCTTAGAATATTGATCAACAACCGAAAAGGGCTTCAGATCTTCCCTATCAATCACTTTCTGTATTAATCTTCTTGTGCTTCACTTATGTCTGACATGTCTCCAGGAAGGCTGCTGTTGGGAGAAGGTTTTGCTTCTTGGCCTTATTTCTAAGAACAAAATATAAACTCTAAGCCTTAAGACGGAGCCAGTCCCTGCTTGGCCTTTTGGGGAGTTAAAGCTCTGCCACTGAGCACAAAAGCATCGCTATGATCACAGCCAAAACAGGAGGATTCAACCACTTGGTTAAAAATCAAACATTAGTTTACCCAGCCAGGTTATAATCATAAGAGCTTTGTTGCTTTTCCTGTATTTTCAGCCGTTTATTATAGGTGAACAGATACTGTGGGGTGTCTCTCATTGAGCATTAAAGTCATCCAATTTCTCAGGAATCTTTCCATGGAATAACTATCGCACATTTCTCTAGGGAGAGAGAGCGAGCTTGTTCATTCAACAGGCAGAGGTCTTGCAATATGAGTGACCGGAAGGAGTGAATGCCTGAAGCAGGGCCGGTGCTTCTATTGGGCAAACTGGGCAGTTGCCTAGAGCGCCAACAGTCTGGAGGGCAGCATAATCCTGCCAATGGTCCAGAGCCAGTACCACCAAAGCCAGGAAAGATGTGCTGGAGCGACTGCCACCGGCTGGAGAGAGCACACAGTGCAGGAGCTGCGACACGAGGTTTGTGCCAAATACTGCTGCTCCGGCCCTGGCCTGAAGTGCTTTATATGGCAAACACTGACTCCATTTGAGAAGGGACACAGTAATAACCAGTGGATGTTTGCGGTGCCAAAAAGCAAAATCTGGGGTAGTATTGCTTCTTAGTTCTCTGTTTAATTAGGAGATGTCACGTTTGTGTCTGAATGTGCTCGATGCAGTCATCCTGAGACAGGCAGCAATGAGAAGTTGCATGAGCTCATCACATCACTTTGCCTTTATCGAGGGGACAGTCGTTGACAGGATAGCATCATCCAAAGGCAACAGCAAACATGCTTCTTAGTCATGGGGAAAAGGAATCAATAAATCAGATTCTTTTTTATGTAAGAAAGATTTCCTTAAAAAAAAAAAAACCCAACTTCTGAGGCAGCAGGGCCGCCTTTCTGCTCCAGGACAAGAAGAGCGCCACATCTGAGGCTTTCCTATCTGTCCTTGGCAGAGCCCAGGCTGCTAAAAGGTCGCTGCACAGGCTGCAAAGCGCTGCCTATTCCTCTCCCACCGACAGATCTGGGGTGTTTGCACAGCAGCTGGGACGCCATTCTGCTTCCGGAAGAGCCCGGCCACGCCGTCAGCGACACGGAACTGCGATGCGGCCATGAGAAACCGCAGCCATTTCCTCCCAGCGAAGAAAGGCTGGTCTGAGAGGTGCCCTCTCCCAGTGCCAAGCTCCAGGGCGTGAGACGTGACCACGGCTTCCTAAACCCCGCTGCAGGAACAAAGCACGCTTCATTTTTCAGGGAAGAGAGGCCTGTACTGCAGGAGCAACGCTGGCATCACTTCCCTTCCAAAAAATTAAAAAAAAAAAAACAGCTAGAAAAAGTCCAGGAGGCTGTCAAGCCATCAGGCGCAGCCCAGGACAGAGTGGAAAGAAATAAGTGAAGGCCACAGCACCAGTGGGAGAGCTGCAAATTGTTGCCTTAAATCATTTGTAGAGCAGTAAAGATGCCTGCAGCCCCCTACCGAGAGCATCCCTGCTCCCCGCAGCTTACAAGCAGGCAAGGCAAAGAAGAAGCTGCAGGAAATTTGAGAGAGAGAAACCCAACCGCTACCTTCCAAGTCACCCTCTGATGACTCCACTGGCCCTTTAGACCCAGAAACCTTGCGTCTCCTTCACGGATTGGTTAAGGCCTTTCCTGTAGCGTGGGGTTGTTTGTTCTCCCTGCCCCTTGCTTAGCAAAGCTGCTTACACCCTTAGCAGGGTGCCGCTCCTTGCTTCTGCCCCACCTTATTTCAGGCTGCAAGGCTCACTGGGGGGTGGTCTCCACCTTGCATTGAAAGCCAATCTGCACTTTCCTGCTGCGCCGCCCTCCTCTCAAGCTTCAGCAGAGAGGACTCGGACATGTCTTTGCCCAATTTAAAAGAGAGTTTTGCCTGGCAATAGTTATACCCGGTTTTGCTTTTTCATTGTTATTTAGTTCATTCGACCTGATTAATTGCCTTTCTTCCATAAGTAAATCAAAGCGACGTACAATAAAATCAGTAGAAACATCATTAACAGTAAAACAGCGAACAAAAAATGAAATTAAAGAAACAATTTGTATCCATAGCTGGCCTAAGCTGTAGGTGAATTTCTAAGGCTCCCTTCTCGGTGGGGATCTGCAGCCCCCAAATTTTCAGTTTGCTTTGTTTCTTGTTTCAGTTTTATTCGGTTCGTTTAATACTTTTTTTTTCGTTCAGTTCATTTGCCAAACTGAAAAAGACATTAAGAAAGGAAAACAGAAATCAAAGTGATAAAAAAAACCCTGGGCGTCTGGCGGTCCAAGGATGGGCCTTACCGGGCCCAAAAGAGGCAGTGAGCACTCGCCTCGCCGCAGGCGGCTTTCCCGCACATGTGCCGAACGCTTTCTTCAGGTTTTTTATTACTTTACAATGCACCTGGCAGTAGTGAGGGTTTGTGCTGCCGT
The DNA here is from genome assembly GCF_901001135.1 of Rhinatrema bivittatum. Taxonomy (NCBI): domain Eukaryota; kingdom Metazoa; phylum Chordata; class Amphibia; order Gymnophiona; family Rhinatrematidae; genus Rhinatrema; species Rhinatrema bivittatum. Next base: position 119,070,166 of record NC_042624.1, read on the forward strand.
TACTGAGATGACACCCAAATGAGTTTGCAGAAATGTCCCAGGCCTGCTCTGCTCTATTTATTTATTTTTTTTTGGGGGGGGGGTCCTGTGGATGCAGTGTGTGTGTTTCTGTTTAGCTCCATGATGGTCATGCGATCAGGGTGTCACGCATGCGAGGATCATCCTTCAGTGAAAAGGTTCAGAAGCACTGTAGGTACTAAATGACACTTTCATGAATCCCCATTCCTGAAAACTTAAAATCCCTCCTCTGCTCCCCTCCTCTCCCCCAGGCAGACCTCCGATCTCTTCCACTGCTGCCACCTCATGGCGCCAGCAGTGCCAGCATTAACGGCAGCACAGAGAGTGGAGTCAGCACTCGCCACCAGTGCCAGAAGCCTTACCTCTTCCTCTGCTGCACCGGGGCGTGACGGCAGGACAGATGGGCAGATTTGGAGGTACGTGCACCAGAGGGGGAAGGGGAAACTGGAGGTTTGCACAGTGGGAATGGGTGAAGAGATGGGAGCTTTGCATGGCAGAGGAAAAGATGAAAGATTCACCCAGGGGGGTGAGGTAAGAGGTCTCCAAAGGGAGGAATTAGCTAGCAGGCCTGTGAATAAATCCAGCCCTATCAATCAATGCTTATATTTGTTTTGCAAACCTTATTGCAATTATCTTACAATTAGTGCATGTTGCTAATAAGATTATTATTCATTCTGTATCCCAGCCAAGGGGTAGAGAGGAAGACAGAATTGTGATGTACAGTAGCTCTCTCGGAGAAGTTGATCTCTAATCCTATCTGATGAGGGGTGGGACCCTCTTGTACAAACTGTGCATTGCCTCACACAGATTTGTGGTCAGGATACAGCCAGGGATTGGGGAAACAGTCATACTGCAAAAGGGCATCCTAGCTTGGAAAAAGGATGACACCCAAGGAGAGGGATCCGCCCTAGCTAATATAATGGCAGGCCAGCAGACTGAGGAATTACTGACTGCCCACTTGATCCACAGTGGGCAGCGACACATTCTCAGCAGATACTTATGGAATCACCCGTGCGTTCATAAGAACATAAGATTTGCCATACTGGGTCAGACCAAGGGTCCATCAAGCCAAGTATCCTGTGTCCAACAGTGGTCAATCCAAGTCACAAGTACCCAAACATTAGATAAATCACAAGCTACTATTGCTTATTAATTACCGTAATAGCAGTTTATAGATTTTTCCACTAGGATCTTATCCAAACCTTTTTTAAACCCAGTTACACTAACTTCTGTAACCACATCCTCTGACAATGAATTCCAGAGCTTAACTATGCGCTGAGTGAAAAATAATTTTCTTCAATTTGTTTTAAATGAGCTACTTGCTAACTTCATGGCATTCCCCCTGGCCCTTCTATTATCTGAGAGAGTAAATAACCAATTTACCTTAACTTGTTCAAGTCCTTTCATGATTTTGTAGACTTCTATCATATCCCCCCTTAGCTGTCTCTTCTCCAAGCTGAAAAGTCCTAACCTCTTTAGTCTTTCCTCATAGGGGAGCTGTTCCATTCCTCTTATCATTTTGGTAGCCCTTCTCTGTACCTTCTCCATCGCAATTATATCTTTTTTGAGATGCGGCGACCAGAATTGTACACAGAATTCAAGGTGCGGTCTCACCATGGAGCGATACAGAGGCATTATGACATTTTCTGTTTTATTTACCATTCCCTTCCTAAAAATTCCTAACATTCTGTTTGCTTTTTTGACTGCTGCAGCACACTGAGCCGATGATTTTAAAGTATTATCCACTATGATGCCTAGATCTCTTTCTTGGGTTGTAGCACCTAATATGGAATCTAACATTGTGTAATTATAGCATGGGTTATTTTTCCCTATATGCATCACCTTGCACTTGTCCACATTAAATTTCTTCTGCCATTTGGATGCCCAATCTTCCAGTTTCACAAGGTCTTCCTGTAATGTATCACAATCCGCTTGTGATTTAACTACTCCGCATAATTTTGTGTCATCTGCAAATTTGATCACCTCACTTGTCGTATTCCTTTCCAGATCATTTATAAATAAATTAAAAAGCACCGGTCCAAGTACAGATCCCTGAGGCACTCCACTGTTTACCTTTTTCCACTGAGAAAATTGACCATTTAATCCTACTCTCTGTTTCCTGTCTTTTAACCAGTTTGTAATCCACATAAGGATATCGCCTCCTATCCCATGACTTTTTAGTTTTCTTAGAAGCCTCTCATTCAGGACTTTGTGAGTTTTTGCCTCTATGGCCAACTTCTTTTCAAATTCTCTCTTAGCCTGTCTTATCAATGTCTTACATTTAACTTGCCAACACTTATGCTTTATCCTATTTTCTTCTGTTGGATCCTTCTTCCAATTTTTGAATGAAGATCTTTTGGCTAAAATAGCCTCTTTCACCTCCCCTTTTAACCATGCCGGTAATCGTTTTGCCTTCCCTTCCACTTTTCTTAATGCGTGGAATACATCTGGACTGTGCTTCTAGGATGGTATTTTTTTTTCCTTTATTTATCAATATTTAAATCAAATTAACAAGTTAATACAACTTGACAAGAAATGGTGTATGGAGATCACACAATTTAGGAAAATTCCTTACACAAACACATTACATCTCAATACTACCCTGTCAGACCACAATTAGGGGGAGTTCCTATTTGAAATTATGAGAGGAAACATCTATTCTTATATAATAGAAGAAAAAGGCCACAACCCAAAGAGATTGGAGCCCTAGAAATTCCAATTGGTCAGTAAACTATGGGCTGGATGTAAGGATAGGCGGAACCTGCCTGACTTTATCATTTAGAAAAGTGTTTAGCTGGGCGGAGTCAAAGAAAACATATTTGATCCCACTATATTTAATAACACATTTACAGGGGAAATATAGCCAAAAAGAAGCTCCTACATTTACAACAGTACCTGAATGTAATCCACTTTGACGCGCTGAAAAAAGTGCGAAAAGTGGAATATAAATCTAAATAAAATAAAATAAAAATAAAAAACAGTGGGGTGCATTAATAAGAAACGTTTTCTCTTAGTTTGTGTTAACTTAGACACATCAGGGAACATACGTATCTTAAATCCTAAGAATAATGCATCCTTTTTTGCGGAAAAAACATTTTCAGCAGAAAGGCCCAGTCTGAGTCCAAGGCAAAGGTGACAGTCAAGGTAGAAGAAGTAATACTTTCTTCAGTAGAATTTTCAAGAAGAGAAGATAGATGAGAGAAATCAGAGGAAACGGCTTCTCTTGGTGCGTTATTCAAATTTGAAACCTTAATACCAGGCAGATAATAGGCTTTTGAAATAGGTGGAAGTAAGTTTTCTTCCATGAAATATCTGTGCTGCATTTCAACTGGAGTGGTAAATCTTTTCTTTGGGAAATTTAAGATTCAAAGATTGCAACGTCTTACAACATTTTCCAGATTTTCCATCTTATTCTGAAGATACAAATGCCCAACAGATATGGAATCGACTGAATTCTGTATCTTTAACTCCATGGACTCCAATAGTTCAACTTGAGATTTTATTTCTACTCTTTGAGACTGGGAAACATTAAAGGAATTTGAGAAGTCACGAGCTGTGAAACCTGATTAGACAGACTGGCAACTGCTTCCCAAATTATGGCCAAAGTAATATTTGCAGGTTTAATTAAGGAAACAGTTGCTACTTCTGATGTTGCCCTTGTAGAAGGTCCAGCCATTGAGGATATTGGGGAAATAGCCGACAAAGGTTCTGTTTCCTTACTGAGCCGGCAACCAGCTCCCTCAGTTTGTTCCTCCAAACTGGCTCCACCCGACGCTGCCAGCTGCTCACCATCATGGGAGTGCGACGGGACACAATGAACACGTCAGCACCCCCCCACTGGGGGACCAGGTTGAGGAGGCATCCGGTCCTGTTCCGCACATAAGATGAATCCAGGTCCGGGGTCGTCAGCGAAGGAGCTGCTCTCTGCTGACCGCCCCAGGATGCATTCTCGGAACGCAACAAGGGCTCCTGGCTCCGCACTACATGTTGGTCCATCGGGACCTGAAGAGGAGTTCCCTCCGAAACTTCGGGGAACCCTCTGGCCCTTCCTTTCCTTTTGCCTATTTACGAGGTAAATATTTTAAAGTTACCACTACGAAGAAAAGGAAAAACGAGGAGTAATTGTTGCAGTGTTAAGTTTCATAGGGAGAGTTGTTGCTGTTTGAGTGCTGGCAGTTAGTGCTGTTTTAATACAGAAAGTTTTTGCATTGTAACTCTGTTTTCTCCTGGCTCTCTGAGGGTCATGCCTTTCCCAATATGCATTACAGTAGGTTGAATACCATATGGGTTCCAAGTATATGTTGCTTTTTTGCAGGGTTTTCTGGTTAGCACGTCAGCAGCGCATGTAAATATGATAAACAGATTGTAAGTGATATTTTTACCTCAGAAGACTGTGCTTTGAATGCTATTTTTCATGTAACATCTGTTATCATCAAGACATCATTTTTAATTGTGTATGAGGAGGGTGTGATGGGATTGGGGGTACAAGGCTGTAAGGTTTTCTTAGGATCTCTAATCCCCTTGCACCGGCTGTGGGCATTGCTGTATAAACACTGAGCAGAGTCTCCCACTCGTGGTGTCATGCGTTGTGTAATGGGTGAGGGCGCAGTTTTTCACTTGGCCATAGGCTCCACATTGTCTTGCTACAGCTCTGGTGCAATTTATTTACAGGGAAAATATGAAGAGCAAAGCAAAACAAATAAATGATGCAGCTCACCTTAGCAATGGCTTCTGCCTGCTCCCCAGGGCCCCGTTTAAACTTTCCAGGCCCTGAGTTCATAGTCTCTGGTAAGAGGCTTCTCCCTTCACCCAGGATTCCCTGTGGGTTTGGATTTTGAGGAAGACTGGGCAAGACCGCTGGGTCCGGTCCTTTAAGGTAGACCCGGGAGTTTTGTATAAACTCCCTCACACTCAGGTTATCTTTGAAAGCAATGCAGGCAGTTCAAAATGCTGCTGCCTGCTGCTGACAGGTGCCCGACGTAACCATATCTCACTGGTTTTATCTGCCAGTGCAATCACGGCTAAAATTCAAAATTGCGATGTTGATTCACAAATCTTTGCATGGAGATATGCCTAAGAGCTCGAATATGGCTCTAAAAATCTGTAAACCGATCTGCTGAATGCAGTCTTCCATCCATGCATCTGTTCGGACGGTCTGAAACTCAAGCTAGGATGTCTGAGGTTGCAATGCCTTTCCTGACTGCCTGAGGTTAGAGTCATTACTCAGGCATCCTGTTATCCACACAAGCATTCAGCGTAGTTGATTTCTGGCCTGGCACTACAATTAGAGTTCTCTATTAAGACGTTATGCGCCTGAGCTAAACACAGTGAATTGACTCACTGAGCATTGCTTAGTAACCGATGCATATTTCTGCTTCGATTCTGTCCATGTCTGATTGATTTTATTAGGAGTGCAATGACGTTATCTACCCAGTCTTGTAAGCAGTGCAGACTGAAAATCTGGACAACTAAACAAATAATATAAATTCTTCATGGATGAGCATCAAAGAGCCCCAAAACACCCTTCCCGAGTTTCTGGTTATTCAACCTGGGAATGGGGGAGTTCAGGCATTATCTGAACTGGAGGCTGGGGAGGATTCAGATAATGAAGAGTCAGAAAAAGATGGCAACGGAAGACTGTTGAGGCTTCTTCCAAGAAAGCATTTCCTCATCTCGAGACCCAGATTACCCTGCCCCATATTAAGCATTAATTCCTGAGGTACCAGATTGAATCTGTGTCCCAAGAGGTTCACCTGTCTCATATTTATCCAAACATGACGTCCTCCTGAAGTAGACAGTGATGGCCATAAATAGCAGGTGACGGCATGTGCTGCAACGTAAGGGTGGCGGGCATGGCTCACAGTTGGCGAAGGGCCATCCCTCACTCATGGAAACAAAACACTAATTATTTGCTGAGGTCACCTCCTTCCTGGTTGCTACAGTAACCATGAATCTGTAGGAACAATTCCTACGCCCCAGAAAGAAGAAAGTCACCCCTAGTCTAGCGTTCTTAAATGGGGGTGTCAGTAGCAACCCCCCCATGCCGCAGTCGGCATCCTGAAGATGAGGGCACTGACGGGACTGTGACTGTGGAGTAATAATTTTGTGGTCACAAATGAAAGGGAAGGAAATTCTTGCTATTAGAAGACATATTTACACACACAAAGCTTTATTTACTTTTTCAAGAAGAACCTCTACATATCTGCCAGGCATGGGCTTTGCACAGTACAAGGCTTCATACAAACAGGACAAGGCTGCAATGTCTGCCACAGCAGGTGCCTCTCCTGGGATAATTACCTACTGTAATTGCCTCGTAATTGGTTCCTGGGCTTCCTGTAAAAATGAACGCCCCCACCTGTCAGGCTCTGCGGCTGAGGAATTTGTTTCTTCAAAACGCGCTGCTATTGGCTAACTCATGACTTCTTGTAAAACCTGCAGGATGCTTTAAGATTCACAGGGTCAGTCACCACCGATATCAGGGATGAGTCAGAGTCTGCTCTGTTCAAGCCCTGTTCAGGGGATTCTTAGTTAGATGGCAGGATATCCTTCAGAAATCAAGGCGTTAAGTATGTCAGTTACCAACTCTTGACTTGTTCCTACATAAAGGACCCAATATTCAAAGATATCCAGTTATCTGAGTTCTCTGGACATAACTTGTCCGCCTAACTTAGAAGGGATATTCAGCGGCACAGCTATGCTGCTGAATATAATCGGATAAGTTCTTGTTAGCCTTGACTCTCCGGTGAATACCAGATTGGTGTAAGTTGTGAGCAATCAGGTTCTTCTCCTGTCTCCTGCTTCCTCTGGATACCGGATCGCTATCCTCACCTTCTCCAAGATTTTTGCCATGCGGTCACCGACTGCCTTAGGCTGAGTGAATCGAATGGGAAACAATTTCCCTGACAAAAAGGCAAAAGGAAGAGTGTAAAAGCTTCCTTTCCGCCAAAAATCCAAAATAAATAATCTTCTCTAAACTCAAAAGGTAAAATCAATAAGAAAGTGTCCTCCACAAGTGGACTTATTATCTTACTATTATTTTTATTGTATTTATTTCTGTTTCTAATTGTTATATGAATTTTATTATGTAAACCGTAAAGACAGAATCTTGTGTCCTGTGTCACGGTAAATAAAAATTGCAGAAATAAATAGCATGGGGTCTAGGATTTCTCCAAGAGACGAGGAACAGAAAATTAACCCCCCCCCCCTCTTCATCCACAAGTCCTCTAGGGGTCTCAGGAAACACCACCTGGGGGTGCAGTGGCACAGATGGTACCTTCCTCCCTTCCTCTCTGATTGCAAAGTCACCCCCTGCAGGGATCCCAGGGGGCCTACACGAGATCAAAAGAAACATCCAAACCAGAGCCTCAGCCAAAGGCAAAAATGAGGCAGCGTTCTCAGCCAGAAAACAGAGGATCACCTTCCTCTCGCTCTCAGGCAGCTCCTTCCTTCAATCCCAAGGGCAGAAACTCCGTTTCAGGAGTCACTCAGCGTCAGGCCGAACTAACAAAGCGGCGCAGAAAATGGACGCTCAGTGTTCAGCGCCTGCTTTCCTAACGCGCGCCCTGCCACCTCTCCTGGGTGAGCGATCAAATATTTAAATGAGGGGGCGCTGGGGACAAAAGTGCACCCCTAACGCCTCCTCAGCAGCGGGCGCCCAGGGGAGGTGGCTGTCAGCGGGTTGGGAAAGCAGACCAATGCTTGGCTCAGTTTTATAAGCCTCCCGTTTCCTAGCCTGACCGCGGCACACTTTCTTTCTTTCTTTCTTTCTTTACTTTCTGTCCTTTTGGTTCCTCAGACGTAATATCGCCACGATACTAAGAAGGAGGATGTACAGAAAAGCAGTATTTTCCACTTTTCTGCACACTTTTTTGGGCCGCTCAGAGACTAATGTCTGCTCTGGGCAGGTGTTCATTTCTGAGTGTACAAACGTGCGGGCCAGGAGCACATTTTGTTTTTGGATTGAGGGAGAATACCTGATAGCCTCATCAGCGTGCATTTGCATGGGATGAGTGCTATTAGCTTTGCGGGGGGTGTTGTATGCACGTTTTGGCAGCGCTGATCCCCTTATGGAATAAAGGGTTATGGGACGAGCATCCAGCCGCAGGTTACAGAGTGCGCGCTCTGCTGAGTGCCCTGTACTGCATGGGCAGAAGATTACAAACCCCCTTTTGTTTGCCCTTCACGGAAGGAGGGAGAGAACGCTGCTCTCCTGCTGACAAATGGAGCCCAGGCACAGCACAGCCCTTGGGTTGCCACCCTCTGGATCCCTCTAAGATGTCTCCCCTCCCAGGACTTTTCATTTCACACCATGGACCTACCTTTAAGGATGGACCCTCAATGTCAATCCTAATACTACTAACATCCACTGACCCTCCCATTGTCTGGAAAATTCCTTTAAATAATCCGTGGCAAAACCTTGTTGGTTTCACCTGCACCACCGTAAGATTTCAGTGCGGCCTAACTCACTGTCACGTCAGTAACACAGTAAAGCCACAGTTGTAATCACAATGGATATGTTAAACTGCCATCAGAGCCCAGAGTATCTGGGGTCCTGCATGTTCCTCATCCCACCCTGGTCCTCAAGGTCTGCTTTACAAAGTAATTAAAATATGCAAATCTATATGGTTAAAGGACCAGGTGTTTGTACATACATCGCACACCGGTGCACTGTCGGCCTGCTTGTGACCCTCGAGGATGGGAGTGCGGGACCCCTGATCTAGGGCAGTAATCCCATCTCTTCCTCTATGCTTACGTACAAAACTAAACCCAGCCAGGCTCCACAACAGAGGGAGTTATGGCCTGAGGATGTATTTGATTGTAATTCATTTTGATGCTCTTTTTTTGAGTGCTGTAATAGATAAGAATGCTCGCCATCCCATCAGGTGAACGCGATGAACCTGAAAGTGAGAGAACGCAAGGCATACAGCTTTTGGCTGGACGCTGGTAAACATGAGAATATCTGGGACAGAGCGAGGGAACAGCCTCTGGGGCGGTTTTCTCTGAGCTCTAGACAAGGTTTGGGATGCCAGGAGCAGCTTGGATCTATCTGTCCTCTTAATAATGCAGATCTGCATGCATGTATGCTTGCTGTCCGACTGATTAGTGCATCTGTGACTGCATGTTAGGAAAATTCAAATCCAAACAATTATTTAAAACCCCCCCCCAGCAGAAAGTAAGACATTCTAGAGAGCCTCGTCCTACTCCTCTTGCCTCTCTTATGGGAAATGTGCCCGTTCCTTACGTCCCGTCAAATCATTCATACAGATAAAAAGAAGCAAAAAGTGACTGTGCGTTTGTGCGAGGTTCAAGGGCACACGAAAAGCAACTAGGGAAAGAGATGCACAGCTCCTGGAAATTTTGAACTGAGGGGAAAAACAGGGAAGAAACGGGAAAATTGGGAAATAAGAATTGCATGTGAGTAGCAATATGGGGTGAATTTGAACGAAGTTTTCTTTAGTGTAGAGGGTATGGGGAGGCTAAGTCTTGGAAACCCAACGTGCCTATAAAGAGCAGGATTTCCTAGCCCTGCACAGACACCTGGCAGAGAAATGCTTCTTTCCTTTGGATGAACAGTGGTCGGGGTTGAGGTACCGTCCTAGAAGCTGAATTGATCCTTGAGAAGGATGGAATTTTAGTAGCTAATGAAGCCTTTTAAAGGATCAAAAAGCTGAATGCTTTGGCATGTAAGCATCCAAGATCACACGGAATGGTGAAACGCTCTTGTTCGGGGATCATAGCGATGAAAGCATGTGCCGTAACGTCTCTGGTACGTGGAGCATCTCTCACCGACTTGGGGAAGCACTCAACCGATTCTGGGCAGCGAATACCGTGTTCCAATCTAGGAGAGACATGCGGGGGGTGATGCGGCAGTTTCTGAAAAAGGGTTAGGGCTGTTCACCTTAGAGAAGAGTCAGCTGAGGGGGGATATGACAGAGCTCTTTAAAATCATGAGAGAACTAGAATGGGTAAATGTGAATTGGTTATTTACACTTTTGGATAATACAAGGACTAGGGGGCACGCCATGAGGTTAGCAAGTAGCACATTTAAGACTAATTGGAGAAAGTTCTTTTTAACTCAATGCATAATTAATCTCTGGAATTTGTTGCCAGAAGATGTGGTTGGTGCAGTTAGTGTAGCTGGGTTTAAAAAAGGTTTGGATAAGTTCTTGTAGGAGAAGTCCATTACCTGCTATTAATCAATAAGGATTAGTAGCTTGTGATCTATTCACCTGTTTGGGTAATTGCCAGGTTCTTATGGCCTGGTTTGGCCTCTGTTGGACACAGGATGCTGGGCTTGATGGACCCTTGGTCTGACCCAGCATGGCAATTTCTTATGTTCTTATGTTCTGCCGGCCTGTCTAGTGGACCTGAGATAGGGCGTAAGCCAAGGTTGTGAAGTATTCTTAAGAGGATTAAACGCCTTAAGTGGTGCCAGTGTGTCTAATGCTGAGGTGATAGCAGAGTCCTAATCAGCAAGAATCCTGTCAAGATTAGTGGCGTGAGAAGAATTTAATTTGCTCATGGGGGATGGGGGATGACAGGGCTACCCCAGGCCTTTAGTTTAAACACCTCTCAGTATCCCTTTGGCAGGTGTCAGTTCTTGTCCTTCTAACTGATGGATTTTTGATCCCCAGACACAGGATTTCACTCTTTTATGCACTGAAGTCCTTGACCATTCTTCCACTTTCTTCATATCCCCTTTTTTCTACCCCTGCTATTGTATCTATTCTGCAAACAAGCAAAAGTGTTAACAAATAAATAGTTTAAACATTCTAGCTGTTAGTTAAAGCAAACAAACTCATTTAGATCCCAATGTTTAGGTTTTTGGAAAGTTCCTCCCAGGACGGGCTCTACCATTAGATCTAGGGCGCCAACATTTGGGGGCAGGAGAATTGCTGCGGAGGCGCTGCCGGTGGAGGAGTTGCAGGAGCAGCTGCCAGGTGCGGATCCCCAGACCCTGCCAGGGGCTGAAGCAAGAGGAGCCTTGGTCATTGAGAATGGTCACAATGTGCGGACCGGCATTTCCCGCTGCTAAGATTGTGCACTGTGAGATCAGCAGCCAGGAGTGCCAGCTCCTGCCCGGACATCTCCGCAGCTCCAGCACAGAGGAAGGAGAGGAGGGGGAAGAGATACCGGAGGCACATGCTGGGGAAGGGGGAGAGGAGAGGAGGATGGATCCTGGTGAACCGGCTGGAGGGAGAAGAATGATTGCTGGGAAAGGGAGCAGATGTGGGAAGGAGGCAGAATGGTAGACACCAGGGGAAGGTACTGGAGGAGGAGGAGGCAGGGTGAGAGATGCTGGGAAGAGGAGGGAGGACTGTACCAGAGCCAGCGGGGCAGGGAGAAGTGCTGGGCTGCAGCTGCTGCCAGTAGCTATGCCGGGGAGGGGGTACCCCTGTTTGAAGCTTCACCTAGGGGGCCTGGCAGATTCTCCTCAGAGCCCCCTGGAGGCATCGCAAACAGGAGGAGACAGAAGGATTTCATTCCTGCTTCAGTGCCACTGATCTCAGATCCCCTCTGCTTATCCCGGGCTTTTTTGAGCTGCTCCACTGCCTCCTGCACCCTTTTTTTTGCAGAAACGGTGCCACCCGAGCCTGCCCCGCTCGGCCTCGGTCACAGCGTCCCCTCTCTGGGAGCGCACTCGGCACTATTTCTGCAGGCCTCAGCCTGACTGCCTCGGAGAAGGTGCACGGGCAGCTTAAGAGCGGACGCGTGGCTCGCACCTTGGAGTGAGAGCCAGCGAGAGGCTCAGAAGGCAGACGAGGTAAACTCTGCAGCCAAATGCAGGCTGGGAACTGGGCTAGCTAAGGAATTAATCCCTAACCCCCCTCCAGCAATACTGACCTCTACCCCCTCCCCAGCATGGGGATCTTCGGAGGGAGGGAGGGTGAGAAGAGGAGAAAGAGAGGCGCCCCCAGGACCTTGAAAACAAAACAAGAGAGCAGCGGTCTTTGGGAGGAAGAAACCGCACCAAGCAGCTCTCCCTGGGACCTGCGGGTCTGACCTCTCAGGCCTGGGTCACCTTCTCTGGCCTCCGCAGAGAGGGAGAAACTGCAGCTCTCCAGCGTCTAATTACTAAGAAAGCCGGCAGCAGGCAGGACCCTGCAGACCCCCTGGTCCTATGAAACATTCATGGGAAGGTGATGGGAGCCAGCTCCAGCCTGGAGCAGGACTATCATCTGTTTATTAGTTCATGCCTTGAGGCTAAAATCCCTTATGACCCGGGAGGGCAAGGCTCTAATGCCTTCTTGAGGACACTGGCGCCAAAGTTTTAAAAGGATGCAGTAAGAGAGCAGGGAGGAAGCTTTCACCCAGGCTTGCTTTCTTCCATTCCTTCTGCAGTTTCTGGGTAAGGCTGAATTATTTTGTAGAGATGCTTTGCCTACAAAAGCATAGAGAAGTATTGATAGGGGATCTGCAAAGCGGTGTCACGTTTAATCACAGTCAGAGAAGCCAGCGGGTAAGGAACCTGAGGGGGACTGAATAATATTCTGTGCACACCTAGAACTCCCTGCAATTACATAAGAGCATGCGATGAGCCATCAAGCCCAGCATCCAATCTCCGACCGGGTACAAAGAGAAGAGCCAACTCCTCCTTCCTCATTCCCCATAACCGCTGGCTTACATCTCGGGACCTTTGTTTTCAGTTGTTGTTTTATTTTTCCAGGATATTTCAAAACTAAGTCAGTGGAAAAATAACTGTTATAACACACAGGAAAAAATGAACGGGAAAAGTCTTTTTTTTTTTTTTTAAATTCTTTATTTCTCATTTTCATACAATTTACAACGAAATATATTTGTAAACCTTCTTACACATAATTACCCATTATCCAAAACATACTGAAATATGAGAAATATAGGCATCAAATCCATGCATCAATACTTCAATTATAACTTTACAAATATCCATACAGTTCTATATTTTGGAAGTACAAGTATGAGTTCTAGTTAACACAAAATTAATATTACTTTAATACCTTGTAATTTTATCCCACAGGCAATATTGGAGGCTAAATATAAGGAACTAAGATTAAAGGAGATGTAATCTTGTAAATAAAACACTTATAAATTTTATCAACTAAATTCAATATCTTTGTCCAATATAGTTACTCACTTTCTAAGTAGCACTTGTAGGAGAGGACTCCGCTAAGGGAGCCTCAGGTGTTATTATATTAGATTGCTGTGATTCTAAGAATTGTTGCAATTGATTAACTTGATAAAATATATATGCTTGGTCTCCTTTCTTTAGCTCACATCGACATGGAAACCTTAATAAAAATGCAAAACCCAGAGAGACAATTTGTTGACGTAAGGCTAAAAATTCCTTACGTCTATTTCTAGTAGTTGGAGCCAAGTCCGGATATATTTTAACCACCTGGTCATGAAATGTTATTGGGAATTTTTTAAAATATTTTTTCATGACTGTAGCTACGTCTTGAGTGGTAACAAAGGATACAATTAATGTATTCCTGTGAATAACATCTAATGAAGAATCTTCTAAAAAATTAGTCAAATTTGCAGGGACATGGGATTTGCTTGTAAGGAAATAGCACGTATTTATGGGAGGAATTGCTTCCTCAACATAAGATAATTTGTCTCTAAAAAACCTTTTTAGAGATATGTATGGAATTTCTCCCAGTATCTGCGGAAAATTGGTTATTCTTACATTTAAATGTCGCATTCTGTTCTCTAATGACTCTAAACGTCTAGCACTAGCCATTTGGTCTTTAATTAAACATACATTTACTTGTTGCAATGTTTTTATATTTTTCTCATTTTCAGTTAATCTAGTTACTGTCTCATTATTCTGAGTCTGCACAGTCAATAATTTACCTTGAAATTCTGTAGCAACATTATCAATTTTCTTTTCCATTCTAACCATAGCTGTATTTAGGCTATTCACAGCTTCTAAAATCCTATCAAGGGTTACCTGACCAGACTCAGCTGTTGTCTGCAATACATTCTGGATCAGTGGTTCCCCCTGCTCTGCATCCCTTTCCAATGGGATTTGCAGACTTTCAACACTGTCCGGAGTGCGTTGGGCTGGAGGTGGGCGACTGTCTGGACTGAGGGAGGCTTCTTCCTGGGAGGTACGTGAATCTCCATTTCGTGTACCTCCAACGGAGTCCTGAGCTTCTCCTCCTGTTCTTCTAGTTGAATTAAGAACTTGTTAATCTCCAGCTGTGTCAGGGCAGAGGATGAAGGTGTCGAGGGATACACCCGAATCTTGCCTTTCCTTTTCGCTGGCATAGCAAGCCTTAATGGTGACAAAGTCCTTAATCCCGGTGATAAATGGAAATAACTTTCACGAAAAAATGTTATGCTCTAACTGCTCAAACTTCTCGAACTTCTCGAACTTCTTGAACGAAGTCGAACAAAGCCGCGCGCGCCCAAGGGGCGCGCGCGGCTTGGCGACGCGCTGGCGGCAGCGCCGCGCCGCAGGAGTGCGCCTTTTACGCTGTTCCTTGGCGCCTCCCTCTGACGTCAGGGTCGGCAGTCAGGGCTGGCTCCGGCGAAGAAAGAAACAAGGCAAATAGGAGCAGTTTTCAATTCTCAGGTAATATTCACCGCTAGCCTCAGTCCGTTCGCCGCAGGAGTACGCCTTTTATGCTGTTCCTTGGCGCCTCCCTCTGACGTCAGGGTCGGCAGTCGGGGCTGGCTCCGGCGAAGAAAAAAAAAGGCAAGTAGGAGCAGTTTTCAATTCTCAGGTAATATTCACCGCTAGCGGAAAAGTCATTTTTATACCCATTTCTTTTTTGTTCAAACCTCAAAATTCCTAGACAAAATAAAACTAAAACTGAAAAGGAATAGATGTTCTATAATAAGTAGAATGTAAGCATTTCTAAATAAATAAATACATTTATATACAGAGAATGGGGTAAAACGTTTCATCATATCGAAAATTTATGTGGGAAGGTAGCTATGCAAGGAAAATCCTTACTGCCAACACAATCTGTTGATGGATACTGAGACGATGCAAAAACGCCTGTTGAGTGAAAGCGAGAAGCAGAGGCTCCTTAGGAAGACGTACTACAGAGTAAATGCACTCTAAATTCAGAGAGAATGTAGACACACACAAACTGGCATACATCATACGCATTCACACACACACACACACACCCTGGCATACATCATACGCATTCTCACACACACACACACACACACACACCCTGGCATACATCACAAGCATTCACACACACACACACCCTGGCATACATCATACGCATTCACACACACACACCCTGGCATACATCACAAGCATTCACACACACACACACACACACACACCCTGGCATACATCACAAGCATTCACACACACACACACCCTGGCATACATCACAAGCATTCACACACACACACACACACCCTGGCATACATCATACGCATTCACACACACACACACACACACACACACACACACACCCTGGCATACATCACACGCATTCACACACACACACACACACACCCTGGCATACATCATACGCATTCACACACACACACACACCCTGGCATACATCACAAGCATTCATACACACACACACACACACACACACACACACCCTGGCATACATCACACACATTCTCACACACACACACACACCCCCTGGCATACATCACAAGCATTCACACACACACACACACACACAGAGAAAGCAGAAGCATCATCCACTGTGCCTAAAAGCAACCTCTGCACAAGCCCATACAGCAGGAGGCAAGGTCCTTCTCCATCTCCTGGAGTCTCTCACAGCACATGGGACAAGGTTCTCCACGCTGTCTAACAACATAGTAACATAGTAGATGATCACACTATCTTAATCAACATCCTCAGCAATACTGGAATTTCCGGCACCGCACTCTCCTGGATCAAATCATACTTACAAAATCGTCACTACACAGTCTCCACTGATAATAACGAATCCGACCCTATTAGCCTTAACCAAGGTGTTCCCCAGGGCTCCTCTCTCTCTTCCACTCTATTCAACATTTACATGCTTCCCCTCACCACCCTCCTCACCAACCTTGGCTTCAAACACTATCTACGCAGACGATGTTCAAATTCTCTTCCCCTTTGACGACTCCCTCCAAACCGCTCTTCAAAACTGGGAATCATGCCTGACTTCTATCAACCAACTACTTACCGACATGCACCTTGCTCTCAACCCCCAAAAAACTGAACTCCTCATCATTTCCAACAAACGTCCACTACCCTCCATTCCCCTTGCTTACTCTACCACGTCATTCCCTGCCCACTCCCGCAGCCTGGGTGTCCTCATTGACAATCAACTCTCTTTCAAACCCTTCATTAAATCTATCCTAAGTGACTGCTATTTCAAATTACAAACTATCAAAAAACTTAGACCTCTACTTTACTTCACTGATTTTCGAACAGTATTACAATCTATTATTTTTTCCAAAATTGATTACTGTAATGTACTCTTCCTTGGCCTCCCTGCCACATATACCAAACCATTACAACTCCTACAGAATGCCTCAGCACGCATCCTCACTAATTCCAAAAAATGTGACCACATCACACCAACTTTGATCGAACTCCACTGGCTACCTATACAATCCCGAATCCTTTTCAAAGCTCTCTGCCTCATCCATAAAAGTATCATTAATGAAAACTCCGACTGGATCAACCCTCCCCTACTTCTTCGCACCTCTACCAGACCAACCCGTTCTGCACTCCAAGGAACACTCCGTACCCCTTCTATCAAATTGACTAAACTCATCTCCACAATGAACAGAGTCTTTTCTCTGGCCGGTCCCACCCCGTGGATTTCCATGCCCCCAGACTTATGCACCAAAACCTCCACACCCAAATTAAAAAAAAACTAAAAACTTGGTTGTTCCTATAGGCCTACCCGTCCAATGTGAACCGCCCTCCTGATGTATCCTTGAATCATGTATAGTACTCTTCCTTGATCAACTTTGTACAATCTGCCGCTACTTCCCCATGCACTAACACTTTTCTTTAATTTGCTTATTCTCCTCTACTCTCCCTTTTTTCTTACTCTCTGCTTACAACGTTTTTGCTAACCAAAGTTTGTCGAACATCTTGTAAATATCCTTTTTGCCTTTCCATCTACCCAATATTTGTCGAATACCTTGTAAATATCCTTTTTACCTACCCAGCTTTCTAATCAGTATATCGACCATATGTCACTGATCCTTGTAAACTGTTACTCTGTTTACTTATTAGTTTTATGGTTCCTCTCTCATAGTTATCGTTCCATGTAAAGGTAATGCCTAAAAGTTGTTAAGTTATCTGTAAACCGATACGATGTGCAAACGGATGTTGGTATATAAAAAATTCTAAATAAATAAATAAATAGAAGAAAAAGAGCACTCTGCCTGTCCACACTGCCAAAGATCTACCCCATTCTTCTTCCATTGTAATCTACCCCATTCTTCTTCCATTGTAAACTACCTCCTATGTATAGCTGAAGATGCAAGATCCATTTATAGTTCACACTCAAAATCCCATTCCCTATTTGCAAGGACAAAGACCCAGAATAATCCAAGCAACCCCTAATACCAGTAGGGCTGTTCGGCCCCCCACCCACCTACTCATGCTGAAAGGAGAAGCAGATGACCTGCTGCCTATGTGAGCACTTGATTTCCACCAGGGCTTTCCTTCCTAATTATTACTCTACTGGCAGCCAGTCAGAGAAACTCAACCACTAATTCAATTTTCGGCCATCTCTTTCCTTTTTTTGCTATGAAGGATTTGTTGTGCTTATTCCATGATTTTTTTTAATTCTGTTACCATTTCAACCTCCACCACTGACCCTGGGAGGGCAGCCAATGCATCGAGCACCCTTTCTGTGAAAAACTATTTCCTGATGCTGCTCTGGAATCTACCCCCTTGATGCTTTATATCAGGACCCCTTGTAAAAAGTTTCTTGTGCACTATTAATACAGGTATTTGAATTTCTCTGTTACATCTCCCCTGATTCGCCTCTCCTCTAGGGTACAGATATTTAGATCCCTAAGTCTCATGTCAAAGGGCTTCTGGTGCAGACCTCACACCATTTTGGTAGTCCTTCTCCGGACCACCTCTTTTCAGTCTATAAAATTCCAGGGGTACAGTGGACACAATACTCCAGGTGAGGTCTTACCAATGACTGGAGAATGGCATAATTACCTCCTTTTTCTATCAGTTATGTCTCTCACTGTGCCTCCCCCAGTATTCCTCTAGCTGTGGCCACTGCTGTGTTGCACTCTTTTGCTGCCCTGAAATCATAAGATCCTGGATCAGACCAAGGTCCATCAAGCCCAGCATCCTGTCTCTGACAGTGACCAGTCTGGGTCACAAGAATCCAGCACATCGCATAAAGCAGATCTAATTTCTGTTACTCACTCCCAGGGATATCAGTAGCTTTCTTTGGTCTACCTGGCTAATAATGTTTTATGGAATTTTTCTCTCAACCCTTTTTAAACCCCGCTAAGCTCTTCGCCTTGACCACGTCCTCTGGCAACAGATTCCACAGCTTGACATTTCGCTGAGTGAAAAAGTTCTTTCTACAATCTGGTTTGCATCTGTCAGTTGTTAGTTTCATGGAGAGTCCCCTTGTTTTAGTATTATTTGAAAGGGTAAATACAAATAGCCATCCTTAATTTATTTGTTCCACCCACTCATGATATTACATAAGAAATTGCCATGCTGGGTCAGTCCAAGGGTCCATCAAGCCCAGCATCCTGTTTCCAACAAACCAGGCCACAAGAACCTGGCAATTACCCAAACACTAAGAAGATCCCATGCTACTGATGCAATTAATAGCAGTGGCTATTCCCTAAGTAAACTTGATTAATAGCCGTTAATGGACTTCTCCTCCAAGAACTTATCCAAACCTTTTCTGAACCCAGCTACACTAACTGCACTAACCACATCCTCTGGCAACAAATTCCAGAGCTTTATTGTGCGTTGAGTGAAAAAGAATTTTCTCCAATTAGTCTTAAATGTGCTACTTGCTAACTTCATGGAATGCCCCCTAGTCCTTCTATTATCCGAAAGTGTAAATAACCGAGTCACATCTACTCGTTCAAGACCTCTCATGATCTTAAAGACCTCTATCATATCCCCCCTCAGCCGTCTCTTCTCCAAGCTGAACAGCCCTAACCTCTTCAGCCTTTCCTCATAGGGAAGCTGTTCCATCCCCTTTATCATTTTGGTTGCCCTTCTCTGTACCTTCTCCATCACAACTATATCTTTTTTGAGATGCGGCGACCAGAACTGTACACAGTATTCCAGGTATCCTAGGACCACTTCTCCTAAGCAGGGGGTTACACTGTATTCTCATGGGGTCCGCCAGCCCCATGTACTCAGAAGAGGAGGAGGCAGCTGCAGGTGAGAAGCACCCCTGTCCTCTGCTGGGGGAGGGAAGGAGATTGGGAGGAAATGAAGAAGTCTTGATAAGGGACACAACTGGGTCTAAACCTTTCAAGAAGGGCTCTCCCAGGCTGGCTTCCTAATTGCACATTCTGATTGATTGAAAACTGTTCATTTACATTTCTTGTCATCCGCCTGGAGATCAGCTTTGGGGAAAGGCGGAATATGAGACCTTCATGAATAATGCGGAGGTGGAAGTGGGGAGGGAGGGTCCCGCTGGGGGAGGGATGGCGGGGGTTGTCCTGCAGCCGGGATTGCTTTGGGGGGAGGAAGGTGCTGGATTCTGTCACTTGCAGGCCACTTCTCCACCAGCTCGGTATTCCCTGAAACCAAGAAACCAATCAACCACTTTAGTGCTCGTCCTGCTGCAAGAGAAGCCCAGGGGAACGTGTGCACCTCAAAGGGAAAAAACCCAAGACAATTACCTAATAAACTCTTCAGCCTGAAGTGGCTTTTCACAGCCTATGAAAAAGGAACTCGGAGAGCCTGTCAGAAAATAATTGGCCTCTGGGGTCTGCTGCAAGCTTTTTGTCACCGAGTTGCTGTGGGCTTCAAGGTGCTGGAAATATCAGCTCTCCCTTTCCTAAAGCTTCTGCTCCACCTGGCTTTCCTTTCTCCTGCTTTATTTCCTCCAGCTGTCGCCTGCTTGGGGAAGAGACGGCTTTGCCTTTCTTTGCATTGCCGGACAGAGACGGTCAGGCGACGTCCTGACTCCACAAACCAGCCCAGGGGGCAGCGAGGTCCTTTACCCTTGGGTCATGTGGCGGATCGGTTCCGCTGCCCCTCTTCCCCGGGCTCCGCCATGGGCCCCGCCACACAGAACTGGGCCAGAGCTCAGGACCTGTTGCAGCCCAGGAAAAATCATTCCCCACAGACCTCAGTAATGTTTCAAGCATCACATTTCATGGCCGCCCGACACGCTGCAGCCATTTTAGCACTCAACACTGCTCTGTGACTTTTCCATAGAATGTAAAGAGTTTGCAAAGCCTATGGGGGATTTCTGCAGTCGGGCGTGTGACTAGCACGTCAAGCACACAAATCTGGCCAATATTCAAACACAAGGTATACCTGCGCATATTGTGTCGGAATATCAGCTTTTTGACAAAAAGGCCATGAGCACACTTTACAGCATAAAATTGAGCATGTAAAATACGCCCATAGTACCCCCTCCCCGCCAATGCCTTTTTACTGCAGGTAAAAGTTACCTTCATTGTGCAACCACACCAGCCTTGATCCAGTACAAAACCTGCTCAGGTGGATTCAGCCCTTCTATCCATCAGACCCTGTCTTTACCTGTCTTTGACAATGCACCCCCAAAGCACAGCCAAAAAAACATTTATTAGGCCATTAAGTTTTGTGTAGCCTTCCATTAGGATCTCTGCTAGAGAATTTGTCCTCATGAGTAGGACCCAGAGGAATGTACCATTCTGGCCATAGCTCCCCTACTGGAGCCTGCGGCACTGGTAGCTTCCTGCATAGTAACTGGTGACGCCTAGCTTTAGTATTGTGGTTGAAGGAAGAGCTCTGTTATTCTTATTCTGTTATGCATTTCCTATGGACAGATTCAACTGATAGCTTAGCTTGGTCCTTACAGATAGAGGAGATCATCTTCAGCTTCAAACTTTATTAACTTGTAAGACAAATAAAGAGTCTTACTGTGCATAAAGTGGAGATAACAGCAACCAGCATAGTCAGTCCACAGAACTAAAGAGAGGTAAAATAAGGATAATTTTGCAGGGTTGGCCAGGTTAGCTGCTGAGTTACATGGCCCTGACCAGGACGACTGAAAACAGGAGTCCCGTGCTCTTCTATTTCCAGTCAGAACTGAACACGTTAGAGCCAGCAGCACCAAATATGGCAGAAGCTGCGAATGTGCAGGCTGACCAGCAGCTGGTAGTGTAAGAGAAAATAAGAAACTATATAGAAGAAAAGCATGAACAGGAGCATGGCCTCTGGGCACCTTGGCCTGAAACATTTTAATTTATTTTGGGGAGTTCAGACATTACACTCCAACAATATTTTTATTATTTTGGGGATCAGGGGACCAGGCTTGCGTGCTTGAAAGGGCCTTTTTTTTTTTTGCCTTAACCGACCATATTCAGAATACAGCTGGTTAGGTTAAGAACATAAGAACCTGTCATACTGGGTCAGACCAAGGGTCCATCAAGCCCAGCATCCTGTTTCCAACAGTGGCCAATCCAGGCCATAAGAACCTGGCAAGTACCCAAACACTAAGAAGATCCCATGTTACTGTTGCTAGTAATTTCCCAGCCTATAAGTTAAAAAGGCAGGCTGAGTGTGTGACGGTGCTATATAATTAATTTTTTATATATTGAGGTTTATTCAAATTTCAACTGGGAGATCTTGTATTTGAATTTCCTTCTGGATGTTTCTCAGTTTATGGGCATTTGTTGGGCATATTTTTATTTCTGAGTTGTTAACCAGCTCCATGTGATAAAGGAGAGGCCGAGCCTGTCCTGGTTTAAATCCTCCCCATAATGGGATTGCTTGGCCTAAGTCTGACAAGCTAGTTTAGGATGTATTCAGGCCTCACTGGACTCAGCGTTCTCACCCCTGACCCCTGCTTCACATGACTGTACAAGGGTAGGAAAGAACAGATACACAGGCTCTGTGTTGAGGGGGTTAGTCACAAGAAAGAGCCAGTTGTTTTCTCTCCCTGGACCATCTTTTGGGAAATTGCATGCGCTCTCAAAATATGCTTTCAGATGTGCAGACGAAAAGGGTAAAATTAAGAGCGGCATATAAGAGAGAGGAGAGATGGACAGACAGAGAGAAAGACCTTCAGCCACCCTCCTAATAATTGTAAGAAAAGAATTTGTACTCCATTATTGCAACTATCTTTGCTATACCTGAACCTCACTTTTACTGCAGTGCTTTCTGGAGCATAACTCAGCATTGTAATAAAAGACTGCTTAGTTATTTATTTATTTACTATTTTTCTATACCGGCTTTCATGACATCAAACCGGTTTACATTTAACAGGGTGTGCAATATACAGAGAAGTCGAGCAACTATAACAAGTGCGTGGTTAACGGAATTGCAGTTACAATAAAACAGGGAAGTACACAACTGGGAGCGGAGGAGGAAGAAGAAAAGAGAGATTAACTGACAGCAAATTATTTACAGAGATGCAAAATTAATTACCATGTAGTAGAATTGATATCGTGAATGAGATTGATGACAGAGTGTTGGTGAATGGTTTCTATTTAAACCCATTGTTAACAAAGTGTTTGTGATGTCAGTTGCAGGGATCAGTCTAAGTCTGGATTGGCTTTTTTAAAAAGCCAAGTTTTCAGCCTTTTCCTGAACGTCGGTAGGCAGGGTTCCTGACGCAGGTCGGCTGGGATGGAGTCCCATAGTGGTGGTCCTGCTGTTGAGAGCGCTCTTTCCTTGAGGGATTTGTGCTGAAAGGTTTTTGCGTGTGGAACATGCAGTGATTCTTTATAACACTCCCTAATGGGTCTGGCGGAGGTGTGTTTTTTGAAAGGAATTTGTAATTTGAGCGGGACGTGTTGATGGATGACTTTGTAAATGGTGGTGATGGACTTGTACATAATTCTGTAGTGAATTGGTAACCAATGAAGGGCTTTGAGGATTGGGGCGATGTGGTCAATTCTCCTGGAGTTGGTCAGGATTCTGGCAGCTGTATTCTGCACCATCTGTAGAGGTTTGGTATGGGGTAGTTGTGATAACTCAAGGTGTGAGTGTATGAGTGTGGTGTGAAATGCTTTGTGTAATAGATCCTGTCTGAAAGGGAGCCTGCAGGTTACTGGCAGTGAGTGGCTGGTTGTGTTTCAGAGCAGTGGATATGCATCTTACCACACCCACAGAGTGAAGCTGCAAAACGCATC
Organism: Rhinatrema bivittatum; assembly: GCF_901001135.1. NCBI lineage: Eukaryota > Metazoa > Chordata > Amphibia > Gymnophiona > Rhinatrematidae > Rhinatrema > Rhinatrema bivittatum. The sequence goes on from NC_042624.1 coordinate 119,093,452, forward strand.
CCCTGCCCTACCCCGCCCCCAAAATCTATGGACTGGTAGCACCAGCCTTTCTTGAGAAATTGAAAGATCAAGTGCCTATGATATAAGGGCTGAAGACACCAGGACTGGTTGAGCTCATTTTCAGGCCTTAGAGTACGAGGATGGACTGCCCTTTTCTCTGAAGAAATTCCAGCCACTGAGGTTTGAGGATTTTGAAACAAGAAAGAAAGTTTAGTTCAGTAATGCCCACTGGAAGAAAATACTCTCCAAATGTACAGTAGTGCTATTGAAACTTTAAGTATGAAGTGTTTGATTCTCTTTTGTTTTAGGTAAATCTAAACTAAAGTCAGATAAGCAGAGTTTCAGATTTTAGCTATTGATTAGTCCCGGGTCTGACCTTATCCTTGAGAGATTATTAGGCACAGCCTCTAATTAGCGATTAGGAATGATAAACTAATTAGCAGTAAGCATAGGCGGCTGAGCTGTTCTGAATGTCAGAGGGTCAGCGTTTAGGCTGAATCCGCAGACCAGCAGGGTGCAAACTCATTCTGAAGGAGCCCAATTTCTTATGTTCTTAATTGTGTAACCTTTCCAACATCGCACAAGAAAGGAAACCTCTGTTATCCTAGAAGCAGGCTCACTAAACCCTGAACTATTTACAATGCTGTGCTCTCCATGGCCCAGCAGCAGCATTTGGGATGGGTTCGCGTGCCGGCACTTTTACACGTACTTCAACGTGTATACGTGGATTTGTCTGCTTCCAAAAAAAAAAAGACGCCTGGTGAACGTAGATAAAGGGAGTGACGTACGCACCGGGATTTGGTTACCATTCATTGACGTCATCCACAGGTAACGATGAATTCACAGACAAACCCTCCAGCTCCTGAACTCGTGCATGTATTCTTTTTGTGTTAATATATTTTTATTGAATTCACAAGAACTTTTATAGGCAATTGCCATTTAGTGAACGTAATATTAACTCATCCGGGAGAGTATTACTATCATTCTGTGCAACATGTTTAATCTGATACAAAAGAAAAATAGAGGCTGGAATTACAGCCCCGGGACAGGAATCAGCTCCAGGGTTCCAGGTTTCCTGACATCTTCTGTCTATTTTATGGCTGCAACAGCTTCATATTTGTTCATCAGACATATCGTATTCCACCCAGCGTGCATCTCTAGGGAGAAGCTATACTTCCAGGTTACGGATGAGTTTTAAGGCCAAAGATAGCAAAGTCTCTCTCAGTTTCTTATTACAGCAGAAATATCTTCTGTAATTGCAGGCAAATTTCAAACAATTATATGAAATGAAAGGTCACACTGGATATTCAGATCTCCTTACCTTCCCATATCCCCATCTATAACATGCAGGATGTGAAGTGAGAAAACCAGGCTTTATCCTCCTCCTCAGCATTGCATTTGGAGATTTTCTTTTTACTAGTGCAAGCAATAAAATACATATGAGTGTGGGATGGGGACATTGAACCCATGACGACTTGATGCAAAGAGTAGCCCTTGCACAAGTTCCATATGGGCCTCTAAGTCCTTTTTCCACATGTTTTCTACCCTTTAGTAACTCCCACTAAGTGTGTAGCACCCTCCTAATTTGCTAGGTTCTGACACAGAAGGAAGGTCAAAGTGCTTCAGTGCTGCTGACCCACTCAGCATGGCTGCTCTAACCTGTCATTGCCTCATAGGGCTGCACCCTGTTTTATGAACCAGTAAGAACGAGGGGAGTCTTTTGAAAGTGGCCTACTGGGTTGTTTTTTTCAAGAGGAAATCATTAGGGAGAAAGAGAGCAATAGGAGATGCTTGTTTGGGTCTCTCTGCAGAAGATTTGTTTCTGAGAATGTCCTGCCTGGTGCAGCAGCAGCAGCAGCAGCAGAAGAGCAGACAGTTTACATCAGGCGGTCTCTGGTCCCTGCCATTATTTAAACAGTGGGAATTTCTAAATAAGAGAACAGACAGAGAGTGAACAGAGCTGAAGAACGACATCGCTGAGACCCTGGAGCTGGCTGGAGGCTGCTTTTGCTGCATCTCTTGCTTGATGGAGACCAGAGAGAATTAGACAGTGGCTCTGTGTGGAATATCCTAGCTGCTATTTCTTTTACTGGGACGTTTCTCCTTTAAAAGATAGTTATATGTGCATCGCCCATAAACCATTGGATTAAAAACCAAGTTAGTTATGAACAGCTTAAACATCAGCCTTTGAATTCCTGACCCCATCTCCGTACCCTAGGGGTAAAAAGAGCAGATATTTGTTTGGTACTGTGCTTCCGTATTATCTGCCCCTGAAAGGCACCTCCTGTGGCTGGAGGAACATTAAGCATTGCAGTGCACCTCTGGGGAGGGAAAGCGGGATGTGTGATAAATACTGATGTACCCTCACGGGATAAACTGAGCCCACTAACAATTTAAAATATACCAGGCCTTGCCTCCAGTAATCTAGAAAAGCAATATTCCTGGATGAGTATTCTGTTGTCCTGCTTGATATTAGCATTTATGAATGCCAGCACTGTCTGATACAGCCATGCTACCTGCACTAATAAAAGCAGTGTTTTGTTTCAGTATGCGTTTGCTGGTTTTCAGGGACAGTTTATTCGCGAAGGGGAAATCCAGTTCCACTCAAGCCACAGTGCAATCTGCAAACCCTGATAGAACCCATCGCCTTCCCTCCTCACTCCCCTCATCGCCTTCCCTCCTCACTCCCCTCTCCCCCCCCTTTCCACTGCCTGCAGCCAGCCCGAGGAATTGGGTGAGCAGTAGCTTGTGCTGCTGCATCTCTATGAAGTCAGAACTGAATGGGGTCCCATAGTCTCATGAGACCCCCTGGCAGGAGATGGCAGTCAGGGTGAAGAGAGAGAGAGCGGCAGCAGCAGTGGTGACCATCCCCCTCCCTTCTCTACATCAATGGCATGCATTTCACGGAAGGCCTGAGGGTCCCCCCACCACATATACTGTGCTACGATGCACTGCTTGGGAGCCTTTGCTTTACAGGATGCTAACACCGTGCCACAAATCTTAAACATCTCTGGTGCATTTTCCAAAACGTTCTGCGGGTCGACATTAATACATTTTCCTTAGCAATTTTTGTGGGAATGTGATGGGGGAAGAGGGAAGACTCACGCTCTCCCCACCTTCACGCAATCAAGGCTTACGCTCTTCTCTCCACTTCTGTAGTCGCTTATTCAGAAGAAAGTTCCAGAGCTTGGCCTTGCCTCTCTCTTTGCTCCTTTTAATTTTCTTAGGGGCTTCTTTTTGCAGAGGAAATCAGAAAGCAAGCATCCTCTCTCTTATAAAAGTTATCTGGACTAAGTATTGGCAAGATTAAAGGTTTCAAGTCTTCCCCACCAAGCTAAACACGATGGTGACCACTTTCACTTTTTAAAGTAACCCTTCAGTTTTTTCCATATTAATAAAAAAAACAATTTTTAAAAAAAAAATCCCTAGGGTATGTCACTCCCAAGTTATATAAGAACATAAGAAATTGCCATGCTGGGTCAGACTGAGAGTCCATCAAGCCCAGCATCCTGTTTCCAACAGAGGCCAATCCAGGCCACAAGAACCTCGCAAGTACCCAAACACTAAGAAGATCCCATGCTACTGATGCAATTAATCGCATGCAGTACTTAAGTTAAAATGGATAAGGAATACATTATTGCAAATCAACTTTGCAAAGGGACATTGACAAGGTGAAGGCAATTCAAAGGCGTCCCAGTAAAACACTGCACGGCCTGCACTCAGACAATGCTATTCCCTTTGTATTTTTATCTTTTGCTTTTATTAATGTTTCACTTTAAACCGCCTGGAAATTCCGATGGGAGATTAAGAAATGTTTTAAATAAATAAATAAAGATGCGGGAGGCAAACGGGAGATTGATCCAAACATCCAAATCGCTAGCAGGCCTCAGTAAAGTACTAGAAGGAAGCATTTTCTATAGAACGAAAAACTCGAGGGAAGCTGAAAAGGAATGCACCGTTTTCAGTGAGAGGCTCATGGACCCCTGGAACAGGAAGCAGAACAGTGGCAGAATGCAAGCTTGTCTGGGAAGAGAGCAGAGGTCGAGGGACAGGCGGTCCCTCCTCTGTCCACTTCCTTTATCTTTCTGTACCAGTATGCAGCCGTGCCTGAATTGGGGCCAGCCCAGCGACTCACTGACAGGTACCGTTTGCCGTCCTGAAGAGGACTTGGGTTCAGTTCACAGGCGTGGCCTCTGCTCCCTCAGCCGACTGGGGATGCTACAGAGGTATCACTGACAAACCCCTGGAGTGAAAGGACACGTACCCAAGCATAAATACAACTTCCTTCGTAGCAATTTTAAAAAGCCATTTACACGTCTAAAGTGCACTTATGTCAGCAAATCCTGTGGATAATTCAATAGCATATACTGTAACAATTCTCAAATGTGCATTTACTAGAGTAAAACTCAGTTGTACGCATGTAAATGCTTTTTAAAATCAGGCCCTTAGGGTTCGCATTAGCCTGTGGTTTGTGGTCCCAGCTGAGGAGGGAGCGTTGTGAATGTCGATGATGCTGTAAGTCTAATTGGGACCGGTTCTGATTTGAGCTAGAAGCTCAGAGGAACAGGTGCAAAGTACCAAGCCGAAAAATAGGGAAAAGCCTGAGAGTTTGTGGGTTCAGGTTAAATGCTTCTTAAAGAGCATAAAATATTATGAAAGTCCTGCAGTGGAGGAGAGAAAAGAGCACCGGTGGCTTGGCCAGTAGGTGGTGCTCTCACGTTGGTCAATCAGCTGCGCTGTCCCTGAGAACCCTCAGCTGGCCTGGTTTTCTGGGTAACCAAGCTGCTCATTAGAGCAGATGTGTGCACGTACATCCCCCATGCATCTTATTTATTTTATTTATTTATTTAAAGGCTTTTATATACCGGAGTTCATGCACTTGTGCATACCACTTCGGTTTACACAGAACAAGGAACAGAAAATTACATCAAACAGATTGAACAATTAAACAAATATACAATTATTTCAGGTTCTCCTGAAAACCAGAGCCAGTGTTGGTTCTGGTCCCAGCTGAGGCTCATTTCTCCCTCTCATTTACTCTGCAGTCAACGTTCATGTCATCTCTTGGAGGGAGATGTGCACAGACCTTCTTCCGACTCTGCCAGCTCTGGAGTGGGGCCCCCGTGTAGCAGCGTGGCTGGAATGCAGGCACCAAGCTTTGTGCTGTGAATGAAACCTTCCAAATCTTGCTAACGGTAGGAAACAGAGACCTTTTTTTTTTCCAGCCCGGTAATTTTGCTTTAGAATATTTCGCTCATTGTGTAGCCATAAAATCTTTTATTCAGTGTCAGATTACATTAATTTGATGGCCTGCTCAGCACAGAAATTAAATTCCACATCATTAATTCTCCATCTCTGCCCCCTCACCGGCCCCTTTCCTCTCCCCCTCCACCATAAATTATCTGCACCCAACTATCAATGGATGTTAGGTCTGCTTTTCTTCACTGTATTTCTATATCATCACAATAATAGCAAAAGGTTTGGATAGATTGCAAGGCAATGCACGGCAGCTGCATAACCAGGACAAAAAATGGGGATTACAAATAATAGCAATAAAGCAGAGGAAATAGATTTTATTTTGAGCCTTATTATTTTAGTACATGGTGGTGATACAAAGCTCCTGTCATACAGTTTAGTATGAATAGAGACCATAGGACCTACTGGTTAGAGTAATGGACTGAAAACAGGCACAACCATTCCTTGTGATCCAGGGGAAGTAACCTCGGTGCCAGGAAAAGTTGTGGAAACTGTTATAAAGAATAAAATCACAAAATATTTAGATAGACATGGTTTGATGGGACACAGCCAGCATGGATTTACCCAAGGCAAATCTTGCCTCAGAAATCTCCTACATTTTGTTTGAAGGGGTGAATAAACATGTGGATAAAGGTGAACCAGTAGATGTAGTGTATTTGGATTTTCAGAAGGCGTTTGACAAAGTCCCTCATGAGAGGCTTCTAAGAAAACTAAAAAGTCATGGGATAGGAGGCGATGTCCTTTCGTGGATTACAAATTGGTTAAAAGACAGGAAACAGAGAGTAGGATTAAATGGTCAATCTTCTCAGTGGAAAAGGGTAAACAGTGGAGTGCCTCAGGGATCTGTACTTGGATCGGTGCTTTTCAATATATTTATATTAATGTAACACTTTGCCGGGGGGGAGGGGCGGGGTTGGTTGCTGTTTCCCCTAGGGCCATAAAATGATTTTTTAGTCGGGGCTGCTCTCGCCATCCTTCCCCTTCCTTCGGCACCTCCCAGGGAGTGAGCTCTTTCTGTTGGGGAAAGGAAATAGTTTGTGGGCCAGGTGATGAAGCGTCTCTCCTGATGTGTGTCTCTCTCTCTCTGGTGATGTGTTCTCTTCAGGGACAGACAGGCGATGGAGCGTCTCTCCTGATGTGTGTCTCTCTCTCTCTGGTGATGTGTTCTCTTCAGGGACAGACAGGTGATGTAGCGTCTCTCCTGATGTGTGTCTCTCTCTCTCTGGTGATGTGTTCTCTTCAGGGACAGACAGGTGATGAAGCGTCTCTCCTGATGTGTGTCTCTCTCTCTCTGGTGATGTGTTCTCTTCAGGGACAGACAGGTGATGAAGCGTCTCTCCTGATGTGTGTCTCTCTCTCTCTGGTGATGTGTTCTCTTCAGGGACAGACAGGTGATGAAGCGTCTCTCCTGATGTGTGTCTCTCTCTCTCTGGTGATGTGTTCTCTTCAGGGACAGACAGGTGATGAAGCGTCTCTCCTGATGTGTGTCTCTCTCTCTCTGGTGATGTGTTCTCTTCAGGGACAGACAGGTGATGAAGCGTCTCTCCTGATGTGTGTCTCTCTCTCTGGTGATGTGTTCTCTTCAGGGACAGACAGGTGATGAAGCGTCTCTCCTGATGTGTGTCTCTCTCTCTCTGCTGATGTGTTCTCTTCAGGGACAGCAGGTGATGGAGTGTCTCTCCTGATGTGTGTCTCTCTCTGTGGTGAGGTGTTCTCTTCAGGGACAGACAGGTGATGAAGCGTCTCTCCTGATGTGTGTCTCTCTCTCTCTGCTGATGTGTTCTCTTCAGGGACAGACAGGTGATGGAGTGTCTCTCCTGATGTGTGTCTCTCTCTCTGGTGATGTGTTCTCTTCAGGGACAGACAGGTGATGGAGCGTCTCTCCTGATGTGTGTCTCTCTCTCTCTGGTGATGTGTTCTCTTCAGGGACAGACAGGTGATGTAGCGTCTCTCCTGATGTGTGTCTCTCTCTCTCTGGTGATGTGTTCTCTTCAGGGACAGACAGGTGATGAAGCGTCTCTCCTGATGTGTGTCTCTCTCTCTCTGGTGATGTGTTCTCTTCAGGGACAGACAGGTGATGAAGCGTCTCTCCTGATGTGTGTCTCTCTCTCTCTGGTGATGTGTTCTCTTCAGGGACAGACAGGTGATGAAGCGTCTCTCCTGATGTGTGTCTCTCTCTCTCTGGTGATGTGTTCTCTTCAGGGACAGACAGGTGATGAAGCGTCTCTCCTGATGTGTGTCTCTCTCTCTCTGGTGATGTGTTCTCTTCAGGGACAGACAGGTGATGAAGCGTCTCTCCTGATGTGTGTCTCTCTCTCTGGTGATGTGTTCTCTTCAGGGACAGACAGGTGATGAAGCGTCTCTCCTGATGTGTGTCTCTCTCTCTCTGCTGATGTGTTCTCTTCAGGGACAGCAGGTGATGGAGTGTCTCTCCTGATGTGTGTCTCTCTCTGTGGTGAGGTGTTCTCTTCAGGGACAGACAGGTGATGAAGCGTCTCTCCTGATGTGTGTCTCTCTCTCTCTGCTGATGTGTTCTCTTCAGGGACAGACAGGTGATGGAGTGTCTCTCCTGATGTGTGTCTCTCTCTCTGGTGATGTGTTCTCTTCAGGGACAGACAGGTGATGGAGCGTCTCTCCTGATGTGTGTCTCTCTCTCTCTGGTGATGTGTTCTCTTCAGGGACAGACAGGTGATGTAGCGTCTCTCCTGATGTGTGTCTCTCTCTCTCTGGTGATGTGTTCTCTTCAGGGACAGACAGGTGATGAAGCGTCTCTCCTGATGTGTGTCTCTCTCTCTCTGGTGATGTGTTCTCTTCAGGGACAGACAGGTGATGAAGCGTCTCTCCTGATGTGTGTCTCTCTCTCTCTGGTGATGTGTTCTCTTCAGGGACAGACAGGTGATGAAGCGTCTCTCCTGATGTGTGTCTCTCTCTCTCTGGTGATGTGTTCTCTTCAGGGACAGACAGGTGATGAAGCGTCTCTCCTGATGTGTGTCTCTCTCTCTCTGGTGATGTGTTCTCTTCAGGGACAGACAGGTGATGAAGCGTCTCTCCTGATGTGTGTCTCTCTCTCTGGTGATGTGTTCTCTTCAGGGACAGACAGGTGATGAAGCGTCTCTCCTGATGTGTGTCTCTCTCTCTCTGCTGATGTGTTCTCTTCAGGGACAGCAGGTGATGGAGTGTCTCTCCTGATGTGTGTCTCTCTCTGTGGTGAGGTGTTCTCTTCAGGGACAGACAGGTGATGAAGCGTCTCTCCTGATGTGTGTCTCTCTCTCTCTGCTGATGTGTTCTCTTCAGGGACAGACAGGTGATGGAGTGTCTCTCCTGATGTGTGTCTCTCTCTGTGGTGAGGTGTTCTCTTCAGGGACAGACAGGTGATGAAGCGTCTCTCCTGATGTGTGTCTCTCTCTCTCTGCTGATGTGTTCTCTTCAGGGACAGACAGGTGATGGAGTGTCTCTCCTGATGTGTGTCTCTCTCTGTGGTGAGGTGTTCTCTTCAGGGACAGACAGGTGATGTAGCGTCTCTCCTGATGTGTGTCTCTCTCTCTCTGGTGATGTGTTCTCTTCAGGGACAGACAGGTGATGAAGCGTCTCTCCTGATGTGTGTCTCTCTCTCTCTGCTGATGTGTTCTCTTCAGGGACAGACAGGTGATGGAGTGTCTCTCCTGATGTGTGTCTCTCTCTGTGGTGAGGTGTTCTCTTCAGGGACAGACAGGTGATGTAGCGTCTCTCCTGATGAGTCTCTCTCTCTGGTGAGGTGTTCTCTTCAGGGACAGACAGGTGATGGAGCGTCTCTCCTGATGTGTCTCTCTCTCTCTCTCTGGTGACGTGTTCTCTTCAGGGACAGACAGGCGTGACTCAGACTGGATGTTCAAATAAAGTTTACTGATTATTTCCAAAAGGTCAATCACTGCCCCACAAACATTCCACAAATGAAAATGATACTTGAACTATTTACATTGTCTTCCTGCTGGGGTGCTGGTGTCGGGAACTTGCCACTCTCTCCTCTTCTGTGCATACAACCCTGTAGATTGGGGTATCCTAGGGGGGAACCCCCATGCCACAATAAGATCCTACCTGAGTCCAACGTTCAGTCTGAAGCTCACAGTCTGTGTTTTGATCCCTTTGGGGTAGAGATCTGGTTGGGAATCTCTCAAAGCTTTATGGTACAACCTCTGTTGACTTCTCTGGGACAGAAGCCAGATGTTCCAGTTCTGCTTACAGCGCTCTATCTCCTTCCAAGTGTACAGAAAGGGTGGGGAAAACCCTCCACACTAACATGAAGGGGAAAATCCAAATGACTCTATCCAAAATATCTCACGCTGGGTAGGACTTCCTCTAGGGAATAGAGGGGTTGCTTACAGGTCTCCAGCCCCTGCTTTCAAGATTGGGGGGGGGGGGGGGGGTGTTACCCCCTCCAAAGCACAGGGTGTTCCCCAGAACAAGAAAACTAATCCAAAAAGATCAACCAAAATCTACAAAAATCTCTCTCTCTTTTAAAAAGGGGAGGCAGACCCTCTCAGGCAGGGAGTGTACTGATGAGGAATCACCTCTAAATTCAAGAAAAAGCACCAGGCTGGGTTAGTGGGCCCAACTCAGCAGAGAAAAAGTAAAATAACTCCTTACTCTTCAAAACTGACCCCGCTCTCGCAACCTTTATCTCACCTTCTGCCCTGGGAGAGCCAATCACAGTCAGCTCAGTGGAGAGACTGAGAGAGAATGGAAAATCCCAACGCTGTAACAAGCCCTGATGGTAAGGTTAGCCACATAAATGATCTGGAAAAGGAGACAAGTGAGGTAATCAGATTTCTAAATGACACAAAACTATTCTGGGTAATGAAATCAAAAGTCAATTATGAAAAATTGCAGGAAAACCATGCAAGACTGGGAATTTGGGCATCCAAACGGCAGATGAAATTTAATTTGGACAAGTGCAAAGTGATGCATATAGGGGAAAATAATCCACGTTAGTTACACGATGTTAGGTTCCATATTAGAAGTAACCTCCAAAAAAAGATCTGGCTGTCATCGTGGACAATACTTTGAAATCCTTGGCTCAGTGGGCAGTGGCCGTCAAAAAAGCAAACAATGTTAGGAATTATTAGGAAGGGAATGGTAAATAAAATGGAGAATGTCATAATGCCTCTGTATCGCTCCATGGTGAGACCGCACCTTGAGTACTGTGTGCAATTCTGGTTGCCACATCTCAGAAACCATGAAAGGTACAGAGAAGGGTGGCCAAAATGATAAAGGGGATGGAACAGCTCCCCTGTGAGGAAAGGCTAAAGAGGTTAGGGCTGTTCAGCTTGGAGAAGAGATGACTGAAGGGGGATATGATAGAGGTCTACAAAATCATAAGTGGAAAAGAATGGGTAAATGTGAATCGGTTATTTACTCTTTCAAATAATACAAAAAGTAGGGAACACTCTATGAGCTCATTTAAAACAAATAGTAGAAAATTCTTTTTCATTCAACGTACAATTAAGCTCTGGAATTCATTGCAGGAGGATGTGATTCAGGCAGTTAGTATAGCTGGATTTAAAAAAGGTTTGGACAAATTCCTGAAGGAGAAATCCATAAAGTGTGATTAATCCGATCGACTTGGGGAAAGCCACTACTTATCCCTGGGCATTGGACTAACAATGCTCTGGAAAGATCTTTACCATGGCCCCACCATCAATATAATTTTTTCCAGAAGGAATAAATCAGGGGCATTCTGATTTATACAAGATTAGAAAATGGCATCTTATGTACCAGTGACTCGGAGAGAACTCCTTTGGGTGGTAACTGACAGGGAAAGCCCCTTGAAGCTCACAGATGAAATAGTGGTTTATAAAGATACATTTAAATAGAAAATAAAATCATAAGTGACACTAACACCAACAGTCGCGTTGCCATGCTAAGAGTCCTGTTTATTGGCTTTAGGTTCTGTTCAAAACCTCCTCTTTGCCTCCAGCTTCGCTGGTAAAGCCCATCATCTTGGGACTCTCTCCTTCCAATGGGAGCTAGGATGTTGCTGGTTTCTGCTTCGTCTTCCCTCCCTGCGGAGGCCTGTGGAGTATCTGCTGACATCTGCACCCCGTATTATAAACCTGACAGTACAGGATATGCTCAAGTTCCTTCCAAGTTTATGCACTGAAGGATTTCCCCTTTTCTCTTGACCCATTCAACGTGCAAGGCACTTAGCACTCATATTCTTAAGCTTAACCTTTGTTGGCAAAACAAATCCATCCATTTGGCTAATGGCTCCCTGCAGATAAATAATTTGGTGGGGAAGGAAATTAAAGGAAGCTTTCCAGGCTGGAAATCCTATGTCAGTATGTAATTTTATGTAATTATTTCATGGAATGCTGTATCAGGAGTGTTTTAGAGTAAACCACTGATTATCATATTGAAAAGCAGTTTATTAACTTGAAGAAACTAAACTAGCTCAGTGCATGCAGATGAAATACAATTTTTCTCTCCTCTGTACTCATCCTGAACTGCAGCAATGCACTTTGCATCAATCTGTCTCCAACATATATGCAAACTTTCCATGATCCCAAAGATTAAATCAGTTGTCAGAAGCTCTTTGTAGAAGCTGAGGATGCTTAGGTATCTAAAACCCATTTTACAACCTTCTCCCTACACTGGGCTCCCTCAAAACTCTCTCTGTGCACTACAAATAATTGAAAATTCTGCCATGTGCCTACTTACAGGCGCTTCCATTCGTAATCATATTATACTTGTTTTAACACAACTGCACTGGCTACCAATCTCTGCACGCATCAAATACAAAATCACCATTTCCATACATAATCTGCACTATAATCTTCATTCTCCCTGGATTAGTTCTATTTTCTGCATTCGCACTCCCACACGGATTCCTTCACACTTCCCGTCAGGTTTTGTTTGATGTCTCCCCACCGAAAGCTGCTCGCCTTGCATCCACGCGAGAGCGCTCATTTTACACACAATACACGGCCCTATCCTTTGGAATTCTCTCCCCATTGCTCTACAGCTCATACGGGATTCAAAATTATTTAAAAAGTCACCAAAGTCAAGATTTGGTGAAAGAAGTAACTGTGGTGGGGCCACTTGGCAACAGTGATCATAACATGATCAAATTTAAACTAATAACTGGAAGGGGGACAATAAGTAAATCTGCAGCTCTAACACTAAACTTTCAAAAGGGAAACTTTGATAAAATGAGGAAAATATTTAGAAAAAAACTGAAAGGTGCAGCTGCAAAGGTTAAAAGTGTTCAACAGGCTTGGACATTGTTTAAAAATACAATCCTAGAGGCGCAGTCCATATGTATTCCGCGCATTAAGAAAGGTGGAAGGAAGGCAAAACGATTATCGTCATGGTTAAAAGGTGAGGTGAAAGAGGCTATTTTAGCCAAAAAAACATCCTTCAAAAATTGGAAGAAGGATCCATCTGAAGAAAATAGGATAAAACATAAGCATTGTCAAGGTAAGTGTAAAACATTGATAAGACAGGCGAAGAGAGAATTTGAATTGAAGTTGGCCATAGAGGCAAAAACTCATAATTAAAACTTTTTAAAATATTTATTTATTTATTTGAGGGGTTTTTTTTTCTAAATATACATTAAATATATACTAAATATATCCAAAGCAAGAAACCTGTGAGAGAGTCGGTTGGACCATTAGATGACAGAGGGGTTAAAGGGGCTCTTAGGGAAGATAAGGCCATTGCGGAAAGACTAAATGAATTCTTTGCCTCCATGTTTACTAATGAGGATGTTGGGGAGATATCAGTTCCAGAGATGGTTTTCAAGGGTGATGAGTTGATGAACTGAAAGAAATCACTGTGAACTTGGAAGATGTAGTAGGCCAGATTGACAAACTAAAGAGTAGCAAATCACCTGGACCGATTGGTATGCATCCTAGGGTATTGAAGGAACTAAAAAATGAAATTTCTGATCTATTAGTTAAAATTTGTAACCTAGCATTAAAATCATCCATTGTACCTGAAGACTGGAGGTGGCCAATGTAACCCCAATATTTAAAAAAGGCTCCAGGGGCAATCCGGGTAACTACAGACCAGTGAGCCTGACTTCAGTGCCGGGAAAAATAGTGGAAACTATTCTCAAGATCAAAATCTTAGAGCATATAGAAAGACATGGTTTCATGGAACACAGTCAACATGGATTTACCCAAGGGAAGTCTTGCCTAACGAATCTGCTTCATTTTTTTGAAGGGGTTAATAAACATGTGGATAAAGGTGAACCGGTAGATGTAGTGTATTTGGATTTTCAGAAGGCGTTTGACAAAGTCCCTCATGAGAGGCTTCTACGAAAACTAAAAAGTCATGGGATAGGAGGCGATGTCCTTTCGTGGGTTACAAACTGGTTAAAAAGACAGGAAACAGAGAGTAGGATTAAATGGTCAATTTTCTCAGTGGAAAAGGGTAAACAGAGGAGTGCCCCAGGGATCTGTACTTGGACCGGTGCTTTTCAATATATATATAAATGATCTGGAAAGGAATACGACGAGTGAGGTTATCAAATTTGCGGATGATACAAAATTATTCAGAGCAGTTAAATCACAAGCGGATTGTGATACATTACAGGAGGACCTTGCAAGACTGTAAGATTGGGCATCCAAATGGCAGATGAAATTTAATGTGGACAAGTGCAAGGTGATGCATATAGGGAAAAATAACCCTTGCTGTAGTTACACGATGTTAGGTTCCATATTAGGAGCTACCACCCAGGAAAAAGATCTAGGCATCATAGTGGATAATACTTTAAAATTGTCGGCTCAGTGTGCTGCAGCAGTCAAAAAAGCAAATAGAATGTTAGGAATTATTAGGAAGGGAATGGTTAATAGAACAGAAAATGTCATAATGCCTCTGTATCGCTCCATGGTGAGACCACACCTTGAATACTGTGTACAATTCTGGTCGCCACATCTCAAAAAAGATATAGTTGCGATGGAGAAGGTACAGAGAAGGGCAACCAAAATGATAAAGGGGATGGAACAGCTCCCCCATGAGGAAAGGCTGAAGAGGTTAGGGCTGTTCAGCCTGGAGAAGAGACGGCTGAGGGGGGATATGATAGAGGTCTTTAAGATCATGAGAGTTCTTGAACGAGTAGATGTGACTCGGTTATTTACACTTTCGAATAATAGAAGGACTAGGGGGCACTCCATGAAGTTAGCAAGTAACACATTTAAGACTAATCGGAGAAAATTCTTTTTCACTCAACGCACAATAAAGATCTGGAATTTGTTGCCAGAGGATGTGGTTAGTGCAGTTAGTGTAGCTGGGTTCAAAAAGGTTTAGATAAGTTCTTGGAGAAGTCCATTAACGGCTATTAATCAAGTTTACTTAGGGAATAGCCACCGCTATTAATTGCATCAGTAGCATGGGATCTTCTTAGTGTTTGGGTAATTGCCAGGTTCTTGCGGCCTGGTTTGGCCTCTGTTGGAAACAGAAAGCTGGGCTTGATGGACCCTTGGTCTGACCCAGCATGGCAATTTCTTATTTTTTATGTTCTTATGTTCTTAAAAGCATATCTTTTCCATGAAGCCTTTCAATAATGATGTACTCAATTCTCCTCCAGTCTGCATTGATTATGCTTTCATTCGCAGATAATTGTATTGTTTGTTGCTTTTATGATTGTTTTATTGTGCCCCACCCTGAATATTGGGATGGGGGGGGGGGAGTAACAAATACTTTAAAATCAATCAGTAAATGTCTGGATGATACTGGGATTCAGTACAATGGAAGTGAACATGCTTTGAATCAGCAGCATGACATATGGACTTACCAATCTCACTCAGGGCTCGTGCAAGGGTATTAGGTGCCCTAGGTGAAACTTACAGCCTGCACACACAATTAAAATTATGCATTTGTGATAATAGATTTTTCATTAACAAGACCATTTAAAGTACAGTAACTTACATGTATAATATATTTAATGCAGTACTGTAAAATCCTGCAGTCATAGCCCAAAACAGCAGTGGTACGCGTGCACTGTGCTTCCCAGACGGCATGGGGTAACCTACCCTGAGCGGCAGTTACACACAGCAGCAATGGATATTTCGCCTGCCGTAAGCAGATGCACGGACAATCACTTCTGGTCAGACTGGATGCACCATTTTGGTCTTTACTGTGTTACTAGACTTTCAGTGACAGAGTAAGGGCCACAACCAGCCCTAAGAGTGATGCATCACTGTTCCTCCGTTTCATAAAACAGAAACGATGCGGTTTCTGTAGTATCAGCGGCATGCTGGATTGTAGTTCACCGAGCCAGTCGCTTCAGTAAAATGGAAAATAAAACAAAAATTAGATCATCACTGGGTCAGAGTTGTAATATAAATGTTGTATCTAAGAATGAAGCAAAATACTACAGCAAGACAGAAGAGGTGCCAGCAATGAGAGAACATGCAGCTTCTCACCCCCTCTTGCTGAAGGACCTGACTCGTGTGTTTGGGCAATAATCCTGTTGCATTTCCTGGCAGGCAATACCCAGTTTGAGGGCAAGGTAATATGGCTGGGCACTGCACACCCTGTCCAGGGAAGAGGCCTGGTACTATAAACTCTAATGCGTTGCAGTGGGGATCAGTGAACATTGTGTTGTCATGAGATGTTTCAAGAATGGAGCAGCGGACACACCAGCATTTCAAGCAGTTAAAATCAGGGAAATGAGATTAATTCTTGGAGGGAAAACCAATTTAATTTTTTGGAACCGAGCCGAAGATTCTGTTAAGCAGGTAATCATTGTTAATTCATTAGAAACTGGGCCTTCCCCATTGGAACAGCAAATCTGACACTCTGCAGACCTTTCTTTTCAGTAGCCATGGATGGATTTATCAGGCATTTGGCAGAAGAGATGGGAGGAGCTGACCAGATTCACTGAGCACCTTTTCTCTTGCAAAACATCCAGCTTTCTAATGGACCTGGCTAATTGTTGGCATGTCACGTCAGCGGGCAGCTTGCCAGCTATAAAATGTGCTTCCAGCAAACAGCAAGGAGATTTCTCTACCCAACTATCCTTCCTTCCATCACAAGCGGCTCGCCCTCTGAACCCTTCCTCCTCCCATCCCCGAGGAAAAGCAAAACATAGCAACTTCCATGGGGATACGAGACCAATGAAAGCACTGTTTCCCAACCAGGGAGGACATGGCACACTGGTGAGCCTTCAGAACTAATCAGGTGTACCACAGAAAAGTCGCCCATCTAGACCAGCATTTGGGCTCTGCCCTCAGCGTAACAGGAGTCACCAGCAGTGGCTGCTTTCTGAGTGAGAACATTCTTCCCAGTTACAGCAAGATCCCGGACTGTGGTAATTAATGGGCAGTGTGCAGGGCCCACACAGTGCACACAGCACCTCCTCGTTTTTCCTCCTTTTATTTGTTCCCAGGCCGAGTGAGACAGGAAGAGCGGGCAAGGAGCACTGGATGCGCTCTCATTACCAGTGCTGGGAGCAGCGGCAGTGAAGGAGCTCTGGCAGCCACGTGAAGCGGCTGAGGTAACTAACCACAATGAGTTCTCCCTTTTCCTGCACTGTTATATATAAGGAACTGGCTCATTGTAATGAGTTTATCTGTGTTTCTGCTTCTCGCTCCCCCCTTTGTCCTAAAATTTGGAAGCGACTGGTGGGACTTTCAGTAAATGAGTCCTCTCCATGTCTGCATTGTTTATCCCGTGGAGGCTGGTGGGCTGCACAACATTTTGGTTAAGAACATAAGAACATGCCATACTGGGTGAGACCAAGGGACCATCAAGCCCAGCATCCTGTTTCCAACAGTGGCCAATCCAGACCATAAGAACCCGGCAAGTACCCTGGTTAATGTAGCTGTGTCTTGGGCATGAAAAGCTTGGGAAACACTGAACAAAAAACTCTGTGTATGTACATTTCTTTCCAATCTGTGCAGTGTTATGCAGGAATACTCTGCTCTAGGAATGGGGATTTCTAATGATAGTTGTTAAGGACATAAAGATGGCAAAACTAGGTCAGACCAATAGTCCAATCTAACTCAGCGTTCTGTCTCTAACAGTGGCTCCAGAGTCAAAAATGAAAACCAGAGTTCAT